>NC_140244.1:27629219-27631719 GCF_949987555.1 Borostomias antarcticus
AACGCCGGGCTGTCAAAGACCTTCACATCATCAACAACAACGCCGGGCTGTCAAAGACCTTCACATCAACAACAACAACGCCGGGCTGTCCCCACGGCGACGCCCCCGCGGCCCGAGCGCCCCCGGGTGAACATCCGTCACCACGGAGACCGCGGGGAGGGGAGGGGTGAGGAGGGGGTGAGGAGGGGGTGAGGAGGGGAGGAGGGGGGATGGGAGGAGAGAGGAGGGGCTGAGTAGAGGATGATGAAGGGATGGAGAAATAGATGAGATGAGAAGAAAAGAGGATAAAGAGGATAAAGAGGTATCATTCATCTTTCAGGTTTATGTGTGTGTGTGTCAGGCTGACTGTGGAGAAGACTAGGGAGGAGGAGAGGTGGAGGGATGGAGGATGGAGGGGTGGAGGGGTGGAGGGATGGAGGGGTGGAGGGATGGAGGGATGGAGGGATGGAGGGATGGAGGGGTGGAGAGAGAGAGAGCTGTTGGTGAGCTCAGGGAGGGAGAGGTGGAGGGATGGAGGGATGGAGGGATGGAGGGATGGAGGGATGGAGGGGTGGAGGGGTGGAGAGAGAGAGAGCTGGTGGTGAGCTCAGGGAGGGAGAGGTGGAGGGATGGAGGGGTGGAGGGGTGGAGGGATGGAGGGATGGAGGGGTGGAGGGATGGAGGGTGGAGAGAGAAAGAGAGCTGGTGGTGAGCTCAGGGAGGGAGAGGTGGAGGATGGAGGGGTGGAGGGATGGAGGGATGGAGGGATGGAGGGGTGGAGGGATGGAGGGATGGAGGGTGGAGAGAGAGAGAGAGAGAGAGATGGTGGTGAGCTCAGGGAGGGAGAGGTGGAGGGATGGAGGATGGAGGGATGGAGGGGTGGAGGGGTGGAGGGATGGAGGGATGGAGGGGTGGAGGGATGGAGGGTGGAGAGAGAGAGAGAGCTGGTGGTGAGCTCAGGGAGGGAGAGGTGGAGGGATGGAGGGATGGAGGGGTGGAGGGATGGAGGGGTGGAGGGATGGAGGGATGGAGGGTGGAGAGAGAGAGCTGGTGGTGATCAGGGCCATAATATGACACATTCTGTAAAGAAATGACAGAAACAGTGAGTGAGTGAGTGCGTTTTCAGTCCATATACAGCCGGGCGCACACACACACACACACACACACACACACACACACACACACACACACACACACACGCACACGCATTCGAGACTGCAGGTTTTTAATGCACAATTCCACCACTTTTTTGTACCTCTCTCTCACTAATCTCCATAAACACATACAGTAGCGTCTCTCTTTACCCTCTCTCTCTCTCTCTCTCTCTCTCTCTCTCTCTCTCTCTCTTTCACACATTCTCCGTCTCTCTGTCTCCTCCACACCGCTCACATTCCCGTACAGTGAACACCCAGACGATCTCTCCCTCCTCCCTCCCTCCCTCCCTCCCTTCCTCCCTCCCTTCTCCTCCCTCCCTTCTCCTCCCTCCCTCCCTCCCTCCCTCCCTCCCTCCTCTGTACGCAGATGCTCACAAGAAAGAAAAAAAAAACAGGAAAGGTGAGAAAAGAAGGTTGCCATGACGACAGTAGAAACCAACAAGGTTTTTCTTTAGGGGGGGGTCTGAGGTTTTTATATTTATAGGATCCTGGGTTTCAGCACTGTGGGCAGCCAGGCTCCGCCTTCCTGGCAGAGTTGACTCACCACATTTCACAGTCCTGTGGCAAAGCCATGCTGCTGGGTGTGCACTAGACAGAGGCTGCCTGTCTGTCTGCCTGTCTGTCTGTCTGTCTGCCTGTCTGTCTGCCTGTCTGTCTGTCTGCCTGTCTGTCTGTCTGTCTGTCTGCCTGTCTGCCTGTCTGTCTGTCTGTCTGTCTGTCTGTCTGTCTGCCTGCCTGTCTGTCTGTCTGTCTGTCTGTCTGTCTGTCTGTCTGTCTATCTCTCTGTCTGTCTGTCTGTCTGTCTGTCTGTCTGTCTGTCTGTCTGTCTGTCTGTCTGTCTGCCTGTCTGTCTGCTCTAAGGACCCTGGGGCTCAACGGGCTCATTGGCTGGACGGCCCAGTGGAAAAACCCCCAGTCTGCAGTAGAAGGATGAACAGAAGCTGAATAGACTTGTGTCCATTTTCAAAGAAGAATGCTGAGTGTCTCGGCCAAGTGAACATCTCAGCGGGCTGCTCTCTGAGTCACAGCTATAGGGAAGACTGACAAAGACTTGTTCCTCTCTCACACCCGCGGCTGTTGGTGCTAAACTAGTGTTGCAGAGCCAGACCTCCACACTGCCAGCGCTGGAGAGAGGACTGGCTGGACACGTTACCGTTCGGGGACATGGGGACGGGGGACGGGAGGACGCTGTATTTCTTTCAATCAATCGCAATCGCAT
The DNA here is from genome assembly GCF_949987555.1 of Borostomias antarcticus. Taxonomy (NCBI): domain Eukaryota; kingdom Metazoa; phylum Chordata; class Actinopteri; order Stomiiformes; family Stomiidae; genus Borostomias; species Borostomias antarcticus. Next base: position 27,631,572 of record NC_140244.1, read on the forward strand.
TGAGTGGAGCGGTTGCTAGGTAGTTGTTGTTTCACATAGTCTGGATTGAATCTGATTGGGCCAGGAATCAGATCCGTTGCTGCTGATTGGGCAGAAATAAACAAGCGACAACCTATATCCAACTAACGCTAACCTGCCTCTCTACGTA
>NC_140244.1:27636719-27639219 GCF_949987555.1 Borostomias antarcticus
GGTTAGGGTTGTTAGGATGACCCTGGTTAGGGTTAGGGTTGTTAGGATGACCCCGGTTAGGGTTAGGGTGGTTAGGATGACCCTGGTTAGGGTTAGGGTGGTTAGGATGACCCTGGTTAGGGTTAGGGTGGTTAGGATGACCCTGGTTAGGGTTAGGGTGGTTAGGATGACCCTGGTTAGGGTTAGGGTGGTTAGGATGACCCTGGTTAGGGTTAGGGTTGTTAGGATGACCCTGGTTAGGGTGGTTAGGATGACCCTGGTTAGGGTTGTTAGGATGACCCTGGTTAGGGTTGTTAGGATGGTATGGTGAAACCAAAATGGGGTTTTATTCACCCACAAAAAACACATGACAAAAGAAGAAAAAGGACTTGACCAACAGCGGGATGGGTACGAGCAGCGGGATGGGTACGAGCAGCGGGATGGGTACGAGCAGCTCTCCGGGGTACGAGCAGCTCTCCGGGGTACGGGCAGCTCTCCGGGGTACGGGCAGCTCTCCGGGGTACGGGCAGCTCTCCGGGGTACGGGCAGCTCTCCGGGGGAGGGGCAGCTCTCCAGGTCCACCCAGCGCAGCCCAGGCAGAGTCATACTGGCAGCCTTATATACCCGGCCACAGGTGATTAGCCTGGATGATACCATCTACAGGGTTACACAAATACCATTCCCCAAATTAAACATACTGTCACTGTCACAAATACATAATCCAAAATATATACATAATCAATACAGATACATAAATGTTGCTCTTCACCAATCACTACTGCAACATATAAACAATATACATATACATTAAGTTCATGATGACACAACACCCCCTCTGCTATTCCATCACATGGTCCCTCCCGGAACTATTTATAGGTGGTCGGAAATCCGGGGAACTGTTTTACCCGAACACCTGGAGAACACAAGACAGCTCAGGTAAGCGGTTTATGTGAACAAACAATTCAATCTTACATTTCATTAATGTCATATTGCACCTGAAATAAAATGTAATGCACTGAAATATTGCACCTGCCCATGCCCAATGGTGGCATTTTACCAAACAATATGGTTATGTAGTTAACAATATGGTTAAGTAGTTAACAATATGGTTATGTAGTTAACAATATGGTTAAGTAGTTAACAATATGGTTATGTAGTTAACAATATGGTTATGTAGTTAACAATATGGTTAAGTAGTTAACAATATGGTTATGTAGTTAACAATATGGTTAAGTAGTTAACAATATGGTTATGTAGTTAACAATATGGTTATGTAGTTAACATTTTGTTTGGTTTCACAGGTGGAGCCCCATTGCCCATGCAGAGCAGCCGACCCTGCAGGACAAGACAAACAGTCACACAAACCACCCAGCCAACTCACATTCAATAAAGCTTTGAGCCATATTTAAGCTTAGACTGTGTGCAATTATTAATGCTGTGCAAACTGTTCAATTAACCCATCAGTGCCGACCACATGAATGTGCAAATAGTGCAAAGGATTGGTAACAATCTCATCTTGGGTATCTTGGGTATCTTGGCTTATCTTGGGTATAATAATGTTATCATTAGTATATTTTAGTCTTGTGTGTCTTGAGCGGCCGCTATCTTTAGTATCTTGGGTATTTTTGTTATGGTGGATAATGTGCATATCCTGAGTATCTCATCTTGAGTATCCTGAGTATCTCATCTTGAGTATCCTGAGTATCTCATCTTGAGTATCCTGAGTATCTCATCTTGAGTATCCTGAGTATCTCATCTTGAGTATCCTGAGTATCTCATCTTGAGTATCCTGAGTATCTCATCTTGAGTATCTTGAGTATCCTGAGTATCTCATATTGGGTATCTTGGGTATCTTGAGTATCTCATCTTGAGTATCCTGAGTATCTCATCTTGATTATCCTGAGTATCTCATCTTGAGTATCTTGAGTATCCTGAGTATCTCATCTTGAGTATCTTGAGTATCCTGAGTATCTCATCTTGAGTATCTTGAGTATCCTGAGCATCTCATCTTGAGTATCTTATTTATCCTGAGTATCTCATCTTGAGTATCTTGAGTATCTCATCTTGGGTATCTTGAGTATCTTGAGTATCTCATCTTAAGTATCCTGAGTATCTTATCTTGGGTATCTTGAGTATCTTGAGTATCTCATCTTGGGTATCTTGAGTATCTCATCTTGAGTATCTTGAGTATCCTGAGTATCTTATCTTGGGTATCTTGAGTATCTTGACTATCCTGAGTATCTTATCTTTAGTATCTTGGATATTGCAGGAATGTTTTGAGCTGGACCCCCTTGGAAACGAGATCATCTCACAAGGCTATCCACTAATGAACTATTCCATTATGTTGAGCATCCTGGGTAATGTTATCTTGGGTATCTTTTGCGTCTTGAGTATCTTGGTTTTCTGAAATCCTGTATCAGACAGACATGTGCAGAGTGGTGGTAGTTTCCTATTGGTTGAGGACCTACAGCAGGCAGCACGCTGGTAGAGTGGTGCTAGTTTCCTATTGGTTGAGGACGCA
>NC_140244.1:27644219-27649219 GCF_949987555.1 Borostomias antarcticus
CTACTACACCCTCCTCCCTCCCTCACCTCTCTACTACACCCTCCTCCCCACCTCCTCCATGACACCACTCTCTCAGCTCCTCCCTCTACCCTCGCTCACCCCTTCCTCCACCCTCCAAACCCCTCCCTCTCTCCCTCTGCCCCCCGCCCTCCGACCCTTCACCCCCCCCCCCCCCCCCCTCTCTTTTACTGCATTCCGATCCCCTGTCCTCATACCTGCCCCCACCCCCACCCCCCCGGCCTCCCCCACCCCCCCGGCCTCCCCCACCCCCCCGGCCTCAGAGCTCACAGCCCAGCGGACAAAGAGCTCTGCTGTGCCCAGGCCTGGCCAGCCTCTCACACACACACACACACACACACACACACACACACACACACACACACACACACACACTGCTGGGTTTGGGTCCGGGCTGGTTTCTGTTCTGCTGGTTCAAGCTGGTCTCTGTTCTGCTGGTTCAAGCTGGTCTCTGTTCTGCTGGTTCAAGCTGGTCTCTGTTCTGCTGGTCCAGGCTGGTCTCTGTTCTGCTGGTTTCTGTTCTGCTGGTCCAGGCTGGTCTCTGTTCTGCTGGTCCAGGCTGGTTTCTGTTCTGCTGGTCCAGGCTGGTCTCTGTTCTGCTGGTCCAGGCTGGTTTCTGTTCTGCTGGTCCAAGCTGGTCTCTGTTCTGCTGGTTCAGGTCAAACATCTGGAGCTCCAGGTCTCGGCCTCCTCCACCACCAACCAGCAGCCTCTACCAGCAGCCTCTACCAGCAGCCTCTATCAACAGCCTCTACCAGCAGCCTCTACCAGCAGCCTCTACCAGCAGCTTCTAACAAAAGCCTCTACCAGCAGCCTCTACCAGCAGCCTCTACCAGCAGCCTCTATCAACAGCCTCTACCAGCAGCCTCTACCAGCAGCCTCTATCAACAGCCTCTACCAGCAGCCTCTACCAGCAGCCTCTACCAGCAGCCTCAACCAGCAGCCTCTACCAGCAGCCTCTACCAGTAGCCTCTACCAACAGCCTCTACCAGCAGCCTCTACCAGCAGCCTCTACCAGTAGCCTCTACCAGCAGCCTCAACCAACAGCCTCTACCAACAGCTTCTACCAGCAGCCTCTACCAACAGCCTCTACCAGCAGCCTCTACCAGCAGCCTCTATCAACAGCCTCTACCAACAGCCTCTACCAGCAGCCTCTACCAACAGCCTCTACCAGCAGCCTCTACCAGCAGCCTCTATCAACAGCCTCTACCAGCAGCCTCTACCAGTAGCCTCTACCAGCAGCCTCTACCAACAGCCTCTACCAGCAGCCTCTACCAGCAGCCTCTACCAGTAACCTCTACCAGCAGCCTCTACCAACAGCCTCTACCAACAGCCTCTACCAGCTACCAGCAGCCTCTACCAGCAGCCTCTACCAGCTACCAGCCAGGCCCTGCATTCCCGGGTCCAGCCTCTCCTCCCAGCCTCATCCCAGCCTTATCCCAGCCTCGTCCCTGAACCTCTTCCCCTTCTCCAGCCCCAGCCTCTCTCAGCCCCAGACTCCAGAGCTGTATGAGTCATCGTGGCTGAGAAGTAGAGGCCCTGGTTTGAGGCCTCCATCTTTCTTCCCTCTCGCCCCTCTGACCAGAAGCCGTCTCCACGGTGACTCAGCCCTCATTTCCCTCCTGACTTCCTCCCGTCTCCACGGTGACTCAGCCCTCATTTCCCTCCTGACTTCCTCCCGTCTCCACGGTGACTCAGCCCTCATTTCCCTCCTGACTTCCTCCCGTTCGGCTTCTCCTGCTTCTCTTCCTCTGGTCTCATTGTGCTGCTGCGTCCTTTCTGACGTTCAGTGGTTCCGTGTTCAGTGGTTCTGTGTTCAGTGGTTCTGTGTTCAGTGGTTCTGTGTTCAGTGGTTCTGTGTTCAGTGGAGCCGTGTTCAGTGGTGCCGTGTTCAGTGGTTCTGTGTTCAGTGGTTCTGTGTTCAGTGGTGCTGTGTTCAGTGGTGCCGTGTTCAGTGCCGTGTTCAGTGCCGTGTTCAGTGGTGCCGTGTTCAGTGGTGCCGTGTTCAGTGCCGTGTTCAGTGGTTCTGTGTTCAGTGGTGCCGTGTTCAGTGGTTCTGTGTTCAGTGGTTCTGTGTTCAGTGGTTCTGTGTTCAGTGGTGCTGTGTTCAGTGGAGCCGTGTTCAGTGGTTCTGTGTTCAGTGGAGCCGTGTTCAGTGGTGCCGTGTTCAGTGGTGCCGTGTTCAGTGCCGTGTTCAGTGGTTCTGTGTTCAGTGGTGCCGTGTTCAGTGCCGTGTTCAGTGGTTCTGTGTTCAGTGGTTCTGTGTTCAGTGCGGTGTTCAGTGCCGTGTTCAGTGCCGTGTTCATACGCAGGATCACAGAATGGGTGTCTGCCACTTATTGTTGCCGTGCCAACTGTCGCCACACCTTGGCCCGATCACAATAGTTGTCACGGCGGCGGCGCGGGCGGAGCTGAGTGAGTTCTTGGGTTAGGGTTAGTGGGCTGGCAGATGGCGGTGATTAAATATCCGGACGTATTATAATTATAACAACGCAGATATCATCTATCAAAGGGGGAATGAATTCACACAACAGTTTCATAAACACGCCAGACCACAAGCACGGGATTCTGAGCCCGCCTACACTCGCGCCTACCAGCGCCCAGAAACACTCACCTCAACTCACCTCAGCCAATAGAAGCACAACGGTATTTACCTCAACTCACCTCAGCCAATAGAATTGTTCCCCCAGGCAACAGCTGCCTTCACTGCATTGAGCGAGTCACATTCCATGACATCTCAATTATTTCCCCCTAAGCTAATGAATGTACTTTCTCTTGATCCAGACAGACTAGACATGACGAGGAGGGACAATATCAACTACTGATAAGTTCAAAATGGTTTCCCCATATTAAAATAGCCCTCTCTGCTGTATTTGATCTCTACCACCCGAGTCAGTAGCTCCCTCCTCTCTCCCCTCCAACCATGACCCTAACCTTGACCCCAGGACCGTCCTCCCAAACCTAACCTCTCCCACCCCCAGCCTCTAACCTGAGCCTTCCCTCTCCCACCCCCAGCCTCTAACCTGAGCCTTCCCTCTCCCACCCCCAGCCTCTAACCTGAGCCTTCCCTCTCCCACCCCCAGCCTCTAACCTGAGCCTTCCCTCTCCCACCCCCAGCCTCTAACCCGAGCCTTCCCTCTCCCACCCCCAGCCTCTAACCTGAGCCTTCCCTCTCCCACCCCCAGCCTCTAACCTGAGCCTTCCCTCTCCCACCCCCAGCCTCTAACCTGAGCCTTCCCTCTCCCACCCCCAGCCTCTAACCTGAGCCTTCCCTCCCCCACCCCCAGCCTCTAACCTGAGCCTTCCCTCTCCCACCCCCAGCCTCTAACCTGAGCCTTCCCTCTCCCACCCCCAGCCTCTAACCTGAGCCTTCCCTCTCCCACCCCCAGCCTCTAACCTGAGCCTTCCCTCTCCCACCCCCAGCCTCAGGGCCTTCTTCCAAATACCTCTGTCCTCTCTGTGGGGCCTGTGTGCTGTGTGGCCTGTAGGCCCCATGATGGATGTGTATGTTCCCCCCACCCCCTCTCCTCACACACACCTCCGCCCCACCCCCTCTCCTCACACACACCTCCGCCCCACCCCCCTCTCCTCACACACACCTCCGCCCCACCCCCCTCTCCTCACACACACCTCCGCCCCACCCCCCTCTCCTCACACACACCTCCGCCTCACCCCCCTCTCCTCACACACACCTCCGCCCCACCCCCCTCTCCTCACACACACCTCCGCCCCACCCCCCTCTCCTCACACACACCTCCGCCCCACCCCCCTCTCCTCACACACACCTCCGCCCCACCCCCCTCTCCTCACACACACCTTCCCCCCACCCCCCTCTCCTCACACACACCTCCGCCCCACCCCCCTCTCCTCACACACACCTCCGCCCCACCCCCCTCTCCTCACACACACCTCCGCCCCACCCCCCTCTCCTCACACACACCTCCGCCCCACCCCCCTCTCCTCACACACACCTCCGCCCCACGAACATGTCTACCGCTGAACATAAATCAACCCTCCACATCAAAGGGCCACTCCCTCCCCGGATCCGTAAGGAAGAAATGAATGCTCTAGGCTTGTGTGGAGTGGATATAACTACCCAGTTCTTTAAACACTTGAATGCAGACATAATCACCTCGTCCTACGTACGCTTCAAAGCAGATGTGTTTATTTACACACATGAACAGATACGGCGCAGTACTCAACCCTAACCCTAACCCTAACCCTAACCCTAACCCAAACAGCCTAGCACGGCCGTCCAAACAATGCAAAGGATTATTACTGGTATGTTACCTGTTTATGACGTTATATAACAGCTACAACATTCCTGTTTATGGCGTAATATAACAGCTACAACATTCCTGTTTATGACGTAATATAACAGCTACAACATTCCTGTTTATGACGTAATATAACAGCTACAACATTCCTGTTTATGGCTTAATATAACAGCTACAACATTCCTGTTTATGACGTAATATAACAGCTACAACATTCCTGTTTATGACGTAATATAACAGCTACAACATTCCTGTTTATGGCTTAATATAACAGCTACAACATTCCAAGCTCAAAGTTCAGTGTGGCTCCTCATCACAAGGGGGCAAACAGCACCTCAATCACATCACAAGGGGGCAAACAGCACCTCAATCACATCACAAGGGGGCAAACAGCACCTCAATCACATCACAAGGGGGCAAACAGCACCTCAATCACATCACAAGGGGGCAAACAGCACCTCAATCACATCACAAGGGGCAAACAGCACCTCAATCACATCACAATGGCAAACAGCACCTCAATCACATCACAAGGGGGCAAACAGCACCTCAATCACATGACAAGGGGGCAAACAGCACCTCAATCACATCACAAGGGGGCAAACAGCACCTCAATCACGTCTGAGTGCATTTGGAAAGAAAAGCAAACAGGTAACGTAAAAGAAAATTTTGTGAGCGAAGCGTTATGAGATGGAGGCGTTGTGA
>NC_140244.1:27654219-27659219 GCF_949987555.1 Borostomias antarcticus
CTCTACCCCGGATCCCCAGCCTCTACCCCGGATCCCCAGCCTCTACCCCAGCCTCTACCCCGGATCCCCAGCCTCTACCCCGGATCCCCAGCCTCTACCCCAGATCCCCAGCCTCTACCCCGGATCCCCAGCCTCTACCCCGGATCCCCAGCCTCTACCCCGGATCCCCAGCCTCTACCCCGGATCCCCAGCCTCTACCCCAGATCCCCAGCCTCTACCCCAGCCTCTACCCCGGATCCCCAGCCTCTTCCCCGGATCCCCAGCCTCTACCCCAGCCTCTACCCCGGATCCCCAGCCTCTTCCCCGGATCCCCAGCCTCTACCCCGGATCCCCAGCCTCTACCCGGATCCCCAGCCTCTACCCCAGATCCCCAGCCTCTACCTCAGATCCCCAGCCTCTACCCCGGATCCCCAGCCTCTTCCCCGGATCCCCAGCCTCTACCTCAGATCCCCAGCCTCTACCCGGATCCCCAGCCTCTACCCCAGATCCCCAGCCTCTACCCCGGATCCCCAGCCTCTACCCCAGATCCCCAGCCTCTACCCCGGATCCCCAGCCTCTACCCCAGATCCCCAGCCTCTACCCCGGATCCCCAGCCTCTACCCCGGATCCCCAGCCTCTACCTCAGATCCCCAGCCTCTACCCCGGATCCCCAGCCTCTACCCCAGACCACCAGCCTCTACCCCGGATCCCCAGCCTCTACCTCAGATCCCCAGCCTCTACCCCGGATCCCCAGCCTCTACCCCGGATCCCCAGCCTCTACCCCAGATCCCCAGCCTCTACCCCGGATCCCCAGCCTCTACCTCAGATCCCCAGCCTCTACCCCAGACCACCCAGCAGACCAGCCTCTCCCAGGCCTCCAACATTCACTGTAATGTAGAAAATACAGACAGAATACTGTCCGTCAGGGAATGTAGTTTGAAATGTCAATGTTGTATTGAAGACCAGAGTCTGTAGTGGGCAGAATGTGACTCCCTAGACATGGGTACATACTGTACATCCAGATAAGCAATGGTCATGATTTTAGTTTTAATCTGACGAAATAAACAACATTCTGTACATGTTTAAGCAATAACCCAGGAGAGGGAGTGTTTTCTGAGGGTAATTAGCCCGGCTGTGCTGGGGTCGTAGGACGAGAGTGAACGAGCAGCCGGCCCAGCTGAGCCAGTCACCCTGATAGAGCTCATGTTATTGCTTTTATACAACAGGACTGCACTGTTGTCGTTTTTTGTGTGTGAGAACGATGGGTTTGAAATGTTCGATTTCATTAAACTGCGGTGCTTCCAGCCCTCCACAATCCTAAATAGTTCTCCATTGTATAGCGTTGCTATGGCAACTTACCACAGCTGACAGTGTGATACCTTTACCGGTGAGTGTCCCGTTGGCATGTCACGGTTATTGGCAAGGCTCCAAATGGGTCTTGGCCAATCACAATGCGCGCTGGGAACTAGTTGTTGTATAAAGTAGCTGTGATTATGGGGTGTGTCATGAACCTTGGCTCAGAAATGTCTCAACCCCCCACTCACACACCTGTCATAAATTCCATTCAGGTTTGTTTGACAGTCAGGAAAGTGTGTGGGTGTGTGTGTATGTGTGTGCGTGCGTGTGTGTGTGTGCGTGTTTGTGTGTGTGTGCGTGCATGCGTGCGGCGTGTGTGTGTGTGTGTGTTTGGGCCTGTGCAAGGTGTTGTGAAATACTTCTTCCACACATGCCCTTTCTTGGGTCTCAGTCAATGAGCTTGTAGATAATTTCAATTCTAAAATTACAAATATTATTGATGCCATTGTGCCCACTAAGGTGAAGGTGGTCTCTGGTAAGAGAAGATCTCCATGGAGAAACGCCACGCTGGTCAGAATAGAAAAAAGAGTGTTGAAAAGCTGAACACAGGTGGCGAAAAACAAATCTCCATGTTCATTATGACATCTATAAAGAGAGACTTCACATTTATAATTTGGAGCTGAGAAATGCACGGCAGTCCTTCTTTTCTGACATCATCACCAAAAAATATAATAATGCACGTGCTTTGTTTGCCTATGTTGCCACTAACAAACCCTCCGGTGTCAGTAGCCTCTGAACTTCTATCCACCAGGACCTCTGAACCTCTATCCACCAGGGCCTCTGAACTTCTATCCACCAGGACCTCTGAACCTCTATCCACCAGGGCCTCTGAACTTCTATCCACCAGGACCTCTGAACCTCTATCCACCAGGGCCTCTGAACTTCTATCCACCAGGGCCTCTGAACTTCTATCCACCAGGGCCTCTGAACTTCTATCCACCAGGGCCTCTGAACCTCTATCCACCAGGGCCTCTGAACTTCTATCCACCAGGGCCTCTGAACTTCTATCCACCAGGGCCTCTGAACCTCTATCCACCAGGGCCTCTGAACCTCTATCCACCAGGGCCTCTGAACCTCTATCCACCAGGGCCTCTGAACTTCTATCCACCAGCCTGCAATGAATTAGCCTCACTCTTCACTGACAAACTTCAGAAAACTAGACAAGCAGTTAGTGTCTTCATATCAGGTACAGGACGTGTCGTCCAGGTGTCCAACTTAAAATCGTTACCATGACACAATTTTATCCGATCAACCATAAAGCCCTGGAGGACATTATACAGTATCTGAAATCCTCCTCCTGTTGCCTTGATGTTCTGCCTACAGGCTTTTTCAAAAATGTTTCTAACTGCATGGCCTCTGATTTACTACAAATTGTAAACACATTGTAAACAGGTGTGTTCCCACAAACCCTGAAAACTGCAGTCGTCAAGCCACTCTTAAAAAATAATAATCTAGACACCTCACAAATATACAATTATTTTTTAAGTTTTTAAGTAAAATAATTGAAAAAGCAGTTTTTCAACAGCTGAACAACTTCCTGGCACTAAATAATTGTTTTGATGTCTTCCAGTCAGGATTTCGACCCCAGCACGGAGGCTGCTCTTGTTAAGGTCTTCAATGACATCCATTTAAACACCGACAACGGAAGAATTTAAGTCTTAGTATTACTGGATCTCAGCGCTGCATTCGACACGGTTGACCACAGCATATTACTAGGCCGACTGGAAAACTGGCTGGCAATTTTTAGCACAGTGCTAGACTGGTTTGAATCCTACTTGAAGGACAGGGACTACTTTGTGTCTATAAGCAATTACAAATCTGAGTGGAAAAAAATGACCTGTGTTCCCCAAGGCTCCATTCTGGGGCCTCTTCTGTTCAACATTTACATGCTCCCACTAACTCAAATTATGGAAAACAACAGAATATGCTACCATAGCTATGCAGACGACACAAATTTATATCACCATATCACCAGGGGACTATAATCCCATACAAGCGCTGAGTAAATGCATTGAACAAATAATTTCATTCCATTTCATTTCAAACCATTATTTATACTCATAAAGCACTGAGGTTTCCCTCATTTACAGTGTTGATGAGTTCACACAAATACACAAATAACAACAGAACAAATACAATATACAATAATAAGGTATAAGGAGCATCATGGACAAAAGCAGATCTACCGAGTTCAGAATGCACTTGAGGAACCCTGGAAACAAACTGATCGTTTGATCGGGTCTTGTAGGAACCTACGCTCCAGTCCAACAGAGACCAGATGTATGGTGGAAGTTTACCAATAATGGCTTTGAGAATAAACAAATACCAGTGATAGTTACGCCTTAAAGAGAGAGGAGACCAGCCTACCTTATCATAAAGAACACAGTGGTAGGGGTCATAGGGTTTCAGGGTAGTCAAAGAAGCATGTCTATAGATTGTGTCACCATAGTCTAATACTGATAAGAAGACAGCTTGAACAATTCATTCAATCAACGATTGAATTCAGAACTTTCTTCAACTAAACAAAAACAAAACTGAAGTAATTGTCTTTGGAGCCAAAAAAGAACAATTAAAAAGTCAGCGCTCAGCTCCAATCAGTAATGCTAAAAACCACAAACGAAGCCAGACATCTTGGTGTAGTCATGGACTCTGACCTGAATTTCAACAGCCACATTAGGACAATTACAAAGTCAGCCTTCTATCACCTGAAGAAGATATCAAGGATTAGAGGATGTATCTCAGCAGGACCTGGAAAAACGTGTCCATGTGTTTATCTTCAGTAGACTCAACTACTGTGACGGTGTGTTTACAGGTCTCTCTAAAAAATGGATCAGACATCTGCAGCTGATTCAGAACGCTGCTGCTCGAGTCCTCACTAAGACTAAGAAAGTGGATCACATCACTCCAGTTCTGAGGTCTTTACACTGGCTTCCTGTCTGTCAAAGAATTGACTTAAAAATACTGCTGTTGGTTCATAAAGCACTGAATGGTCTAGGGCCAAAATATATTTCTGATCTGCTGCTATGTTATGAACCATCCAGACTTCTCAGGTCGTCTGGCACAGGCCTGCTTTCTGTCCCCAGAGTTAAAACAAAACATGGAGAAGCAGCGTTCAGTTTCTATGCTCCACATATCTGGAACAAACTTCCAGAAAACTGCAGGTCTGCTGCAACTCTCAGTTCTTGTAAATCAAGACTGAAGACTTTTCTTTTTGCCGCTGCTTTTTATTTAATGCAATTTGTTTTAAATGTCCTTTTTTGCATTTAGTTTTATATGACCTTTTATGTGTTGCACTTTGTATTGATGCTTTTAATGTCTCATGTAAAGCACTTTGAATTGCCTTGTTGCTGAAATGTGCTCTACAAATAAACCTGCCTTGCCTTGTGTGACAACCAGGAATGTGTATGTACTGCATGTGTGTGTGTGTATGTGTTTGTTTGTGTGCGTGTGAGTGTGTGTGTGTTTGGGCCTGTGCAAGGTGTTGTGAAATTCTTCTCAGGAAAACTGCATATATAACCGGATGGGTGTGTCTCATTGATAGGGTTTGGGTTCTGCTTTATGTCTGAGTTTGCGTGTGTGTGTGTGTGTGTGTGCGTGTGCGTGCGTGCGTGTGTGCGTGTGCGTGTGTGCGTGTGCGTGCGTGCGTGTGTGTGTGCGTGTGCGTG
>NC_140244.1:27666719-27694219 GCF_949987555.1 Borostomias antarcticus
TGAGTAGTAGACTAGTTCTGTCCCGGCCCCACAGTGGTGGAATGAACTGCCCTCCGATGTCAGGACAGCAGCGTTGCTCCTAGAGGCTCAGGATTTATTGCTGTCCACTTTGAACCTGATTGTCTAAAATGCGTTCTAAAGTCTAAATGGGGTCTTATTGACCTGAGAAGGGTTCTATGGAATCTTTTTTCTATTGTTGGTATATCAACCCTGACACTCAGCCCACCTGAGCTGCTTCACTGGGGAGCATATCAGATGTAGACTGCTTTAAGTACAGATGAGAAGTAGACTAGTATAGATAGGGATTAGACTAGTGCAGGTGAGAAGTAGACTAGTACAGATGAGAAGTAGACTAGTAGAGGTGAGGAGTAGACTAGAACAGATGAGGAGTAGACTAGCATAGATGAAGAGTAGACTAGTACAGGTGAGGAGTAGACTAGTACAGGTGATGAGTAGAGTAGTACAGGTAAGAAGTAGACTAGTAAAGGTGAGTAGTAGACTAGTACAGGTGAGAAATAGACTAGTACAGATGAGGAGTAGACTAGTACAGATTAGGAGTAGACTAGTACAGATGAGGAGTAGACTAGTACAGATGAGGTGTAGACAAGTACAGATGAGGAGTAGGCTGTATAGGTGAGAAGTAGACTATTACAGATGAGGAGTAGACTAGTACAGGTGTGGAGTAGACTAGTACAGATGAGGAGTAGGCTAGTACAGATGAGGACTAGACTAGTACAGGTGAGAAGTAGACTAGTACAGATGAGGAGTAGACTAATGCAGCTGAGAAGTAGACTAGTACAGATGAGGAGTAGACAAGTACAGATGAGGAGTAGACTAGTACAGGTGAGAAGTAGACTAGTACAGATGAGGAGTAGACTAGTAAAGGTGAGTAGTAGACTAGTACAGGTGAGAAATAGACTAGTACAGATGAGGAGTAGACTAGTACAGATTAGGAGTAGACTAGTACAGATGAGGAGTAGACTAGTACAGATTAGGAGTAGACTAGTACAGATGAGTGGTAGACTAGTACAGATGTGGAGTAGACTAGTACAGATTAGGAGTAGACTAATACAGATGAGGAGTAGACTAGTACAGATGAGGAGTAGACTAGTACAGGTGAGGAGTAGACTAGTACAGATGAGGAGTAGACTATTACAGATGAGGAGTAGACTAATACAGATGAGGAGTAGACTAGTACAGGTGAGGAGCAGACTAGTACAGGTGAGGAGTAGACTAGTACAGATGAGTAGTAGACTAGTAAAGGTGAGGAGTAGACTAGTAAAGGTGAGTAGTAGACTAGTACAGATGAGGAGTAGACTAGTAAAGGTGAGTAGTAGACTAGTACAGATGAGGAGTAGAGTAGTAAAGGTGAGGAGTAGACTAGTACAGATGAGTAGACTAGTACAGATAAGTAGTAGACTAGTACAGGTGAGCAGTAGACTAGTACAGATGAGGAGTAGACTAGTACAGATGAGGAGTAGAGTAGTAAAGGTGAGGAGGAGACTAGTACAGATTAGGAGTAGACTAGTACAGGTGAGGAGAAGACTAGTACAGGTGAGGAGTAGACTAGTACAGATTAGGAGTAGACTAGTACATATTAGAAGTAGACTAGTAAAGATGAGGAGTAGACTAATACAGATGAGGAGTAGACTAGTACAGATTAGAAGTAGACTAGTAAAGGTGAGGAGTAGACTAGTACTGATGAGGAGTAGACTAGTACAGATGAGGAGTAGACTAGTACAGATGAGGAGTAGACTAGTACAGATGAGGAGTAGACTAGTAAAGGTGAGGAGTAGACTAATACAGGTGAGAAGTAGACTAGTACAGATGAGGAGTAGACTAGTACAGGTGAGGAGTAGACTAGTACAGGTGAGGAGTAGACTAGTACAGGTGAGGAGTAGACTAGTACAGATGAGGAGTAGACTAATACAGGTGAGGAGTAGACTAGTACAGATGAGGAGTAGACTAGTACAGATGAGGAGTAGACTAGTAAAGATGAGGAGTAGACTAGTACTGATGAGGAGTAGACTAGTACAGATGAGGAGTAGACTAGTAAAGGTGAGGAGTAGACTAGTACAGATGAGGAGTAGACTAGTACAGATGAGGAGTAGACTAGTAAAGGTGAGGAGTAGACTAATACAGGTGAGAAGTAGACTACTACAGATGAGGAGTAGACTAGTACAGGTGAGGAGTAGACTAGTACAGGTGAGGAGTAGACTAGTACAGGTGAGGAGTAGACTAGTACAGATGAGGAGTAGACTAATACAGGTGAGGAGTAGACTAGTACAGATGAGGAGTAGACTAGTACAGATGAGGAGTAGACTAATACAGGTGAGGAGTAGACTAGTACAGGTGAGGAGTAGACTAGTAAAGATGAGGAGTAGACTAGTACAGATGAGGAGTAGACTAGTAAAGATGAGGAGTAGACTAATACAGGTGAGAAGTAGACTATTACAGATGAGGAGCAGACTAGTAAAGGTGAGGAGTAGACTAGTACAGGTGAGGAGTAGACTAGTAAAGATGAGGAGTAGACTAGTAAAGATGAGAAGTAGACTATTACAGATGAGGAGTAGACTAGTAAAGGTGAGGAGTAGACTAATACAGGTGAGAAGTAGACTAGTACAGATGAGGAGTAGACTCGTACAGGTGAGGAGTAGACTAGTACTGAGGAGTAGACTAGTAAAGGTGAGGAGTAGACTAGTAAAGATGAGGAGTAGACTAGTACTGATGAGGAGTAGACTAGTACATATGAGGAGTAGAGTAGTAAAGGTGAGAAGTAGACTAGTACAGGTGAGGAGTAGACTAGTACAGGTGAGGAGTAGACTAGTACAGATGAGGAGTAGACTAGTAAAGGTGAGGAGTAGACTAGTACTGATGAGGAGTAGACTAGTACAGATGAGGAGTAGACTAGTAAAGGTGAGGAGTAGACTAGTACAGGTGAGAAGTAGACTAGTAAAGGTGAGGAGTAGACTAGTACAGATGAGGAGTAGACTAGTACAGATGAGGAGTAGACTAGTAAAGGTGAGGAGTAGACTAGTACAGATGAGGAGTAGACTAGTACAGATGAGGAGTAGACTAGTACAGATGAGGAGTAGACTTTCAAAGGTGAGGAGTAGACTAGTAAAGGTGAGGAGTAGACTAGTACTGAGGAGTAGACTAATACAGATGAGGAGTAGACTAGTACTGATGAGGAGTAGACTAGTACAGATGAGGAGTAGACTAGTACAGATGAGGAGTAGACTAGTACAGGTGAGGAGTAGACTAGTACAGATGAGGAGTAGACTAGTACTGATGAGGAGTAGACTAGTACAGATGAGGAGTAGACTAGTAAAGATGAGGAGTAGACTAGGCTAGCATATTACACCATAATAAATTAAATAATTTACAGGACATTTTCCTATTAAAATGATGTGTATTTCCCAATGTGATGCTGTCAGTCTGCTGTGTGTCTCAGAGCTGTCACTCAGGCTCCGTAACCTCTGACATCATCACTGACACATTAATCACACACACCCCTCAAATACCAGGAAATGTGGGAGAGGGGAGAGAGGAGGGAGGAGAGGAGGAGGAGTCAGGCAAGGAGAGGAGAGAGGAGGAGAGGAGAGGAGGGAGAAGTGAAAGGAGAAGAGAGGAAGGAGGTGAGGAGGGAGGAAGGAGGAGAAGAGGGTGGAGAGGAGAGCAGATGGAGGTAAGGAGTGAGGAGAGAAGGGAGGAGAGGAGCACGGTTATGACGATTTATTTCTGTATTTATATAACAGGGACAGTAAACATTTATGAATACTGCAGTTAATGTGCCAGAATGATCCAGAAGACGTCTAGTTTTCATCTTCCATCCCAGATAGGAAACATCTTCCATCCCTGATAGGAAACATCTTCCTTCCCTGTCCTGATAGGAAACATCTTCCTTCCCTGATAGGAAACATCTTCCATCCCAGATAGGAAACATCTTCCATCCCTGATAGGAAACATCTTCCATCCCTGATAGGAAACATCTTCCATCCCTGATAGGAAACATCTTCCATCCCTGATAGGAAACATCTTCCTTCCCTGATAGGAAACATCTTCCATCCCTGATAGGAAACATCTTCCATCCCTGATAGGAAACATCTTCCTTCCCTGATAGGAAACATCTTCCATCCCTGATAGGAAACATCTTCCATCCCAGATAGGAAACATCTTCCATCCCTGATAGGAAACATCTTCCATCCCTGATAGGAAACATCTTCCATCCCTGATAGGAAACATCTTCCATCCCTGATAGGAAACATCTTCCTTCCCTGATAGGAAACATCTTCCTTCCCTGATAGGAAACATCTTCCATCCCTGTCCTGATAGGAAACATCTTCCCAGACTCTGAAGATCCCTTCCTCCCCAGGTCCTTCCTTCCCTCCTCTCTTCTCTCCATCTCCACCCCCCCCCCCCCCTCTCTCTCCTCCCCAGCTCCCAGCTCCTCTCCCCCTCTCTCCTCTCCACCTCCTCCCCTCTCCATCTCCACCTCCTCCCCTCCCCCTCTCTCTCCTCCCCAGCTCCCAGCTCCTCTCCCCCCCTCTCTCCATCTCCACCTCCTCCCCTCCCCTCTCTCCTCCCCAGCTCCTCTCCCCCCTTCTCTCCTCTCCACCTCCTCCCCTCCCCCCTCTCTCTCCTCCCCAGCTCCCAGATCCTCTCCCCCCCTCTCTCTCCACCTCCTCCCTTCTCCCCCCTCTCCTCCCCAGCTCCCAGATCCTCTCCCCCCCTCTCTCCTCTCCACCTCCTCCCTTCTCCCCCCTCTCTCCTCCCCAGCTCCCAGATCCTCTCCCCCCCTCTCTCCTCTCCACCTCCTCCCCTCTCCCCATCTCCACCTCCTCCCCTCCCCCTCTCTCTCCTCCCCAGCTCCCTGCTCCTCTCCCCCCCTCTCTCCTCTCCACCTCCTCCCCTCTCCCCCCCCTCTCTCCTCCCCAGCTCCTCCCCTCTCCCCCCTCTCTCCTCCCCAGCTCCCTGCTCCTCTCCCCCCCTCTCTCCTCTCCACCTCCTCCCCTCTCCCCCCTCTCTCCTCCCCAGCTCCCTGCTCCTCTCCCCCCCTCTCTCCTCTCCACCTCCTCCCCTCTCCCCCCCCCCTCTCTCCTCTCCACCTCCTCCCCTCTCCCCCCCTCTCTCCTCCCCAGCTCCCTGCTCCTCTCTCCCCCAGGCTGAACAGGTAGCTCCGGGTCCTCCTCTCCTCCCAGGGAGCCTGCTGGACAGACTCAATACCAACACCCAGCTGGTCGGGGCAGTTGGCCCAGTTTCCATGTAAACAAGGTTTTTGTGCTACTGACAGTGAGTCCAGTCTGAGATCAATGTAACCAGAATATGGATAGTAATATGTTCATTGTGGTTTGTTTTACTCGCGTTGCGCTTCTGCATATTAATCTTCTAATCTAATCCCTTTTCTGGTCCCCAATGATCGCATACAAACTTTTGCCAACCCTTTAAACATGCGCTGAGCGTTCCGGGTTCATCTGAGTTCAGGCTGGTGCCTGTATCCAGCACCTGCTACCTGTAGGCCCATCTGTGTAGGCTCTACCTATAGGCCTGCTTGTAAGCACTTTGCCTGTAGGCCTGCCCATCTACAGATGAGCTGCCCCCAGCGTCTAAACACAGGTCCCAGAAACTATTTGACTATGTAAATCCTCAGAGAGAAGCTGCACTGTTCTGTTCAACTCACAAAACACACATGTTGATACCGAGTTCATCCCAAGCTGGCTGACGCCAATGATATCTTCATCAAACTGTCTTACTCGCCCTCCAAATCCAGTGTGTATATTACTAGTGGATTGTTGTAGAATACTAGTATGCCATTGGGTAATACCGCAGCATAGTCATAGTGTCCAAACCAGAATTGGACCGGGCCTATTAAGCAAGAGGTCATCACTTTCCACCTGGACCTGCTGCATTCCTTGTGTTCCACCCCCCCACCCACCTCCCCCACAAGAACAGAGCACCCAGAAACCCAGCGGCTGCAGCTCAGTAATAACCTGTTCCTCTCTCACACACTCCAACCAGGTATCCATTCAGCCTGCGTGTGCCACAGTGTCCAGTTACAGCACCGCCCCCTTCTCCCTTTCACCCAGAGCCCTGGCCAATCAGGGCCAGCCACTGGCCCCTCCCACAGGGGCAGTCATTTAAAGCAGTTGAGGAAACTTGTGCTCTGTCTATCCAGCTCACCAGCGGACAAACCCCTCTAGCCTGCCTCTCCTTCCCCGTCAGTTTCACTCTCCAGTCTCCAGCCGCTCGTGTCCAAGATGTCGTCCGTCAGGAAGAGCACCAGCTACACCGTCAAGTCGTCGTCCTCGGGGACGGCCCCCCGGAGCTTCAGCAGCATGTCGTCCTCGGGGACGGCCCCCCGGAGCTTCAGCAGCATGTCGTACTCGGGCCCCGCCACGGCCCGCCAGAGCTACAGCGTCCGCAGCTCCTACGGAGGGGCCAACAGGGGCATGGGGGGCAGCTACGGGGGGG
Organism: Borostomias antarcticus; assembly: GCF_949987555.1. Classification (NCBI taxonomy): domain Eukaryota; kingdom Metazoa; phylum Chordata; class Actinopteri; order Stomiiformes; family Stomiidae; genus Borostomias; species Borostomias antarcticus. The sequence continues at coordinate 27,673,191 of NC_140244.1, forward strand.
GCTTCATCTCCAGCTCCTCGGCCTACGGGGGCGGCATGGGCTTGGGCATGGGCATGGGGGGCATGGGGGGCATGGGCAACGTTGCCCCCATCACCGCCGTGTCTGTGAACAAGAGCCTGCTGGCCCCCCTCAACCTGGAGATCGACCCTAATATCCAGGTGGTCCGGACCCAGGAGAAGGACCAGATCAAGACCCTCAACAACCGCTTCGCCTCCTTCATCGACAAGGTCAGTCCGTCTCAGTCCGTCTCAGTCCGTCTCGGTCTGTCTCAGTCTGTCTCGGTCTGGGCCGCTGCTCAAGGTTTCTCACGCTGTGTAGAACTGGACTTTGCTTTGTGTTTTAAGTGGCTGGTTCAGTTTGGTTGTGAACCTATGGAGGTTAGAGGGTTAGGGTGAGGGTTAGAGGCAGGTTCTGGTGATGTCAGTGTTCATAAAGCTGTCCTCTGTTCAAAGCTGAGTGTCTCTACTCTGGTGGGAGTGGATTGGGCGAGACTGGGGGAGAGACTGGGGGAGAGACTGGGGGAGACACCGCCATGTTACACTGATATCTAACAGGGAGGGAGGGGACAGAACGTCACTTGTACGAACGATCCCAGGGAAAGTATGAGAGTTGTTCGAAGTATGAAAAAGTGGAGAGAGAGAGAGATATGGAGAGAGAGAAAGAGAGATGAGAAAGAGAAAGAGAGACTTGCTCAAAATGGATTGGCCCTTCAAAGGGTAAAAGCTCTAAGTCTCTAAGTGTGTGTAATAGTTTTCTCTGGTTATCTCGGTTCATATCTAATAGTCTGGCAGCGATGGAACTGTTCCAGTGCTGGGGACCAGATGTGAAGGGTGGGGGAGATTTCTGGGGGGGGCAGCGCATGGATCTGGGTTACCCTGGGAGATCAGCCCTGCCCCGCCCTGGGGTGTGGCTCTCCTGCACTGTTGGACACACCAAAGAAAGTCACGCATGCACGCACACACACACGCACACACGCACACACGCACACGCACACACCCATACACACACACGCACGCACGCGCATACACACACACTCAAGAATGCATGCATGCAGACACACACACAACCCTGGAGATACCAGTTAAAGACGTCTGAATGGAGTGCATAGTTCAGAGAAGGGGCGTGAATAATGGGATCAGTTAGGATTCTTTGTCAGCGAGTTGTTCCGACGTTGACTGGCCAGATCCCCTCCACGCCCTGAGGCTCCAGAGTTAATATTTAATGGGCCGACCGATCTCATGTTCGGGTCCATGTCAGTCGCTTACGTAAGCGCTCGTTTCCCAGATACCCAGATTCCCAATACCCAGTTATTTTGCATACCTCCTGTGCCGAAGCACAGATAAGAGTCCCAACTCCTCTGTTTCCTTATCTCCTGTTAACACGGCGCATTCTTGTCCCGGTCTTGCGTGCGAGCCTTGCGGAACACAGCCCCTATCAGCCAATGGGAGAGGAAACATCCTTTTTAGGGAATCTTCTGGAACTCCACCTGAGGCTATGAGTGTCCAGGGCCCGCTGACAGCCATATATCTGCTAACCCTAACCCTATCTGCTCTCCTCTCCTGTTATTACCTGACACATAGGCCCCGCCCCCCACCACGAGCCCCACAGCCCCCCCCCACGAGCCCCACAGGCCCCCCTCCCCCACCACCAGCCCCATCACACCTACACTATAGTTAAATATTTACCTTCCCTCGCGAGGCTGTGTGTGACCACGCCTAGCTTTGCAACCCCCCCACCACCACCACCACCACCCTCCCTCCCTCCCTCCCTCTCTCTCCCTCTTTCCCTCTCCCTCCCTCTCTCTCTCTCTCCCTCTTTCTCTCCCTCCCTCTCTCTCTCTCTTTCTCTCTCCATTCTCTCCAAGCCACTCTCCGCCCCCAGCCTCGCCCTTGATAAACAGGAAAACAGAGCAGGAGTTTTAACTCTATCAACAGCGTTTTCCATCATCACCCCCCCACCCCTCCGGTCAGGATCAGATGTGGTCAGATCAGAGCTTCCTTGGGTAAACAGGCCCTATCCTGAACACAAAGCAGCTGCCACTGTGCTGCGAATAACAAACTCTGAGAGCAAAACCATCGATCTACACCCCGGCTTACCCAGTCACCTGACACTAACTCCCTTTCATGTCACTTCTTGTGGACAGGTGCGCTTCCTGGAGCAGCAGAACAAGATGCTGGAGACCAAGTGGGGCCTCCTCCAGGGCCAGACTACCACGCGCTCCAACATCGACAGCATGTTCGAGGCCTACATCTCCAACCTGCGCAGACAGCTGGACGCGCTGGGCAACGACAAGATGAGGCTGGAGGCCGACCTGCACAACATGCAGGGCCTGGTGGAGGACTTCAAGAACAAGTGAGTGAGGTCCTCTCCTCACTGTCTGACATTTTTCCTAACTTGCCAAACAGACGCCTCTGCAGGACAACAACGCTCATTGTCTGATCTTTGTCTAGTAAGAGACGGCTCGGTGGCGCTGTTCCACCAGCTGGCAGATTAGGACTGTTTTTAAACGTCTGCCTGGACAGAATAGCGTTCATTTGAGATCAGACAGAGGAAGGATCCATCCAGATTGAGGAACTCCCCGTTTCTCCCCTATCACCGTCTCACTGTGGGGATCAGTTACTCAAACCCTAGCCCTAACCCTCGAACCCTAGCCCTAACCCTCGAACCCTAGCCCTAACCCTCGAACCCTAGCCCTAACCCTCAAACCCTAGCCCTAACCCTCGAACCCTAGCCCTAACCCTCGAACCCTAGCCCTAACCCTCAAACCCTAGCCCTAACCCTCGAACCCTAGCCCTAACCCTCAAACCCTAGCCCTAACCCTCGAACCCTAGCCCTAACCCTCGAACCCTAGCCCTAACCTTCGAACCCTAGTCCTAACCCTCGAACCCTAGCCCTAACCCTCGAACCCTAGCCCTAACCCTCGAACCCTAGCCCTGCCGTCAGTCACAAGCTCAGACCCTCTGAGGGACTCAACCACATGGCTTAAGTCATTGATACCGGACCACCGGGGTCATGAGCTCATAGATCCAGCCCTCGTCCAGTCATGTAATGTATAGCATGTAGAGGCTGCTAGTCAGGCGTGGTTCGTCCCAGCAGAGCGTCCTCCCTGCAGCTGGCCGTTACCTCAGCTGAGAAGACCTCACTAGGGCTGCCGTCCGCCCTGCTGGGGGGGGGGGGGGGGGACCTCACTAGGGCTGACGTCCGCCCTGCTGGGGGGGGGGGAGACCTCACTAGGGCTGAGGTCCGCCCTGCTGGGGGGGGGGGAGACCTCACTAGGGCTGACGTCCGCCCTGCTGGGGGGGGGGGGAGACCTCACTAGGGCCGACGTCCGCCCTGCTGGGGGGGGGGGAGAAGACCTCACTAGGGCTGACATCCGCCCTGCTGGGGGGGGGGGAGACCTCACTAGGGCCGACGTCCGCCCTGCTGGGGGGGGGGGAGAAGACCTCACTAGGGCTGACATCCGCCCTGCTGGGGGGGGGGGGGGAGACCTCACTAGGGCTGACATCCGCCCTGCTGGGGGGGGGGGGGAGACCTCACTAGGGCCGACGTCCGCCCTGCTGGGGGGGGGGGGGGAGAGACCTCACTAGGGCTGACGTCCGCCCTGATGGGGGGGGGGGGGGAGACCTCACTAGGGCTGACGTCCGCCCTGCTGAGGGGGGGGGGGGGGCAGGTGAAAACCGTTTCTCTGTTTACACACGTCTGCCAGCACCTCGCACAAGCCGCTGCCGTGGCAATGGAACGCATCACAGGGCTTTTCACCTGGAAGTGCTTGATAGGTGAGACCAGTCAGTCAGCTGACCGGGGCCCTCGGGGAGGGGGGGGACCAGAACACCTCTCATGCCTGCGCCAGCACACAGAGGCCTGCCGGTGGGTCTCCCACGCCCCCTGGTGGCTGGACTGCAGCATAGCGTCTATCAAACTCTTAAGATAACTTTGACTCTGTCTCTCCCTCAGGTATGAGGATGAAATCAACAAGCGCACAGAGTGTGAAAATGACTTTGTGCTCATCAAGAAGGTGAGCACTGCCCTAGCAACCCCTAGCAACGTCCTGCTATTCTCAGCCTGTATTCCTGCTTTTCTCCTTGAAACAATCTCTTCAATATCGAGAGACTCTGTCTTCCTCTGGGCATCTCACATCACCGCCCTGACTCTTATCTACATCCTGCACTCTGTTATTTTACCAGCTCATATCCTGTCTCCTGTGTGTGTGTGTGTGTGTGTGTGTGTGTGCGTGTGTGTATACGTGTGTGTCAGGACGTGGATGAGGCCTACATGAACAAGGTGGAGCTGGAGGCCAAGCTGGAGAGCCTGACAGATGAGATCAACTTCCTGAGGCAGATCTACGAGGAGGTACGCCACTGACATCCCCTTCTGTCTGGAGGTTCAAGTACCTCAAGCTATCTGAGCGAAATATACCAGCATGGTTGATTTAGATGCCAACTGATGACAGAGAGCTGCGCTGCTGCTTTATTAAACCGTCTGGATTGATTCATCTCTAAGGTTGTGTGATTTACGACGCTGAGATGTTTGTGGTATTTATTGGAATGCTGCGTTTGCACTTTTAAAATGGCATCTGATCTGCATCACCACATGGTCGGCATTTAGAAGTGATCGTGGCAGGTCGTCTGATCTCGGGGTTGGTGGAGTGGAGCAGGGGGATCTCTGGCCAGCGTCTCATCTCTCTCTCCTGCTCTTTACCCCCCCCGCCCCCTCCTTCCCTCCCCTCCTTCTTTAACCCCGCCCCCTCCTTCCCTCCCCAGGAGCTGCATGAGCTGCAAGGTCAGATCAAGGATACCTCTGTGGTGGTGGAGATGGACAACAGCCGTAACCTGGACATGGACTCCATCGTGGCCGAGGTCCGTGCTCAGTACGAGGACATCGCCAACCGCAGCAGAGCTGAGGCGGAGACCTGGTACAAGAGCAAGGTACGTCCCTGGGGTCCGTCTGGTCTCCTCCGGGCTGCTACCTGCTGCTGCTGTTGTGGTTTATTATGTTGTTGTTGATGTTATTGTTGTTGTTTAGTACGAGGAGATGCAGACGTCCGCCACCAGGTATGGGGACGACCTGAGGGCCACCAAGACAGAGATCGGCGACCTGAACCGCATGATCCAGCGACTTACATCAGAGATCGACGCCGTCAAGGGACAGGTGCTAAGCATGACCTATGACCTATGACCCCACAGGCCACCAGGACAGCTGGTTGACCTGACCCAAACACACTTGCAGTGTTTCAATCACATCATATGAAGTGTGCTCTTTAGTCCTGTACTCATCGGCGCGCCTCACCTCTGTCCTGTCAGCGCGGGAACCTGGAGGCGCAGATCGCCGAGGCAGAGGAGCGCGGCGAGATGGCGGTGAGGGACGCCAAGGGCCGCATCTGCGACCTGGAGAACGCCCTGCAGAGAGCCAAGCAGGACATGGCCCGCCAGATCCGCGAGTACCAGGACCTGATGAACGTCAAGCTGGCCCTGGACATCGAGATCGCCACCTACAGGAAACTCCTGGAAGGAGAGGAGGACAGGTAGAGCGGCCATTTTAGTGTTACCAGATCAAGGACTGTACAAACCAACCCAGCAGCCATTTTACGGTTCCCAAAACAAACTAGGCAGTTCCAAACTCTACAACCCAACCCGGTATATCTACGCTGTACAACCAACTCAGTCTAGCCTTAATAAGTGAGGATTCCGTTAGATTGGACACCCGTAAGCATCATGATGTACCACAAACTAAAAATCTTCCACTGTTCTTCTTGTCCCCTCCAGGCTAGCAAGCGGCATCAAGTCCATTAGTGTCTCCAAACAGAGCAGTAAGTATACTGTCTCACCTTCCACCCCCTCTAGGTCTATGGGTTCAAATCCCCACCTGTTGCATTTCCACACATTGATCTCCAGTCTAAGATAGGAAATGTGGTGAGTTCTCACTCCCCTCCTCCCTCCTCCCCAGCGAGCTACGGTGGTTACCCCATGGAGTCGGTGAACAGCAGCTACTCCAGCGGCTACTCCAGCAGCTTTGGCGGCGGATACGGCGCCGGCTTCGGCGGCTATGGAGGCTATGGCTCCGGCGGGTACAGCTCGGGCAGCGCCAAGGGCAGCAGCGGGCCCATCCAGACCCAGACCACGCTGAACAAGAAGAGCGTCGTCATCAAGATGATCGAGACCAAGGACGGCAAAGTGGTGTCGGAGTCCTCCGAGGTGGTGGAGGACTGAGCAGCAAGCTTAGACCCACAACAACAACAACGAGCACCTTGTATTGTCTTGCCCTCTTGCCTTACTCATCCAATTACTCTACCCTCTTACTCGTCCAATTATCATTCCCGCCGCAGTGCAATGTAACGACCTGTCAGAAGCAATCCAGAGCAGAGCACCATTAACAGATGTGTCTGTATGAGCAATAAGCACTCTGATATTGAAAAGGGACCAAATCATTTCGATACTGTAACTTTTGTTGTCATCCTGTACTAAAAGAGATGTCTGTCAGTTTGTGTCCCTCACAGGCATCAAAGTGCACCTGTAAATCATTCCCTCCCAGCCGATGCAACTGGTGTTCAGTACCAGGGTCCTGGTGTTCAGTACCAGGGTCCTGGTGTTCAGTACCAGGGTCTCTCCCAGAGCCCAGTAGTGAGTGGATGTGTTGTCTATGGATGTAAACAGTGTAACAGTAGCATTGTGGTCAACTTGTCTATGGATGTCTGCTAAGTAGGTAGTGCATGTCTTCCACTTTCAGCTGTGTGTTCCCGCCCTGCTACGCCCCCGCTGCGGACGCTGCCCACTGTGTCGGCCACTGTTGCCCTACGGTGCTGTTTTTGCTACCAAACAATAAAAAAGGGTTTACTGAAACCTGAGTCTTGAGTCTGTCTGTCTGTCTCTGCTGCCTTCATCTTTACCACTGGGATTTTTTACTAAAATAGTTTTTATTGCGATACAAAAATAAGGGAAACAAATTGGCGTTGCAGATTTTAAATCCTGAAAAACTAAAACAACAACAACAAAACACATTCAACCCCGCCTTGGGCTTTAAGGAACACACGTCTTCTGGAATTCCTAATGGCAATCAATAGGCAGTGTTTTAAACCAATCAATAGGCAGTGTTTTAAACCAATCAATAGGCAGTGTTTTAAACCAATCAATAGGCAGAGTTTTAAACCAATCAATAGGCAGTGTTTTAAACCAATCAATAGGCAGTGTTTTAAACCAATCAATAGACACCGTTTTAAACCAATCAATGGACAATGTTTTAAACAAATCAATAGGCAGTGTTTTAAACCAATCAATGCGCAGTGTTTTAAATTAATCCCAGTAATTTGGCCATTTTGGGCAAACGGCAAACATGACTGAGATCACCGTGTCAGACAACTACATGTATAAGACACTAGAACCATCAGCCTAAATTAAACAGTAGACCAGAGACTAGAGTGTCTGAATGAACGAGCCATCAGTTTATTGATAATAGAACATTAGAACAACACATGCAGCATATTTACAGCAAGTGACACTTATAGTTACACCTAAACTCTTTGTGTATCCCTTTTCTGATTCTAAAATTGGTTGGTTGTTAGCAGGGACGTGCACAGATAGACATGAGGTGGTGCTAGAGCACCTGCCCTTTGCCCTCTGGACAAGGCAAGTGCCCTTTAGGAAGTTAAAATATTTTTAAATATTTAACCCGTATAAATATTTTTTTAAACAGTGTAGGCCTACTGTATGTGGCCCATGGTGACATCGATAAATTCTTGAATTAAAAGCGTGTAATAATAATGCCCCAAAATGCGTTGTAATTTTGCCAGAGCCCCCCCCCCCCCACACACACACACACACACACGTGCCCGCGGCACACCCGTGCCCCCCCCCCCCCTACCTCTTCATTTGTCAACGGTAAACGCGAAAAGAGGACACAAGCGTAGGCGCGCTGCAGCAGCACTGCACACAGCACACACATCTCCTCCCCTAACCGACCGCTAACCGCTAACCGCTAACCAGCCAGATAACACACCTCCTCCCCCCCTTTCCCCATCCAGAGTGATGACCGCTAACCAGCCAGATAACACACCTCCTCCCCCCCTTTCCCCATCCAGAGTGCCTGAGAGATGACCACTAACCAGCCAGATAACACACCTCCTCCCTGCCTCCCTGCCCTTTCCCCATCCAGAGTTTCAGCCTCTTCTCACGCTCACATGCCACACTTCACAATGAGCAACCCCTACATACTACAGGCCCAGGGGTGGATCGGGTGGATCGAATGAATCGAACAGGGCAAAAGCCCCCCCCCTCCGGTCAACAACTCGTGCAACAATAAAAAATCTCTGTCAGCAGCTTTGAAACAATAAACTCAGCTAGTCTAATGTGTGTGTGTGTGTGCATGGTCAAAATGTCAATGGGATGTGTACTTTGTGTGTGTCTTGCAAGTGTCTATGTGTAACCTGCGTGTGGTGCGAGTGTAGATGTAGGGTTGGGAATGTGCTGCGGAACTAAAACTAACGAAGGAGAGACCGGGAGGGAGAGACCGGGAGGGAGAGTCCAGGAGGGAGACCGGGAGGGAGAGACCGAGAGGGAGAGACCGAGAGGGAGAGTCAGAGAGGGAGAGTCAGAGAGGGAGAGTCCGGGAGGGAGAGTCAGAGAGGGAGATTTAGAGAGGGAGAGACCGGGAGGGAGAGACCGGGAGGGAGAGTCAGAGAGGGAGAGTCCGGGAGGGAGAGTCAGAGAGGGAGAGTCAGAGAGGGAGAGTCAGAGAGGGAGATTTAGAGAGGGAGAGACCGGGAGGGAGAGTCCAGGAGGGAGACCGGGAGGGAGAGACCGGGAGGAAGAGACCGAGAGGGAGAGACCGAGAGGGAGAGTCAGAGAGGGAGAGTCCGGGAGGGAGAGTCCGAGAGGGAGATTTAGAGAGGGAGAGACCGGGAGGGAGAGACCGAGAGGGAGAGTCCGGGAGGGAGAGACCGGGAGGGAGAGACCGGGAGGGAGAGACCGAGAGGGAGAGACCGAGAGGGAGAGTCAGAGAGGGAGAGTCCGGGAGGGAGAGACCGGGAGGGGGTCCAGGGTAGAGAGCAGGGGGGGAGGGGGTCCAGGGTAGAGAGCAGGGGGGGAGGGGGTCCAGGGTAGAGAGCAGGGGGGGAGGGGGTCCAGGGTAGAGAGCAGGGGGGGAGGGGGTCCAGGGTAGAGAGCAGGGGGGGAGGGGGTCCAGGGTAGAGAGCAGGGGGGGAGGGGGTCCAGGGTAGAGAGCAGGGGGGGAGGGGGTCCAGGGTAGAGAGCAGGGGGGGAGGGGGTCCAGGGTAGAGAGCAGGGGGGGAGGGGGTCCAGGGTAGAGAGCAGGGGGGGAGGGGGTCCAGGGTAGAGAGCAGGGGGGGAGGGGGTCCAGGGTAGAGAGCAGGGGGGGAGGGGGTCCAGGGTAGAGAGCAGGGGGGGAGGGGGTCCAGGGTAGAGAGCAGGGGGGGAGGGGGTCCAGGGTAGAGAGCAGGGGGGGAGGGGGTCCAGGGTAGAGAGCAGGGGGGGAGGGGGTCCAGGGTAGAGAGCAGGGGGGGAGGGGGTCCAGGGTAGAGAGCAGGGGGGGAGGGGGTCCAGGGTAGAGAGCAGGGGGGGAGGGGGTCCAGGGTAGAGAGCAGGGGGGGAGGGGGTCCAGGGTAGAGAGCAGGGGGGGAGGGGGTCCAGGGTAGAGAGCAGGGGGGGAGGGGGTCCAGGGTAGAGAGCAGGGGGGGAGGGGGTCCAGGGTAGAGAGCAGGGGGGGAGGGGGTCCAGGGTAGAGAGCAGGGGGGGAGGGGGTCCAGGGTAGAGAGCAGGGGGGGAGGGGGTCCAGGGTAGAGAGCAGGGGGGGAGGGGGTCCAGGGTAGAGAGCAGGGGGGGAGGGGGTCCAGGGTAGAGAGCAGGGGGGGAGGGGGTCCAGGGTAGAGAGCAGGGGGGGAGGGGGTCCAGGGTAGAGAGCAGGGGGGGAGGGGGTCCAGGGTAGAGAGCAGGGGGGGAGGGGGTCCAGGGTAGAGAGCAGGGGGGGAGGGGGTCCAGGGTAGAGAGCAGGGGGGGAGGGGGTCCAGGGTAGAGAGCAGGGGGGGAGGTCTGTCCGAGGGGATCCGGGGTTGGGAAGCACGGGGGGTCCAGGGGTAGAACAAGAGGGAGGTTGGGAGGAGCAGGAGTTTGGGAGGGGGGTTGGAGCTTGGGAGGGGAGTTGGGAGGAGTAGGAGCTTGGGAGGGGAGTTGGGAGGAGTAGGAGCTTGGGAGGGGGGTTGGGAGGAGCGGAGGAGTAGGAGCTTGGGAGGGGGGTTGGGAGGAGCGGAGGAGTAGGAGCTTGGGAGGGGGGTTGGGAGGAGCGGAGGAGTAGGAGCTTGGGAGGGGGGTTGGGAGGAGCGGAGGAGTAGGAGCTTGGGAGGGGGGTTGGGAGGAGTGGAGGAGTAGGAGCTTGGGAGGGGGGTTGGGAGGAGCGGAGGAGTAGGAGCTTGGGAGGGGAGTTGGGAGGAGTAGGAGCTTGGGAGGGGAGTTCGGTGGAGGGCGCGGGTGGAGCTGGGAGAGACTGGTCTTGAACGGGATGGAGTCAACAGTTGTCAACGTTCAAGCGCCCGACGTCTGTCTTCCGCAGCCTAAAGTAGTGCTGAGCCCAGGTGGTGATTGGCTTCAGCTGGCCTGATTGAAACTGTCCACACCTGCTGCGGAAGGAGACGCCTGGCCCAACCTCATTCAACTTAAAGTACAACACTGGCAAACTCAAACATCAATACAGTGCAACACTGTCAGTATAACTCTTTAAATGCCTCGTCACTCAGGATAGCCAGTCCTTTCATTTCAGGATTTCACTTTAATTTGTTTCTCTCTGAATGAGAACAATCCACAATCCTACTGCAACAGTCGTTGGTCCTGAAGGTCAAACCTATGTACAGTAGGTGGTCTGGTCACTGGTCCTGAAGGTCAAACCTATGTACAGTAGGTGGTCTGGTCACTGGTCCTGAAGGTCAAACCTATGCTGGTGGTCTGGTCACTGGTCCTGAAGGTCAAACCTATGCTGGTGGTCTGGTCACTGGTCCTGAAGGTCAAACCTATGCTGGTGGTCTGGTCACTGGTCCTGAAGGTCAAACCTATGCTGGTGGTCTGGTCGCTGGTCCTGAAGGTCAAACCTATGTACAGAAGGTGGTCTGGTCACTGGTCCTGGAGGTTAAACCGTGTGCTGGTGGTCTGGTCACTGGTCCTGGAGGTTAAACCTATGTACAGTAGGTGGTCTGGTCACTGGTCCTGTACGTTAAACCGTATGCTGGTGATTTGGTTGCTGGGATGTTTTTTAAATCGCATAAAAGGATTATGAGACAATGGGTCCCTGGGCACTGATGCTTTTTAAATATTTTACCTTTACATTACATTACAGTCATTTAGCAGACGCTTTTATCCAAAGCGACTAACAATAATTGCATTTGACGTAGGAAGAGCCAATGTACTACTACTTGCCAGAACTCACAAGTGCATCTTCTTTCTAAAACAAACAAGTGACTAAGAGCATAATCTAGTGCTGAAGGCAAAGTGCAAGAATCACAATCTAAAGTACAGTGCAATATAATATAATAAGTGCTTAGGTGGGAGGATTGTTGTAGTACTTCTTGAAGAGATGAGTTTTGAGCCTGCGACGAAAGATGGGCAGCGACTCTGCTGTCCTGACATCAGTGGGCAGCTCATTCCACCACTGCGGGGCCAGGACAGAGAAGAGCCGTGACCGTGTCGATCGACCGCAGGAGCCTCGGAGTGACGGGGCAACCAGTCGCCCTGAGGTAGCAGAGCGTAGTGGTCGGGAGGGGATGTAGGGTTTGACCATGGCCTGGAGGTAGGAGGGGGCTGTTCCTTTCATTGCCCTGTAGGTTAGCGCCAGAGTTTTAAACTGGATGCGAGCCGCTACAGGGAGCCAGTGTAGGGAACGGAGGAGGGAAGTTGTGTGGGAGAATTTGGGGTGGTTGAACACCAGGCGAGCAGCAGCTTTCTGGACAAGTTCCAGAGGTTTAATGGCTGACGCCGGTGCCCCCGCGAGGAGGGAGTTGCAGTAGTCCAGGCGGGAGATGACCAGGGCCTGGATGAGTACCTGCGCCGTTTCATTAGTGAGGAAAGGGCGAATCCTCCTGATGTTGTAGAGCATGAATCTGCAGGAACGTGTGACGGATGTGACATGTGAGGAAAATGACAGTTGGTCATCCAGGGTCACACCCAGATTCCTCGCAGTCCGAGTCGGGGTCACCACTGTGTCTTCAATGGTGATGGCCAGGTCCCGGTGCGGACAGCCCTTCCCCGGGAGGAACAGCAGCTCAGTCTTGTCCAGATTGAGCTTGAGGTGATGTGTCGTCATCCACTCCGAAATGTCAGCCAAGCACCCAGCTATGCGTGTCTCCACTTCTGTATCAGAAGGGGGAAATGACAGAACCAGTTGGGTGTCGTCGGCATAGCAGTGATAGGAGAAGCCATGCGAGCGAATGACAGAGCCCAGAGATGTAGTGTAGAGGGAAAACAGGAGAGGACCCAGGACAGACCCTTGTGGAACCCCCGTAGTCAGACTACGCGGTTCCGACGTCGACCCTCTCCATGTCACCTGGTAGGAGCGGCCCGTCAGGTAGGATGCAAACAGGGAGTGTGCAGAGCCATCGATGCCTTTCTCCTCGAGGGTGGAGAGGAGGATCTGGTGGTCTACCGTATCAAATGCTGCTGACAGGTCTAGGAGTATCAGGACAGAGGAGAGAGAGTTCGCTCTAGCGGCATGGAGTGACTCTGTTACTGCAAGGAGGGCGGTCTCTGTCGAGTGGCCAGCCTTGAACCCGGATTGGTGGGGATCTAGGAGGTCGTTCTGGTGGAGGTACGAAGACAGTTGGTTAAAGATAGCACGTTCAAGTGTTTTGGATAGAAAGGATAGAAGGGAAACCGGTCTGTAGTTTTTGACATCAGAGGGGTCGAGAGATGGTTTCTTTAGGAGGGGGGTGACTCTGGCAGTCTTGAAAGCAGAGGGAAAACATCCTGAAACAAGAGATGCATTGATGAGGTGGGTTAGGAAGGGAAGGAGTTCGGGTGCAACAGACTGAAGGAGAGTCGAGGGAACAGGGTCTAGGGAGCACGTGGTGGGGCGGTTAGATGTTACAAGGTTGAGGGCCTCGTTGGGGGAGAGGGGAGAAAAGTGGGATAAGGTGGGGCGTGGAGAGGAGGGGGGGAGCAGGGAGTGGAGAGAGGGTGGGGATGGGGGGGTGGGTTTCGTGCATGGAGCGTTGACCGGGGGAGGGGGGAAAGAGGATCTGATATCGTTAACTTTCTTGTCAAAGAAGTTGGCGAAATCATCAGGGAGAAGGGAGGAGTTGGGAGTAGGAGGTGGGGGCTGGAGTAGTGAAGAGAAGGTTTCAAAGAGTTTTTTAGGATTGGAAGCAGAGGTTAGGATTTTAGAGCGGAAGAAAGCAGCTTTAGCAGCAGACAGAGAGGAGGAGAATGTGGAAAGAAGAGATTGGAAATTAAGAAGGTCCTCTGGGAGCTTGCCTTTCCTCCATTTGCGCTCAGCTATTCTCAGGCTCCGTCTATCAGTACGCACTGAGTCCGACAGCCATGGGGCAGGTGGAGTTGGGCGTGCAGGCCTGGAGGTGAGGGGACAGAGATTGTCCAGAGAAGAGGAAAGAGTAGAGAGGAGAAGATCAGTGGCAGTATCAGAGGGTAGGAGAGAGAAGGATTCAGGGGCGGGGAGGGCGGAGGTGACAGTAGAGGAAAGGTCAGTAGGGGAGAGCGAGCGGAGATGGCTACGGGCGGTAACCATGTGGGTAGGAGGAGGAGTTACAGGGGAAGAGGGGATGGAGAGGGAGTAGGACATGAAATAGTGGTCAGAGAGATGGAGGGGAGTGACAGAGAGGTTAGGGGTGGAACAGTGTCTAGTGAAGATGAGATCCAGCTGGTTGCCGGCTTTGTGAGTAGGAGGAGAAGAAGAGAGGTGAAGATCGAAGATGGAGAGGAAGGAGAGGAAAGGTTCCAATTTCTCACTCTGGATGTTGAAGTCCCCGAGAAGGATGAGTGCGGACCCATCATCTGGGAAGTTATCTTTAGTTATCCAGGGGGACCCATTATATATTATCCAGGGGAACCCATTGAGCCCAAGGCCATATTTGCAAAGGTGCCCTGGTTACAAACATTCTCATCTCATTTGTCCAATGAGACTAGGGCACATCAACTAAACGTTTTCCCATGTGGGTTTTGACCCAGTGGGGAGAAGGGTTAGGGTGCTTGTGGGATTGGCCCATATTGCATGGAGTATTCAGCCCCTCTAAAGTCCTATAGATAAACTGAGGGGCTCTGTTATTGACATGAGTGACTACGCAATAACAAATGCAAAGTTTATAGCATCGTTCAAGCAGGGGCTCTGGCCTGGGGGCCCCTGAGCTCTTGGGCCCCTGGGCCTGGTCCCAGTTTGGTAACAGCATACACTCCTGTTTAATCACTGTATAGGTTTAAGAACCTCTCCTGGGGGGAAAGACAATCTCTGAATGAAGAAATAAAGTGTATTTATCCTTGTAGAAAATCAACTCAAATAAATAAATAATGTTTTACTCCACAAAAACGTAAAGTGGTGGTGGATGACTTCCTGGTGTATGTACGGCAGTTCCAGTAGGTGGCACAATTGCATAAATAATGTAAGTCTACCAGTGACAAGCAACTAAGCAGGTATATACTGTAGTCCAAGTTCCAGACTGGAATGACAAGTGCAATTGCTGCCCCAGTGGCTGAGTGTTGGGTAGACCTGCCCCATTGGCTCGCTGCTTTGCACTGTGTTGCCACACAGCAAGAAGGCCCTGGGTTCGATTCCCGCTTGGGACGATGTCGGCACTTCTCCCAGGGTGGTGGGGTATCTCCCAGGGTGGTCAGGTACTCAGGTGGGGTATCTCCCAGGATGGTCAGGTACTCAGGTGGGGTATCTCCCAGGGTGGTCAGGTACTCAGGTGGGGTATCTCCCAGGATGGTCAGGTACTCAGGTGGGGTATCTCCCAGGGTAGTCAGGTACTCAGGTGGGGTATCTCCCAGGATGGTCAGGTACTCAGGTGGGGTATCTCCCAGGGTGGTCAGGTACTCAGGTGGGGTATCTCAGGTGGGGTATCTCCCAGGGTGGTCAGGTACTCAGGTGGGGTATCTCCCAGGGTGGTCAGGTACTCAGGTGGGGTATCTCCCAGGGTAGTCAGGTACTCAGGTGGGGTATCTCCCAGGGTAGTCAGGTACTCAGGTGGGGTATCTCCCAGGGTAGTCAGGTACTCAGGTGGGGTATCTCCCAGGGTAGTCAGGTACTCAGGTGGGGTATCTCCCAGGGTTGTCAGGTACTCAGGTGGGGTATCTCCCAGGGTAGTCAGGTACTCAGGTGGGGTATCTCCCAGGGTAGTCAGGTACTCAGGTGGGGTATCTCCCAGGGTGGTACTCAGGTGGGGTATCTCCCAGGGTAGTCAGGTACTCAGGTGGGGTATCTCCCAGCGTAGTCAGGTACTCAGGTGGGGTATCTCCCAGGGTGGTACTCAGGTGGGGTATCTCCCAGGGTAGTCAGGTACTCAGGTGGGGTATCTCCCAGGGTA
Source organism: Borostomias antarcticus (assembly GCF_949987555.1). Lineage (NCBI taxonomy): Eukaryota > Metazoa > Chordata > Actinopteri > Stomiiformes > Stomiidae > Borostomias > Borostomias antarcticus. Next base: position 27,688,714 of record NC_140244.1, read on the forward strand.
GTCAGGTACTCAGGTGGGGTATCTCCCAGGGTGGTCAGGTACTCAGGTGGGGTATCTCAGGTGGGGTATCTCCCAGGGTGGTCAGGTACTCAGGTGGGGTATCTCCCAGGGTGGTCAGGTACTCAGGTGGGGTATCTCCCAGGGTGGTCAGGTACTCAGGTGGGGTATCTCCCAGGGTGGTCAGGTACTCAGGTGGGGTATCTCCCAGGGTAGTCAGGTACTCAGGTGGGGTATCTCCCAGGGTTGTCAGGTACTCAGGTGGGGTATCTCCCAGAGTGGTCAGGTACTCAGGTGGGGTATCTCCCAGGGTGGTCAGGTACTCAGGTGGGGTATCTCCCAGGGTAGTCAGGTACTCAGGTGGGGTATCTCCCAGGGTGGTCAGGTACTCAGGTGGGGTATCTCCCAGGGTGGTCAGGTACTCAGGTGGGGTATCTCCCAGGGTGGTCAGGTACTCAGGTGGGGTATCTCCCAGGGTGGTCAGGTACTCAGGTGGGGTATCTCCCAGGGTGGTCAGGTACTCAGGTGGGGTATCTCCCAGGGTTGTCGGGTACTCAGGTGGGGTATCTCCCAGGGTAGTCAGGTACTCAGGTGGGGTATCTCCCAGAGTGGTCAGGTACTCAGGTGGGGTATCTCCCAGGGTGGTCAGGTACTCAGGTGGGGTATCTCAGGTGGGGTATCTCCCAGGGTGGTCAGGTACTCAGGTGGGGTATCTCCCAGGGTTGTCAGGTACTCAGGTGGGGTATCTCCCAGGGTGGTCAGGTACTCAGGTGGGGTATCTCCCAGGGTGGTCAGGTACTCAGGTGGGGTATCTCCCAGGGTGGTCAGGTACTCAGGTGGGGTATCTCCCAGGGTGGTCAGGTACTCAGGTGGGGTATCTCCCAGGCCTTTCTGTGTGGAGTTTGCATGTTCTCCCCGTGTTCGCAAGGGGTTTCCTCATAAGAACCCTAATATAAAAACATGCAGAAGAACAGATCGCTCTTCAGTCGGTCCCTGACCAGGACCTGGGCTGAGCCCTTGACCTGCCCACTGCTCCTGGCTGCCCCTGGAGGACGGCCCACTGCTCCTGACCCCCCTGGAGGAGGACGGCCCACTGCTCCTGACCCCCCTGGAGGAGGACGGCCCACTGCTCCTGACTGCCCCTGGAGGAGGACTGCCCACTGCTCCTGACCCCCCTGGAGGAGGACGGCCCACTGCTCCTGACCCCCCTGGAGGAGGACGGCCCACTGCTCCTGACCCCCCTGGAGGAGGACAGCTTGGATGGGAAAATGCAGAGGACAAATTCTACCGGTGACCCCTGAAGATACATGTGTTAGTGTGTGTGTGTGTGTGTTGTGTGTACTGTGTCGCCGCTCATTCACATGTGTTTTTGTGAGTCATTCAATATAATATGGGTTAGGGTTATAAAGGGTTATATAAAGACACAACTTTTAATGCTAATTTCAGAGCCTTCATCAGTACGTTACTCTTTGACGTGTGAACGCCTCCTTCTGGCTGTGCCAGCTGGTGTGGAGCGGAGGTGAACTCCTTTGGATCAAAGATTATTTGTTACAGGACTTCAAAGTGTAAAGTTCCTCATCAAGGTTTTAATTGAACACACTGTATAATTTTATACTTTAATTTTAATAAGTGTACCGCCTATATCACGATCATAGCCACAGTAATTTATGATTGGATGGAATACGTAGATGAAGGTCAGTTTGATAGACTGCTAGACTGCAGATAGGAAATTACCAGATTGGGAACCTTAGTTGTGTACCTAGTAACTGGAATGAGGAATTGATTAGTGCTGATACAATATTGTAAGGACAGGATTCCAATGTACCGGTTATATATGGCAAATAAACGTTCTATTCCATTCCATTCCATTCTATTCCGTTCTGTTCTGTTCCGTTCCGTTCCGTTCCATTCTATTCTATTCTATTCTATTCTATTCTATTCTATTCTATTCTATTCTATTCTATTCTATTCTATTCCATTCTATTCTATTCTCCTACTAGGCCGAGTAACCCTCTGTCAGTTCAGCCTGTGTTACAGCAGAGGGCGCTGTACTCTGTTCTAACCGAGCTGTACTGCTTTGAATGGTTTAACGTCCTGGGCAGCGCCTACGACCCTAACCCTAACAATAACCCTCCCATCCACTCAACCAGCCAGCAGACGCTCTGAACATCCCATCCACTCAACCAGCCAGCAGACGCTCTGAACATCCCATCCACTCAACCAGCCAGAAAACGCTCTGAACATCCCATCCACTCAACCAGCCATTCAGAGTCATGCAGAGACGAGCTCTGTCATCTGAGCTAGATGTATTTTTGTGTGAGATAAATACTCACTAGCGTGAAGCTGTCCTAGTGAGGGTTAGGATTAGGGTTAGATAAATAATAAACACTCACTAGCGTGAAGCTGTCCAAATGCTGTCAACATTGTTGCCATGATTGGTTTCGCTCCTGTCATTACAACATGTCAGTAAACACAACATGACGTGCCCCCACCCTCTCGCTCAACCCCATGAATGGTTTAGTTTAGTTCATTTATTTGCATTCTCTCTCTCTAGCTTATACACAGTATAATATCTATACAATATATTGTAAATTGTGGTGTCTTGTAATCCAAAGGGGGATGGGAGAGAGATGGCATGACACTGAAATAAAAAAACGAACTAACTGACAAATAAACTAACTAACTAACTAACTAACTGACTGACTGACTGACTGACTAACCAACTAAAATTAACTAACTAACTAACTAACTAACTGACTGACTGACTAACTTACTGACTGATTGCCTAACTGACTGACTAGCTAACTGACTAACTGATTAACTAACTAACTAACTGACTGACTGACTGACTAACTAAACAACTAACTGACTGACTAACGGACTGACTGACTGACTAACAGACTGACTGACTAACTAACTAACTGACTGACTAACTAATGAACTAACTGACTGACTGACTGATTACCTAACTGACCAACTAACTAACTGAGTAACTAACTGATTAACTAACTAACTAACTGACTGACTGACTACCTAACTAAACAACTAACTGACTGACTGACTGACTGACTGACTGGCTAATTAACTGACTAACTAACAAACTGACTGACTAACTGGCTAACTAACTAACTAACTAACTAACTAACTAACTAACTAACTAACTAACTAATTAACTGACTGACTGACTAACTGGCTAACTAACTGACTAACTAACTGACTGACTGACTGACTGACTGACTGACTAACTAACTGACTAACTAACTAACTAACTAACCAACTAAAACTAACTAACTAACAAACAAATATATATATATATATATAAATATATATATACTGTGCACCACCTACAAACACATTTAATATTTTTCACTGTATATATATATAACATATATCACTCTACATGTACAGTGAGAGAAGTATTTAAAGTTTTTGTAGGTGGTGCACGGCTGGTACGATCATGGCCAGAACCTGCGTCTTCTGTCTTGTATGCAAATCTCTCTGTTCTCTGGTAAGTGATGAGGAGCATGCAAACCAGAATTAGGGTTAGGGTCAGGGAAGGGTCAGGGTTAGGGTCAGGCTTGTTAGTGACGAGAAGCATGGGAACCATGTGTGATAACCTTTAAGAAGCACTGAGCACTCCATTCTACCAGGATCTCTCATCGGCGGGTTCATAATGCCACTAGAGGTAGTGATTTGCATGTAGTTGAGAAGCAGTTTGGTTTGCTTCTAACCGAACCTCTAACAAAAACTCTGTCTTTTCTTCTTGCTCAACCTTTCTTTAAAATTAATTCATGTCATAAACCTGGGAAACCGTTAGTGGGGAAGATTCATGACCTTTAAAGGTTTAACCTTTAGCATTTAAACGCAATCATAATTAGATTAACATACGCTCTCTCTTTCCCTCTCTCTCTGTCTCTCTCCCTCAGTCTCTCCCTCCCTCTCTCTCCCTCAGTCTTTCCCTCCCTCTCTCTCTTCCTCTGTCTCTGTGACTCTTTCCCTCTAGCCCTCTGTATCTTTCTCCCTCCCTCTCTCTCCCTCTCTCTTGGTCTGTCCCTCCTCTCTATTTTTCTCTCCCTCTCTGTCTCTCCGGCTGCCTCTGTCTCACTTTCTCTCTCTCCCCCTCTATCTCCCTCCCTCCCCTCACCTAACCCTAACCTGATTTGCATACAGCACAAAATTGTGTGGACGCCAAAGCAGTAATCAGACCGCTTAGAACGAGCAGAACATTCAAACAATATTAAATTAAACGCTGTCAAATTGGATTTGTATTGAGATTGTAAAACGGGGAATGTGTCAACGCTATATCTGTTTCTACTGGAAAAAGCTAAATAATAATAGCTAAATGAATAATTTTCCATGTTCAGTTTGAGGAGGCGCGTTTCCTTCACGTGATCAGGATGCCGATGCAAGGCTGTGTTTCCTTGCAGGCTGAGATTTCTGACAGGGTGAGATTTCTGACAGGGTGTGATTTCTGACAGGGTGTGATTTCTGACAGGGTGTGATTTCTGACAGGGTGTGATTTCTGACAGGGTGACGGGACGCTTCTGAGCACAGGGGACAGAGGACGCTTCTGAGCACAGGGGACAGGGGACGCTTCTGAGCACAGGGGACAGGGGACGCTTCTGAGCACAGAGGACAGGGGACACTTCTGAGCACAGGGGACAGGGGACGCTTCTGAGCACAGGGGACAGGGGACACTTCTGAGCACAGGGGACAGGGGACACTTCTGAGCACAGGGGACAGGGGACGCTTCTGAGCACAGGGGACAGGGGACGCTTCAGAGGACATCCATGAAACCACTAGTACATGAGGAAGCAAGATACCTTAGGCAGTGTGTGTGTGTGTGTGTGTGTGTGTGTGTGTGTGTGGCTGTGTGTGTGTGTGCGCATGCATGTGTGTGTGCATGTGTATTCACCACTTCCTCAAAACTATCAAAATCCTTGGTAAGCCTGGAGCACAGTTCACGCTGAGTTATGACATGTAGTCCTGTCAGGGGAGCCGTGAGGAGGGAACGTTAGGATGATGCCAAGGGCCTCGCACTGACAAGGGCCCCATGAATCACTTTTATTAATATTCATATTATGTTATAATATGTTATAATATTATATTATTTCATAGGGCCCAACATTTATAGCGTTGCCCCCAAGTAGGCCTACTGTTCTATCTGTTCTACTGTTCTACTGTTCTACTGTTCTACAGAGGGAGGGAGAGAGAGAGAGAGGGAGAGAGAGGGAGAGAAAGAGAGAGAGAGAGGGAGAGAAAGAGAGAGAGAGAGGGAGAGAAAGAGAGAGAGAGAGGGGGGGGGGGAGAGAGAGAGATCATTTGGAGGGTTTTGGAGTGGCCATAACTCCAGTCCCAGCCTGTCTGGCTGGAGGACATGACTGGGGGGACGTTGGGGAATCTGGTTACATAACTGAACAAAATGACTCAATGTGAGAGCAGCATAACAACCTCCCTGTGCTCTGCCATGAGTACTGACTAAGCACACTACTCACTACTCACTATTCAC
>NC_140244.1:27701719-27731719 GCF_949987555.1 Borostomias antarcticus
GAGGGAGATGCCCTGGGGAGGGAGATGCCCTGGGGGAGGGAGATGCCCTGGGGGAGGGAGATGCCCTGGGGGAGGGAGATGCCCTGGGGGAGGGAGATGAGGGAGATGCCCTGGGGGAGGGAGATGCCCTGGGGGAGGGAGATGAGGGAGATGCCCTGGGGAGGGAGATGCCCTGGGGGAGGGAGATGCCCTGGGGAGGGAGGGAGATGCCCTGGGGGAGGGAGATGCCCTGGGGGAGGGAGATGCCCTCCCTGGGGGAGGGAGATGCCCTGGGGGAGGGAGATGCCCTGGGCGGTGAGGAAGGGCTTTGTAGGTGAGGACCAGGATTTTGTAGTTGATCTTTGGTATGGAGCAACTATAGGCTACTTATTCCTTCAATTCTTCCTCCTATCGCTGACAGAGCTCCAACAATGATTCAGAAACAAGGTTGGGAGAACCTGTGGACCACTGGTTGAGAATGGCTGATCTACTGTTTGCACCGGAAAGTCATGAACGACCAGTAGATATCCGGGGGTGGGGGTGAGTTATGAACTACCAGTAGATATCCGGGGGGTGGGGGTGAGTTATGAACGACCAGTAGATATCCGGGGGGTGGGGGTGAGTCATGAACGACCAGTAGATATCCGGGGGGTGGGGGTGAGTTATGAACGACCAGTAGATATCCGGGGGGTGGGGGTGAGTTATGAACTACCAGTAGATATCCGGGGGGTGAGTTATGAGCTACCAGTCTCACAATGAATCCGATCCGATCTCTGGGCTTCTGGCTGCACAGCTGCTGCTGGGAACGCTGGCTGGATAACCCTGATGGGCCAGGAGGGCTGAACACCAGCACAGGGTTAGAACAGGAGCCCTAACACCAACCCTGAACACCAGCACACTGAACAGGAGCCCTAACACCAACCCTGAACACCAGCACAGGGTTAGAAGGAGCCCTAACACTAACCCTGAACACCAGCACAGGGTTAGAACAGGAGCCCTAACACCAACCCTGAACACCAGCACAGGGTTAGAACAGGAGCCCTAACACCAACCCTGAACACCAGCACAGGGTTAGAACAGGAGCCCTCACCCTGAACACCAGCACACTGAACAGGAGCCTTAACACCAACCCTGAACACCAGCACAGGGTTAGAAGGAGCCCTAACACCAACCCTGAACACCAGCACAGGGTTAGAACAGGAGCCCTAACACCAACCCTGAACACCAGCACAGGGTTAGAAGGAGCCCTAACCCTGAACACCAGCACAGGGTTAGAAGGAGCCCTAACACCAACCCTGAACACCAGCACACTGAACAGGAGCCCTAACACCAACCCTGAACACCAGCACACTGAACAGGAGCCCTAACACCAACCCTGAACACCAGCACACTGAACAGGAGCCCTAACACCAACCCTGAACACCAGCACACTGAACAGGAGCCCTAACACCAACCCTGAACACCAGCACACTGAACAGGAGCCCTAACACCAACCCTGAACACCAGCACACTGAACAGGAGCCCTCACCCTGAACACCAGCACACTGAACAGGAGCCCTCAACCTAACCCTTGATTTATCTGAGCAGCAGAACCCGTTCCTCACGTAACAGTCAGATGGGAGGCTGCAGGGTGAGTAGCGCCTAGTGTCTAGTAGAGACGTGTCTAGTAGAGACGAGTCTAGTAGAGATGCGTGAGACGTGTCTAATAGAGACGCGTGAGACATGTCTAATAGAGACGTGTCTAGTAGAGATATCTCTGGAAAGTCAGAGGAGTTAATGACCAAACATCATTCTTCCTGTTCGTAACCGTGATGAACTGGTTAAATTCACTCTTCAGTGTAATACTGCCCACCTGCTACAGGAGCTCAGTCACTCAGTCACTCAGTCACTCAGTCACATGCAGAGGCAGAGGTCCCTCCCCTCAAACAGATGAGTTGAATCAAACAGATGAGTTGAATCATACAGATGAGTTGAATCAAACAGATGAGTTGAATCATACAGATGAGTTGAATCATACAGATGAGTTGAATCATACAGATGAGTTGAATCAAACATATGAGTTGAATCATACAGATGAGTTGAATCATACAGATGAGTTGAATCAAACAGATGAGTTGAATCATACAGATGAGTTGAATCATACAGATGAGTTGAATCATACAGATGAGTTGAATCATACAGATGGGTTGAATCATACAGATGAGTTGAATCAAACAGATGAGTTGAATCATACAGATGAGTTGAATCATACAGATGAGTTGAATCAAACAGATGGGAGATCATCAAAAATCTCACGGCCGGATACAAACAAATCCAGATCCAAATTATTCTCTATATCTACTGTATATATATATATATATATAGGGCTGTCAAATGATTAAAAAAATAATGAAATTAATTACATGATCTGTAATTAATTAATCGCGATTACTATAATTGCAAATTGATCACATATCAATCAATCAATCAATCAAAGCTTTATTTGTATAGCGCATTTCATACCCAGAGGCAACACAATGCGCTTTACAGAGAACAAGGGAGGTGGGCATACGACCCACTCTCTACATATTCCAGAGGGAAGCAAACAAACAGTAATCACCCGGGGGCCAGATAAGTGAGCTGTAAAAATTCTTCCCTGACCCCTCTCAACAAGGCGATAGAGCAAGCTCCTGGAGTATGTTTGTCTACCGGCTAAGAACATTTATAAAGCAATACATTACATTAAATTACATTTCAGAGTGAGAGAGGCTAAAAGCATCATAGGAGAGAGAATATTCTACGGACATGCTACATCATCCACAGCAGACACAGGGGTATCTATCGGACTTCGGGAGGTCTGCTGGTGACAGTGGGGCATCCACTGGACCTGGTTAGAAGATAGGAGGGAGAGAGAGAGGCACTAGGGAGAGGGAAGGCAGAACAGGGTTAGTAGCACATAGAGTCATTCAGACCACACAGATATTGAAACAGGCAACCTGGGGCAGGCTCCTGGAATATATTTGTCTAATGGCTAAGAACATTTAAAGAACAATAAATAATAGTAAATTAAGTTTAAATTAAGTTTTCGGAGCAAGAAAGGCTAAGAGCATCAGGTCCAGGCCAAAGCCGGATGTGGACTGATGTGTGTCTTGTGTGTACATGTGTGTGTGTGTGTACTAAATACTACGATATCCACAGCTCCGCAGCTGACACTGGACCTGGTTAGAGGATAGGAGGGAGAGAGAGAGACACTAGGGGAGACAGAAAAACGGTTAGTAGCACACTGAGTCATTGAAGCAACACAACAGTCAGAACAAGCCTGTTTCAGGATAACCAGCTTCTGTACACTACTTGATATACATACATTGCATAGCAGGACAAGTATCAATGTATACAGAGGATTCACAGGTAGGTTTGAGGCTGCCTTTCTGTGTCTCAAGGTCCTGGCTAGTGATTGTAGGCTAGGTCGAAAAGGTACGTCTTGAGGTCTCGCTTGAAGACCTCCGTTGTTTCAGCCCTTCTTAGGCACTCCGGCAGGGTGTTCCAGAGGTTGGGGGCATAGAAACTAAAAGCTGCCTCTCCGTGTTTCTTGGTCCTGGCTTTTGGAACTGTTAAAAGTTCAGTGCCTGAGGATCTAAGTGGTCTGTTTGGCATGTACTTAACAAGCATGTCTGAAATATATTCTGGTGAGTGACTGTGGAGAGATTTATAGACTAGTAATAGTATTTTAAAGTCTATTCTAGAGTTGACTGGTATTTTTTTGCTGGCAAAAGCCCCCAAATGAAGATATTTCACATAATTGTCTTTGTGATTGTGATTACTGGGCGACGTCCAGTGATCCCCGGTCAGAGCAGTGTATTCGGCCCCGCCAGTAACCTACTGCCATTCTTGTCGTCCTTCCCATGTCACACAGCTGGTGGATTTTAGTAACTGCAGTGCCTCTTGAAGAAGGCTTGTAAGATGCATCGAGGGAAGTGATTTGAAACCCTAAGCCCTTGTCCTCTACCAATGAAATTGACCTGCAGTTCACAGCAATCCACTTTGCGATGGAGTTTGTAATCCGGAGCTGCTCTCATTCAGTGTGGGTTGAAGCCCGCTAGTACTGAGGCTGAGTGAACATGTTTAGCATTGAGATGATAAGTTAGGCTAGAACTTCTCTGATGGAATGCATATTCTTTCTTGCAGATAGGCTATTGCACATGACCACACTCTTATTAACTGTAACTGTCCCATCTGGGAGTTTTTTTAAAGTAAACTTTTCGTTTAGAGGGCAAAGCAAAGTGATTATCCACCTCCTCGAGTTTGAAGTCAAAGATACTTTTGCGTGACATACGAGGTAGCCTACAGGATCATTCATGCGATTCATTTGTGTTAATTTGTATTAACGCGTTAATGCTAATTGCATAATTAATTAATCTAATTAATGCACTAAATTGACAGCCCTAATATATATATATATATATATATATATATATATATATATACACATATGTCATAATATACTGTATGTTGCAAGTAGCAGGGGTGACCAGTTGTGAGGTTCTATCCACACAGTTCATCTTAACCAGTCATTAAGTATTTCCATCTCGTTCTCTCTGTCCATTCCAACATAATGGGACCTGGTTGACCTGTTCTGCCCTCAACCTCACTTATAATTATATTAATATATATAGCAGCGTGCAGCAATAACGGGGCCAAGCGCAAGGATCACATCAAAGGCAACAAGTGAAACACACTATACCCACATTTGAGCTAGGTGGCCATTGAAAATGTCAATGAAAATACGATGAAAGCGTGAAGGGGATGGCTTTGCACAAAAACGCTAATAACATCAAAATTGAATGTCCATTTTGTGTCCAATTATTAAGTTGTAGAGCATGTGATGACCTACTCACACAAGCAATTTGAACCCCATTTGGCCACAGGGGGCGCTACAGCAATCGATTGCATTTTTGCCACTTTGAAGCATTTGGCTTCATATCGCTACCCTCTGGCCAATAAACTTCATCTTTAACTAAACCGGCAATGAGCTCTCTCGGTGTGTCAGGTACCGGACTGAAGAGCATCTGTTCTTCTGCGTGTTTTTCGTATTGGGTTCTTGGGAGGAAACCCTTGAGAACACGGGGAGAACAACAGATGCTCTTCAGGCTCGGGACAGAAAGGCCCAGATGGGGATCGGGACAGAATGTCCAGGATGTTCGGCAGGGCGAGGCCCTGATAGCCGTGCTGACGGGGGACTCAGATGGCGTCTCAGAAGGTGCTGAGGTGTGTTTGGGCAGCAGGGCAGGGCTCCCGTCCCACGGGCCACGCCCAGAGCTCAGCGTCCTGTGCAGACACAAATATATGTGTCATAGGTGTTATCACAGCGTGTCATGGTCTAATCTGCAGGATCAAAACTAAAATGCGATGAGTAACTGCATGAAGCCGCTGTTCATGGTGGTCTGATGATCAGGGCCACGTTCCAAACGCAGCATCAGTGTGTGACAGGGATGAGAGAGAGGGATAAGTGAGCTCCTCTTCCTCAGACAGGCGAGCTCCTCTTCCTCAGACAGGCGTGCTCCTCTTCCTCAGACAGGTGTGCTCCTCTTCCTCAGACAGGCGTGCTCCTCTTCCTCAGACAGGTGTGCTCCTCTTCCTCAGACAGGTGTGCTCCTCTTCCTCAGACAGGCGTGCTCCTCTTCCTCAGACAGGCAGACAGGCGTGCTCCTCTTCCTCAGACAGGCGTGCTCCTCTTCCTCAGACAGGTGTGCTCCTCTTCCTCAGACAGGCAGACAGGCGTGCTCCTCTTCCTCAGACAGGTGTGCTCCTCTTCCTCAGACAGGTGTGCTCCTCTTCCTCAGACAGGTGTGCTCCTCTTCCTCAGACAGGTGTGCTCCTCTTCCTCAGACAGGCAGACAGGTGTGCTCCTCTTCCTCAGACAGGCGTGCTCCTCTTCCTCAGACAGGTGTGCTCCTCTTCCTCAGACAGGCGTGCTCCTCTTCCTCAGACAGGTGTGCTCCTCTTCCTCAGACAGGCGTGCTCCTCTTCCTCAGACAGGCGTGCTCCTCTTCCTCAGACAGGCAGACAGGCGTGCTCCTCTTCCTCAGACAGGTGTGCTCCTCTTCCTCAGACAGGTGTGTTCTTTTGGCGGCAGCAACACTGTGACTGTACACCATACATTCCATGTGACAAATTAAAGGAATCTTGAATCTTCCTCAGACAGGCGTGTCCTCACCTCACCTCACACACACACACACACACACACACACACACACACACACACACACACACACACGCACACACACACACACACACACACATTATTACATTTCTCAGACTGGGCTGGGCTTGCCACTCTAAGAAATGGCGGTCCCTCTTCAGATGAAGAGGAGTTCATAAAGGCTTCATTAAGTCTTTATACAGAGCATCTATAAATGTATGTCATGCTTTATAAAGGGTCCATTAAGTTAATGTCAAATCCAACAGTAGGTTTTTATGTCACATTTGACATCGGTGGTCATGCAATGTCTAAGCCACATTAAGTGTGGCCTTCTGTGTTGCTGTCTTGTTTGGTACCCTTCCCACGCTGTGTCTTAGGTGATTCTCTGTCTATAGATGATTTGTGACACATTTATGTAGTGATTATTGTATTGACATGTATGCACACCATTCAAGTCAAGTTCAAAGACAACTCTAACATCCAATCAGTGACCTAATACTACTGACTTCTAATAGCTGGGAACGGTAATATACTATAATATATTACCATATCAATATAATAATATCAATACTCTCATCACGGATCTATGATGAGACTTACTCTCATAATGGAACAGAGTCAGGCATGGTGCTGATGGCTTTGCTCTCAAATGCTTCCCTTGATTCACACTGTGCTGAGCGAAAACAGGGAGTGTGCTACTACTGCCTTGTCATGAGAATGGGCTGTAATTGGAAAATGATTGATTGATTGATTGATTGGGTAATTAATTGATTGGTTGGCTAAAAGTAGCTCACAAGCCAAAAAAGTACACCCCTGGGCTTCATAAATAAACAATAAAGTGAACAGTAGTAATAGACTATAACAATATTATTAGGCTTGTGATATTCCCACTATTTCTTTCTTTCTTTCTTTCTTTCTTTCTTATTATAGTTCTCTCCACTTTTTTGAACCTCAACTAGTTCTTCATTCTTTGTGCTAGAAACTTCATTCAAACTTTAAAATGTTCATGATGTTTAGCTGTTTCAGGGATCCATTCAGAATTTTGATATTTTTTATAGTTTTGTAGTAATTTGACTTTTAAGACTATTTTTGTCCCATTGAAATTGCTTGAAACTGCTTTTGGAATGTTCAGTAACTTTATGTTTTTAGAGTGGTGGCAGCAGTTGCTTTGAAAATATTCACACATTTTGTAAACTGCTGGCACTCCTACAGTTTTGACAGCTCACACACATATTATATATCAAAATGTTCACACAACTGTGCTGATTCGTACAATGTAAGTATCTAAGCTATGTGACTTAGTTTTCACTGTATGACGATTTGTTCGGCAACTGCGCTCTCCATTGAAACGTATGGCATCGCACTCTAACTTTTGAGCTGTTAATTTAGCATTTTTACCCTTTTTCTAACTTGTCACTATGCCTACAGTTTTAACAGCTCATATACATATTGTATATAGAAATGTTCACACAACTGTGCTGATTCATACAATGTAAGTATCTAAGCTGTGTGACTTACCCTTTTTGAGGTATGACGATTTGTTCGGCAACTGCGCTCCCCATTGAAACATATGGTGCCGCACTAACTTTTGAGCTGCTAATTTTGCATTTTTACCCTTTTTCTAACTTGTCGCCATGCCTACAGTGTTTAAGCTATATGGACATATTATACATATAAATGTTCTGCAAGTTCTCAGGATTCCTATGGTGTCAATATATAAGCTGTAACATTTATAGTTTTCGCGATAGAGTTGTCTGAAACGGACCATGTCTAAGATCAGAGTGTCAGTTGGGATTAGAGTGTTGGCAGCTGTTGCTTTTTTTGAATTTGTGTGCATGTGCAGCCTCTCTTAAAGGTACAGGCACCCTTTTATAACTAATGTTGTAGCACAGAACTCAGCCAAAGTGGAATAGAGACACATGATCTTCACTGGTGGGGGCCGGGGGGTAGCCCGGAGAGGAGTACACCGTCCCTGACTGGCTATGACCAAAAGGGGCAGAGCCTCACCACCACGCCACTATTCACGCCACAGAACCCACTTTTCAGCCCCTGAGTGGGCTAGAGACAAACAGTCTTCAATGGTGGATGCATGGAAATTGCCCGGAGGTCACTGTACTGTCCCCAACTAGCTTTGACCCAAGGGGGCGGAGCCTAACCAGCACGCCAGTATCCACGCCACAGGCCCCACAACTCAGCCCCTGAGTGGGCTAGAGACACACGGTCTTCACCGGTGGAGTCAGGTATGTGGCCCGGAGAGGGGTACACTGTCCCCGACTGGCTCTGACGTGAGGGGGTGGAGTCTCACCACCACACCACTGTCCACGCCACAGACCCCACAATTCAGCCATTGAGTGGGCTAGAGACGCACGGTCTTCACCGGTGGGTGCATGGAGATTGCCTGGTCCATAGTAGTTCTAGCAGTAGCTGTTACATACAGCTGCAGCAGCTAGCCCACCTCACATTTTCTCCAGGAAATGTACTTTCTAGTTGAGATTTCAATTAAAGATTGAAATAAAAGTAGGCTATCTTTTTGTATTCATCACACAAAAAGGTTGTTTTAAAGGCAGGGAATGTGCACCAGACATGGAACACAAACGTACAGAAATGTATTTGTTGGGGATGGAAATGTATTTGTTGGTGACTGGGTTAGGGTTACACAGCAGTAGCTAGAGAGTGATGCAGCACAGGGTGGAACAGCACAGTATAGTTAGAATTGCATTTAATCAAGAATACTTTAATTTCAAAGATAGGTCATTTAAGTTTTGATATTTACTATTTATGATGCAGTAGTAAGCGCCATCATCACTGCTGCCATCTCCCGCACCCATGCACACCCCTGCCAACCCTGCTAACACAGGGAGCCCCCACATCACAAATCTCAATTTAACCTCTGCTCGGATCAGAACAAGACATAATCTGCCAGAGGCTCACTGGGCTCGCAAGTCACTCACATACTGGAACAATTCTCGCTCTCCTCAGCAGAATTTCCTGCCAAGTATCTGTGGACTAACTGGATCTGTGTGGCTCCTCCTGAGAAATTGGGCGGAGAGCATTCCATGGCCTGTACTGACAAGACACCTGAAATGTCACCTGTCACACATGAGATCCAGTGATCTCTCCCAGGGTTTGGAAAAGGTCACCCTTTTATCCATCTACCCCACATAATGGTATGTTACTGGAGATTGATTTGAATGCCCTTTACTTGAGCAGGGAGACAGCGAGTAAAATGTTGCTGTTCTTTAGTAATCATGTGCATATCCAGCTACTACAGTAACTAGTCTAATCATGCATATCCAGCTACTACAGTAACTAGTCTAATCATGCATATCCAGCTCCTACAGTAACTAGTCTAATCATGCATATCCAGCTACTACAGTAACTAGTCTAATCATGCATATCCAGCTACTACAGTAACTAGTCTAATCATGTGCATATCCAGCTACTACAGTAACTAGTCTAATCATGTGCATATCCAGCTCCTACAGTAACTAGTCTAATCATGCATATCCAGCTCCTACAGTAACTAGTCTAATCATGCATATCCAGCTCCTACAGTAACTAGTCTAATCATGCATATCCAGCTACTACAGTAACTAGTCTAATCATGCATATCCAGCTACTACAGTAACTAGTCTAATCATGTGCATATCCAGCTACTACAGTAACTAGTCTAATCATGTGCATATCCAGCTACTACAGTAACTAGTCTAATCATGTGCATATCCAGCTACTACAGTAACTAGTCTAATCATGTGCATATCCAGCTACTACAGTAACCAGTCTAATCATGTGCATATCCAGCTACTACAGTAACTAGTCTAATCATGCATATCCAGCTACTACAGTAACTAGTCTAATCATGCATATCCAGCTACTACAGTAACTAGTCTAATCATGCATATCCAGCTACTACAGTAACCAGTCTAATCATGCATATCCAGCTACTACAGTAACTAGTCTAATCATGCATATCCAGCTACTACAGTAACTAGTCTAATCATGCATATCCAGCTCCTACAGTAACTAGTCTAATCATGCATATCCAGCTCCTACAGTAACTAGTCTAATCATGCATATCCAGCTACTACAGTAACTAGTCTAATCATGCATATCCAGCTCCTACAGTAACTAGTCTAATCATGCATATCCAGCTCCTACAGTAACTAGTCTAATCATGCATATCCAGCTACTACAGTAACTAGTCTAATCATGCATATCCAGCTCCTACAGTAACTAGTCTAATCATGCATATCCAGCTACTACAGTAACTAGTCTAATCATGTGCATATCCAGCTACTACAGTAACTAGTCTAATCATGCATATCCAGCTACTACAGTAACTAGTCTAATCATGTGCATATCCAGCTCCTGCAGTAACTAGTCTAATCATGCATATCCAGCTCCTACAGTAACTAATCTAATCATGTGCATATCCAGCTACTACAGTAACTAGTCTAATCATGCATATCCAGCTACTACAGTAACTAGTCTAATCATGTGCATATCCAGCTACTACATTAACCAGTCTAATCATGCATATCCAGCTACTACAGTAACTAGTCTAATCATGTGCATATCCAGCTACTACAGTAACTAGTCTAATCATGCATATCCAGCTCCTACAGTAACTAGTCTAATCATGCATATCCAGCTCCTACAGTAACTAGTCTAATCATGCATATCCAGCTCCTACAGTAACTAGTCTAATCATGCATATCCAGCTACTACAGTAACTAGTCTAATCATGCATATCCAGCTCCTACAGTAACTAGTCTAATCATGCATATCCAGCTCCTACAGTAACTAGTCTAATCATGTGCATATCCAGCTCCTACAGTAACTAGTCTAATCATGTGCATATCCAGCTACTACAGTAACTAGTCTAATCATGCATATCCAGCTCCTACAGTAACTAGTCTAATCATGCATATCCAGCTCCTACAGTAACTAGTCTAATCATGCATATCCAGCTCCTACAGTAACTAGTCTAATCATGTGCATATCCAGCTACTACAGTAACTAGTCTAATCATGTGCATATCCAGCTACTACAGTAACTAGTCTAATCATGCATATCCAGCTCCTACAGTAACTAGTCTAATCATGTGCATATCCAGCTACTACAGTAACTAGTCTAATCATGCATATCCAGCTCCTACAGTAACTAGTCTAATCATGTGCATATCCAGCTACTACAGTAACTAGTCTAATCATGCATATCCAGCTACTACAGTAACTAGTCTAATCATGTGCATATCCAGCTCCTACAGTAACTAGTCTAATCATGCATATCCAGCTACTACAGTAACTAGTCTAATCATGCATATCCAGCTCCTACAGTAACTAGTCTAATCATGCATATCCAGCTCCTACAGTAACTAGTCTAATCATGTGCATATCCAGCTACTACAGTAACTAGTCTAATCATGCATATCCAGCTCCTACAGTAACTAGTCTAATCATGTGCATATCCAGCTACTACAGTAACTAGTCTAATCATGTGCATATCCAGCTACTACAGTAACTAGTCTAATCATGCATATCCAGCTCCTACAGTAACTAGTCTAATCATGTGCATATCCAGCTACTACAGTAACTAGTCTAATCATGCATATCCAGCTCCTACAGTAACTAGTCTAATCATGTGCATATCCAGCTACTACAGTAACTAGTCTAATCATGCATATCCAGCTACTACAGTAACTAGTCTAATCATGTGCATATCCAGCTACTACAGTAACTAGTCTAATCATGCATATCCAGCTACTACAGTAACTAGTCTAATCATGTGCATATCCAGCTCCTACAGTAACTAGTCTAATCATGCATATCCAGCTCCTACAGTAACTAGTCTAATCATGCATATCCAGCTCCTACAGTAACTAGTCTAATCATGTGCATATCCAGCTCCTACAGTAACTAGTCTAATCATGTGCATATCCAGCTACTACAGTAACTAGTCTAATCATGCATATCCAGCTCCTACAGTAACTAGTCTAATCATGCATATCCAGCTCCTACAGTAACTAGTCTAATCATGTGCATATCCAGCTACTACAGTAACTAGTCTAATCATGCATATCCAGCTACTACAGTAACTAGTCTAATCATGCATATCCAGCTACTACAGTAACTAGTCTAATCATGCATATCCAGCTCCTACAGTAACTAGTCTAATCATGTGCATATCCAGCTACTACAGTAACTAGTCTAATCTAGTGGCTGTATTTACTGTGAAATGCAGTGAAAGCTGGTGAAGGCTCTACCTCTCTACGGTCAAGTTTGCTGTGCATGTGAACAGCCCAGTAACACCAGTAACGCCACAGGTGAAGATTCGTTCATCACATCGACTGTGACGGTAGATTCAGGGACGGTATGAGCACATGGGGGAAAAAAGCACATGGACTGCTGTATGAGCACATGGGGGAAAAAGCACATGGACTGCTGTATGAGCACATGGTGTATGCACTGCTCTGCTGTATGAGCACAGTTTTTATGATGTTTTAAAGGTTCATACAGTAGCGTCAGGTTTCTTTAAGGTCCCATGACCATGTTAGGGAAGAAAATGTCCCTATCTGCCCAAGGTGGGGTGTGATGGGGGGGGGCGGGGCCTCTCAAGGTGGGGTGTGATGGGGGGGGCGGGGCCTCTCCAGTGTCTGTAGCACACAGAGGGAGATGTCTTCACCTGTGCCATCTTAATATGTCTCAACAGGTATCTGCAGTTCATCTACAGTAAATCAGTTTCAACATGAACCTCTGCTCCCACTCTCTCCTCGCTAGGCTTGTCACGGTTGTCGGTGTTACTCGGTGTTACTCGGTGTTACTCGGTGTTACCAGTGTTACTCTGTGTTACATACACATACAACGTGTATTCACCGTTTTCCGCCGTCTCTGTGTTTTTACCTGATCTGCCCCTCCGCGTGTGCATGCAGTACAGAGCGTAGTCTAGAGGAATCAGATTTCAGTTTCAATTCATGTGAAGAGAGAAGCTAGAGGAGGGGGGGGGGGCTTTGTCAAATTCTCTCACCTATTCTAGCAGCATTCTGTTCAAACAACCCTGATTTTGGGAGGCACTTTGACATTGTATGCCTCCACAGCTTGCTTGAAAGTGTGCGATCAGAGTAAGGTAAGATAAACGTTACACTCAGTCCTGTGCTTCTTTATAATAAAAATCAGAATTACATAACATAAAGTCATCCCCACCGAGTCTTGAGCCCTGGTCTCCCGGGTGGGGTGAGTCCAATGCTCTGACCACTACGCTGGTGCAGTGGAGATCAGCGGGTTGGTTTTGGTGTCCTTCCAGTCCCTAGTGTGGGTTGGGGTTAGGCCCATTCCCGATACTTCCCCTTAGCTCTAGCCCCTAGTTTTGGAGTGCCCTCGACTGGGTAGTGGACCTTCAGAACGGAGCCACTGGGACACCACGCGTTACGTAATCAATCGAATTGTATTAGTTGCCTGATTTTCTGTGGAGCCCCTGGGATGTTACAGTGTGATAAGGATTGGGTATCAAGAATCGGTTTCAATTTGGAGCCGGTTCTAAATTTCCAAGAACCGTGAATTCGATAAAACATGCATTTCGAATCCGTGTTTTGGTTCCTGCGCTCACAAGTGAACTTTTTTCTTAATTTTTCTCCCGATTCCCGATTCTCGACTCAACTGGACTCTCGTCGACCAATCCTCGACTGGCTCGGAGATTGAGTGGTTGTAAGTGGAGGTAGGCGTCTACAAGCCTCCGCCCTCGTGAATCACAGCAGTGCATCTCCCAGTCTTCCCCCACCCCTGCCTCTATGCTGGTGACTTCAACTGCCAGCATGAGGACTGGGGGTACAGCACCAATACACCCGACGGAGAGAACCTGGCTGCTTGGACAGCTAACAACAGCCTGGCCCTGTTGTATGATCCCAAGGGCGCAGCCAGCTTTGTCTCAGGTCGCTGGAAAACTGACAAATCCTAACTTGGCTTTCTTTAGCGTCGGCGTTGTTAATCAGCTCCCTGATAGACGCATGCAAGGAAAGTTCCCGCGATCCCAACATCGACCATCGCTGACTACCATGCCTAAACTTGTGGACCTCATCCCGAGCAAGCCGGCGAAGCGACGGAACTTCTGAAAGGCCAACTGGAAACGCTACCGCCTCCTTACCCATAGATCCACGAGGTGCCTTCCACCACCTAACAACAACAACGTGGAAGAGGCGTACTGGGAACTCTGCTGCATACTGGTGAAAGCGCCCAAGAAATCCATCCCACGCAGACGTCGCAACAGCTACAAACCGTGTTGGGATGCAAAGTGTGAGAGTCTCTACTGTGCCTTCCTCCGGGCCCCCCAGGAGAGAGTCTCTACTGTGCCTTCCTCCGGGCCCCCCAGGAGAGAGTCTCTACTGGGCCTTCCTCCGGGCCCCCAGGAGCAGTCAGACAGACTTTCCTCAGCCCTGCTGTCTAGACTCTTCCGAAGGATACAAGAGCACTGGAAAGACGCCATCAACTCCTTCGACTTCTCACACTCCAGCCGCAAGGCATGGAGCATCCTTAACAACCTCATTGGTACAGTAGGTCTAGACACTCTCTGCAAACAAAATTGCATCACAATTAGTGACAAGTGGGACATACAAGGGCAAAGACCATGAATTGTCATGTCTCGTGGCAAAATAAGTGTCTGACCTCTGGAAGGCCACAACTCCTAGCGGCGGTAACATCTCCGGTGAATTCACAGTTCGCTGCTGCCCTCCAGCATGTAAAGCCAGGGAAAGCTCCGTGGCCTGATTCTATCTGCCCAGAGCTGATACTCCATGCTGCACCTGCCTTGAAGAGCGTTCCTCTCTTCCTGCTTGCACCAACTCAAGATCCCCATAATCTGGAAAAGAGCCCTAGTTGTCGTGATCCCTAAGCTGAACAAGCCTGAATGGGACCCCGCCGGGCCGTGGACCCTAAGCACCTGCTCCATGGCCGCCGGTCCTTCCCCTCCCAGGATGGACTTACCCAGACTGGTGTGGGTGAGGCTTAATCCCCTCCGGACCGGTGTTGGACGTTTCAACTCATCGATGCACAGATGGGGCTTGGTATCCTGTGCGGCGTGCGAGTGTGGCGCTGAGGAACAAACTGCAGACAGGACAGTCTGACATAGTTTTGGATGATGAAACAGTGACATGGTTCCTGGAGGTGTGCCCGGATATATAGCCCAGGTGGTAAACGGACAGCCCCTCGGCCCCGAGCCTGGGGAGGAGAGAACACAACACCTAACCCGCACCAAGAAGAAGACCACTACTCTACTTGTGCAGTGGAGATCAACGGGTTGATTTTGGTGTCGTTCTTGATGTTGGTGTGCTGGGACTACTGCCTCTTGTGGTACCAACAGAGAAATGCAGGCCAACATTGACCAGAGTAACGGAGGGAGGGAGGGAGAAATAACCGGACAAAGGCTATGCTAGGTGTGCTGGCTTACAGCCACGCACAAAAACTACCTGGCAATAAACAAATTCTGATTATAAAGAAGCACAGGACCGAGTAAAACGCTTATCTTACCTTACTCTAAACTTACTTTAAACTTGTTTGCACATGTTTGCACATATCTATGCACTAATGTTTGTTTTGTCCTTGTTATGGCACCTCTGCACTGTATATAGCAGCCTGTATGTCCGAGACAAATTTATCTCGGGACAAATAAAAGTCGTGGAGGCATACAACACCAAAGGCTAACAGTGCTGTTCAACGTAAGGCAAAGGTCTAAGGGTAAAGATTAAAGTAAGTGCTCTCTTATTGTAAGCTAAACAGTGTTACCAGTAACGCCGGTGTCATGGATTTATTAGTCAGTGGGGAAAAATCCACACCGTGACATTCCTCCTCCTCTCTCTCTCTCTGAAACAGACACGTCTTTCCCTCCATGCTGGGGTTCCTGTGCTACTAATCAGCTCATCTCAAGACCCAGAAGACCTGGGAGAAAACGGTGAACGTTATCATTCAGGGATCTGGGTGGAACTCCCTGTGCAGTTTATTTCAGGCGTGATCGTAGTCGCAGCTTGCTGGTCTGATCTTCAGCGACATCCAGGTCATTGATTGGAGGGTTCAGGATGGCCTGTTTTTCTCCTGGCAGTCGACTGCAGGTCTGAACAGAGCACACAGAGGACACCGTGCATTCTCTCCTCTCCCATTCTCTCTCTTCCTTCCTCTCTCTCTCTCCCTCTCTCTCTCTCTCTCTCTCACACACACACACATACACTTGCTCTCTCTCCCCCTAACAATGAAACTCTTGTACTACTTGTTGGAAGAGCATGATTCAACTAAATAATATTGTTTTGGTAAAAACAAAATGACTGTGTCCACCCCCCCCCTGGCAGGCGCCCAGCTAGCCTGCTGGGAGATGCAGTAAAGGCATCCCAGAGCCGCCTCAGTGTGCCACACCCATTGGTTGTAGCACTACAGACTGCTGAGCATTTGGAATGACTTGACTAGCTGATGTGTATGACTCATGACTGGGTCGTGGTTTATGTTCCCTATGTACTTTGTTGGCACTCTGAGTGGTGTTGTTGAATGTTGTACAAAAAAGTACTGCATGTCATCTGTGTGGTGAGCCTTGGCTGAACAATAAAGTTGTATCCTTCTATCAACTACACCCTTGGAATTAAAGATAATTTCTGGTTGTAATCTCTGTGAAAGAATGAAATACTTTTCTTACTATTCTCCTACGAGATGCGCAGCAAACAAACAGCATCTATACGTCAGGCTCACAGACAGCAGTGTATACCAAAGCATTTTACTATCATCATTATTTGGGTGTTGTTTTCACATAAGCCCTCTTAGGCGTGTATTGGACTTTGTTTTTACACACCGTCTGTCTTTTACTTTATTTGTGTGAATAAAAAAATACTCAACTAAACTCATGTTAATGCAGCAAACTATCTGGCAGTTCACCCAATCTGCAGCTCAGTGAACCACTTAGAGTTCCAACTAAGTACCAGGGAGAACAGAGAGGAGTCTGTTTCTGTCTGTCTGTCTGTCTCTCTCTCTCTCTCTCACACACACACACACACACACACACACACACACACACACACACACACACGCACACACACACACACAGAGGGGATGAACAGGACCTCTCTGATGACAGATTAGGAAGTGCGGTAGAATCCGATTCTAAACACCACAACAGTGTCACCAGCCAGAGCTCCGCTACGACACACACACACACACACACACACACACACACACACACACACACACACACACACACACACACACACACACACACACCCAGGAGACTGTCCTCCCCAGCCTGCTGCTTCTCCCGGCCCGACCCCATCAACCCCCAGTCACACTGACCCTGACCCCTTCAACCCCCCAGTCACACTGACCCTGACCCCTTCAACCCCCCAGTCACACTGACCCTGACCCCTTCAACCCCCCAGTCACACTGACCCTGACCCCTTCAACCCCCCAGTCACACTGACCCTGACCCCTTCAACCCCCCAGTCACACTGACCCTGACCCCTTCAACCCCCCAGTCACACTGACCCTGACCCCTTCAACCCCCAGTCACACTGACCCTGACCCCTTCAACCCCCCAGTCACACTGACCCTGACCCCTTCAACCCCCCCGTCACACTGACCCTGACCCCTTCAACCCCCCAGTCACACTGACCCTGACCCCTTCAACCCCCCAGTCACACTGACCCTGACCCCTTCAACCCCCCAGTCACACTGACCCTGACCCCTTCAACCCCCCAGTCACACTGACCCTGACCCCTTCAACCCCCCAGTCACACTGACCCTGACCCCTTCAACCCCCCAGTCACACTGACCCTGACCCCTTCAACCCCCCAGTCACACTGACCCTGACCCCATCAACCCCCCAGTCACACTGACCCCTTCAACCCCCCAGTCACACTGACCCCTTCAACCCCCCAGTCACACTGACCATGGAGCATTCTAATCTGCATGTCATCCTCAGTATACATGAATATAGTGAAATACCTGGTAGCTAAATGCCCCCCTCCCCCCCTGCCTGAGGTCCTGGCTCCTCCCACCCTGCCTGAGGGCCTGGCTCCTCCCACCCTGCCTGAGGTCCTGGCTCCTCCCACCCTGCCTGAGGTCCTGGCTCCTCCCACCCTGCCTGAGGTCCTGGCTCCTCCCACCCTGCCTGAGGTCCTGGCTCCCATTCCTCTGTGTAGCTGGGTGTGGCCTGGCCGGATCGGCTTACAGGGGCGGGCACCGCTACCTGTCTGACGGGCTGGGTACACAGTAGCGGCAGCCCTCCCTCCCTCTCTCCCTCCCTCCCTCCCTCCCTCCCTCCCTCTCCCCAGCAGGTGAGCCCGCTGGGGGGGCAGGTAGGTCCTGGGACAGGGCGGAGGGGTTGGCCCCTGTACCGACTCCTCCCCCTAGCAGAATCAGATATAAGCAGGGATCTTTCCGAGAGAAGGCACTCAGGGGGATCTGACTGTCCTCTATTGAGCTCCTCCAGTCCTCTGTCTCTCTGCACTCCTCCTCCTCCTCTTCCTCCTCTCAGACCATGAGTGTTGCCTACAAGTCGTCGTCGTCCTCCAGCAGCTTCGGTGGCGGAAGCATGAGTGGCGGTTTCGGCAGCGGCGGCGGAGGCGGCATCAAGAGGAGCCTTGGCTTCTCCAGCTTCTCGGCAGCCGCCGCGCCCATGGGCTCCAGCCGCAGCAGCATGTCCGTCCGCCGTTCCGGTGGCGGCGGCGGAGGCTTCGGGATGGGCGGTGGCGGCGGCGGCGGCTACAGCAGCTACAGCATGAGCACAGGCGGTGGTGGTGGCGGATTCGGCATGGGCGGAGGCGGCGGCGGCGGTGGATTCGGTCTGGGTGGAGGCGGCGGCGGATTCGGTCTGGGCGGAGGCGGCGGCGGCGGTGGATTCGGTCTGGGTGGAGGCGGCAGCGGCTACGGTCTGGGCGGAGGCGGCTTCATGCCCATCACAGCCGTCACCGTCAACCAGAGCCTGCTGGCCCCCCTCAACCTGGAGATCGACCCCAACATCCAGGTGGTCCGAACCCAGGAGAAGGACCAGATCAAGACCCTCAACAACCGCTTCGCCTCCTTCATCGACAAGGTCAGTGACCCTCCTCCCCTCTGGCCTTCTCTCTGGTCTCTCCAGATCTCTCTTCATGAGACAAGTCTGTTTATAGCAGGTTAGAAGAAGAGTCTCTCTGGTCTCTCCAGATCTCTCTTCATGAGACAAGTCTGTTTATAGCAGGTTAGAAGAAGAGTCTCTCTGGTCTCTCCAGATCTCTCTTCATGAGACGAGTCTGTTTATAGCAGGTTAGAAGAAGAGTCTCTCTGGTCTCTCCAGATCTCTCTTCATGAGACAAGTCTGTTTATAGCAGGTTAAGGAATATGCAGCGCAGTGGTGACCAAATGTTAGCATTAGCGACAAAGCTGTGTTTCTTCTCGAATACTTTTCACAGAAACTGAGAAAAAAAAGCAGGTGCATTTGATTTAAGTTGCTTGGCGTGCACAAATGGTGGAGTTTTGCACTACTGAGACAGTTCAGTTTGTTTCTAATGTACCAGGCAAGCTTAAATAAGCACCTGATCAAACTGGTCCCCACTCAGGTGTGCAGCCTGTAGTTAGTATGCAGGGGCATCACACAGACGGCAGCTGGGTTAGGGTTAGGGTTATCTGTGTGTGGTGTTCCTACTATGCTCTGGTTGCTTGGTGCCAGCATGCTTGAATAGTCACTCCCTTCCCTTGTGTCCTGGTGCTCATTAAATATTTCACAGCCACGGACAAGCTGAGCGCCGGATATCCTGTATGTACAGAAACCAGTTAGCTCTACCCCCCCTGAATAGGAAACACACAGGGACCACAGGTCTGAAGCCTGTCCTAGGGTTAGGGTTAGGGTTAGGGTAACCCAGCCTCATCACAGTGGGTCAGCGTAGCAGGCGACATCGCTCCACTCGCTCTCTCTAGGGCTCAACTGCCCCAGCCCTGTAGGGTAGCAGGGTGTGTGAGGGGGTTGGGGTAGGAAACCCAAACCCAGGCAGATCATGTGGCCAGCAGCTCTCTCTGGGAGCGAGGAGGGGATCAGGTTCGGTTCCCTAGTTGTTTCCATGGCAGCAGCAGCAGCCTCTTAGTGGAGGGGTCTGATGGGGGGGGGGGGGGGGGGGCAGGGGGCGGGGCCTCTCTCTGCTGCACCTGCGCAGCCACCTGACACTTAGGACTCACAGTGAAGAGCTCAGTCGCTGCGGCACAAACCTCCTTGTGAGGAGGATAGGAGGAGGAGGGTTAGAGTCAGACTGGATCAACATGGTTAGAGTCAGACTGGATCAACGTGGTTAGGGTTAGAGTCAGACTGGATCAACATGGTTAGGATCAGACTGGATCAACGTGGTTAGTGTTAGAGTCAGACTGGATCAACATGGTTAGGATCAGACTGGATCAACGTGGTTAGTGTTAGAGTCAGACTGGATCAACGTGGTTAGTGTTAGAGTCAGACTGGATCAACGTGGTTAGGGTTAGAGTCAGACTGGATCAACATGGTTAGTGTTAGGGTCAGACTGGATCAACGTGGTTAGGGTTAGAGTCAGACTGGATCAACGTGGTTAGGGTTAGAGTCAGACTGGATCAACATGGTTAGTGTTAGGGTCAGACTGGATCAACGTGGTTAGGGTTAGAGTCAGACTGGATCAACGTGGTTAGGGTTAGAGTCAGACTGGATCAACGTGGTTAGGGTTAGAGTCAGACTGGATCAACGTGGTTTCTGGAGTTGTGCTTCAAATGGTAAATGGTAAATGGACTACACTTATATAGTGCTTTTCCACCTTAGCGGCACTCAAAGCGCTTTACAATGGCCTCTCATTCACCCATTCACACACACATTCACACACCAATGGCGGTAGCTGCCATGCAAGGTGCTAACCTGCTCATTGGGAGCAATTTGGGGTTAGGTGTCTTGCTCAAGGACACTTCGACATGTGGACAGTCAGAGCTGGGATTCGAACCACTGACCCTTCGATCACTGAACGACCCGCTCTACCAACTGAGCTACAGCCGCCCCAGTACAGCCGCCCCTTCAAGGAGGCTTGATGTCTGGAGAGTAGACAAGACCATGTTGAATCTATAAAACCACTCCTTGAACACAGACCAACAGACCACACCCTCCCTGTGAAAATATTCACTCAAGATTTTCACACACAAGCAATATGTGCCACCCCCACTCCTATCAAGGTGGTCGATGAGATCAAATTCTGTAACTTTACAATCAATTGTGCTGCTAGCACATGAAAAGGATGGGGTAGTGTTAGTGTTACAGGGGCAGCTGTTCCCTGGCTGCATGGTGTGCAGTAATCATGGAGGGTGTGGCAGCAGCAGGCAAGTTCCTTCCCTTAGGGCCTGTCTGGCTGGCTGTGGGGCTAGAGCACAGAACGTCTCTGCTGAGACTCCACGTCGGCGCTAACGGGAGGGGAGTGGCCGGGGCGTGTCTGGGGCCGGGGTGGGCCGGGACCGGGGCGTGTCTGGGGCCGGGGTGTGCCGGGACCGGGGCGTGTCTGGGGCCGGGGTGGGCTGCCTCGTCCCTGTCCTCGGGGAAGGGTTGGGTAAGATGGGGCGGCGGAGCCTTTCAGCTGCCTGGCCGGCCCTCTTCACTGAATCTTGCCACAGCTCACATGGAAGGAATTCTCCCAGGAGCCAAAGCAGTTGTTGAAACCTGTTGAGAGGAGAGTCACCTCAGTTTACAGCTACATGACCTCACTGGAAGCAGAAAAGAACAGAACAGGCCCCATGGCCAAGCTAGCCAGAAATCTGAGTTGCAGGTCCCTTCCCGTAACATCACATTCAGAGTGAATGAGGCACACCTACTGTAACTGACTTGTCCCTCACTTCCCGGTCCCCCCCTGACACTAACTCCCTCTTATGTCACTTCCTGTGGACAGGTGCGCTTCCTGGAGCAGCAGAACAAGATGCTGGAGACCAAGTGGAGCCTCCTGCAGGACCAGACTACCATGCGCTCCAACATCGACAGCATGTTCGAGGCCTACATCTCCAACCTGCGCAGACAGCTGGACGGTCTTGGCAACGAGAAGATGAAGCTGGAGGGCGAGCTGAGGAACATGCAGGGCCTGGTGGAGGACTTCAAGAACAAGTGAGTCTGGGGTTAGGGTTAGGGTAACCATGCAGGGCCTGGTGGAGGACTTCAAGAACAAGTGAGTCTGCAACACTCGTCTGTGGTGTTGTTGTGGTGTTGTTGTGGTGTTGTTGTGGTGACTGCAGAAGTGACTGCTAATTCTCAGAAACTGTACCTTTTTTTTCTTTTACATTAGTGTTGTTTAAAAAATATGAATTTAAATGGAAAAATAAGTGGGTATAGTCTGTGTACCCTAAACAACTGACACATACAAATGACAGGCCTTCATATGATAGGATTAGGATTTTCCTGGGTGGATAATATGCACTCACTTCTACTTTCCTCAATGGTGGATTGGTTCAAGTTAGCTAACACATAAAATCTATATTTTCAGATATGAAGATGAGATCAACAAGCGCGCCGCTGTGGAGAACGAGTTTGTCCTCCTGAAGAAGGTGAGGAGATGAATAATCTCACAGGTTGCATAGTCCCCACGGCTATATCAGTCCCCAGATCAGCTCAGTCACAAACCTCATCTTCTTCTCTAACTGGCATCATGCCTCCTCTTCTAGGATGTGGATGGAGCCTACATGGTGAAAGTGGAGCTGGAGGCCAAGGTCGACGCCCTCCAGGACGAAATCAACTTCCTGAGGGCGGTCTACGAAGCGGTGAGGACCAGGATGATGAAGTTTTAGCAGCATCTGATGATGACACGCTGGACAGGATAAACAATGTGGTGAACCACTTGAAGAAAAACATTACCTTTCCTGACCACCTCCCCTACCTTCCCCTTCCCTCCCCAGGAGCTGCGTGAGCTGCAAGGTCAGATCAAGGATACCTCTGTGGTGGTGGAGATGGACAACAGCCGTAACCTGGACATGGACTCCATCGTGGCCGAGGTCCGTGCTCAGTACGAGGACATCGCCAACCGCAGCAGAGCTGAGGCGGAGACCTGGTACAAGCAGAAGGTGAGAGCCCACTTCACTGAGAGGCAGCAGATAGAAGATCCCCAGATCTAAAGATGCTTTATTCACCTGCAGCTCGGTTGTAGTGCAGCTGTGCTGTGCTTTGTATGGGCTGGGGTTCCTCAACGAGGCCATTAAATGTGTTGATTACCAGATAGTTAGTGTGTTGATACTTTAAATTCTAGATTCTTATTAATGACTAAACCACATGTGACCAGTTCGAGGAGATGCAGTCGTCAGCAGGGCAGTACGGTGAGGACCTGCGCTCGACCAAGACGGAGATCGCCGACCTGAACCGCATGATCAGCCGACTCCACAACGAGATTGAGTCAGTCAAAGGACAGGTAGGCCCACCGCAGTGACCACGGACATCTCCAAATACTGGCAACAAGTCTGGCTTTCAAACTTAGGCAGCAAAAAAACATCCTTTGGTGAGAATAAGTATCCACCAATTAAACATGATTAGTTCAGCCCAACAGGAGAAGACTCCACGTTATTATACTTTTTTTTTCTTCCTCTCCTGCCAGCGTGGCAGCCTGGAGGCGCAGATCGCCGAGGCAGAGGAGCGCGGTGAGCTGGCTGTGAAGGACGCAAAGCTCCGCATCAGCGACCTGGAGGCCGCCCTGCAGAGAGCCAAGCAGGACATGGCCCGCCAGGTGCGCGAGTACCAGGAGCTGATGAACGTCAAGCTGGCCCTGGACATCGAGATCGCCACCTACAGGAAACTCCTGGAAGGAGAGGAGACCAGGTGAAAAATAAATCAAATCTTTAAAAAAAAAAGTCTTGAATGAGCACAAGGCAAGACACAGCTGGTAGATGAACAGCAAAATAGTCGTCTTTCTTTGTCTGAATGTTTATGCCAAGAAACGGTAGCTTCAGCCAGAAGCTTATCTAGCCAGTAACTGACTTGCGTACTCTTTCTTCAGGATCTCCTCTGGTGGAGGAACAGCGACCATCCACATCCAGACCTCTGGCGGCGGCGGCGGCGGCGGTGGTGGCGGCGGTGGTAAGAACACCTGCCTGCTGTCTTTTACATCCAACCTAGAATACCTTCCTACCGTCTCTAATCTAAACTAGAACACCCACCTGTACAGTACGGTATAATCCAAGCTGTAAACCCGTTCATTCAATCAGCATCACCATCACTGATAACTATATAAACTCTCTCTCTCTCTCTCTCCCTCGCTGTCTCTCTCTTTCTCTCCCCCCCCCTTTCTCTCTCCCAGGTTCTGGGTTCGGTATGGGCGGTGGCCTTGCCCTTGGAGGTGGTGGCGGCGGTGGAGGCGGCGGTTACGGCTACAGCAGCAGCAGTGGAGGGGGCATGTCCATGAGCGGGGGAGGGGGCATGTCCATGAGCGGGGGAGGCGGGGGCGGCAGCTTAGGGATGGGCGGGGGCGGCATGTCCATGTCCCGCTCCTCCATGGTCTCGTCCAACAGACGTTACTAAACAAGGCGGTCGGTCTGTCTTACCCTCCTCCTCCTACTCATCCTCCTCCTCCTACTCATCCTCCTCCTCCTACTCATCCTCCTCCTCCTACTCGTCCTCCTCCTCCTACTCGTCCTCCTCTTGTCCCCTCCTTACGCAGCTCAAACGAGCTCGCACACACTCCCCCTGTCACCTGCAGGCACAGAGCCCCCTGAGACCTCTGACCCTGGAGGCCAGGTCCTGTCCGACCCCTCCTCCTCGCCTCCATGCAAGAGGAGTAGTAACACAGGCTGACCACCAGAGGGCGCTCCCTGGCTGAAGCTGATCTCTGACAGATTATTACCTTCACTCCTTTTATCAGAACACAACGCACAAAGCAAAACAAAGCAGAGATATATTTACCAAACAACCGGTAGCAAAGAGATGAGTTCACCCACCTCTGGGTTAGGGTTAACCCTAACCCTAACCCACCTCTGCCTTCAGTCAGCCAGGCTGGGGACCCATCATGGCTGCCGAGCTACGCTAGAGCATCCTCACTCCGTAGCACCCGTTCATCTGTTCATCATATGGAACTGGCGCCATCTTGTGTTCTGTATTATCATCAAAAGCAACCGAAAGCACACTCGTAAAAAGTGGCATCCCCCTTCTCTGGGATCAGCATCCAGAATTCTCTCGTTCCCTTTCCTTTCGTAGAGATGGGTTCCCCAATGAGGCTTGCAAGCAGTGCTTTCATTCTGTTTTTCTCTTGACCAAAAAAGAATAATAAATGGCTGACTGTGGTGACCAGATTTATCTCGTGATTGAGCATGTACCACCCAAACATCCTGAATAAATCTGCATTCTAAATCATCTGCTGTGACTGTGTGTGACGTGACTGTGCCCTCTGTGGTTGCTGGTATGCTGTGCACTGTTTCCATTGCAAAACCCAAACACGATTATTATTCATCACCGACCACGTACACTTTAAATGACCCTAGGAGATTTGGGGAAACTAAAATCTCTGTGACAAATCTTATTCTTCAGAGCTGCCACATAATCAATCAATCAATCAAAGCTTTATTTATATAGAGCTGCAACATCATGCTGTTGTTGACTCCATCCCTGTGTCAAAAGAATCTGAGAAGCTTCATTGAATGGAATAAGGTTTACAGCATACGGACAGCCTAAATACAGCTCTGTGTCTTGTGGTCAAATGAGACAAAACTATTTTTTGGGTACATCATTTTTTTATGCACATCAGTGTTCTCTTTGGTGTCAGAAAGTTATGTTTTAAGCCAAAATCAAACATATTAAATTACAGTAGGCTACTACAAAGATATGCTTGAAGGCTTAAAATAAGTCTACAGCATTGTGGGTACGCTCTAGACATGAATTACTGCTCTACAAGTTGTTGTTTTTCTCATGAGAGTCTGCCCTTAAAGTGTAAATATTACATAACTTGAATATGGCCCCGAGTACCAGTTGTGATTCAGTATTGAATTCAAGATGATTCTTTTAAAATGGTAAATGGACTGCACTTAATTTTTATCCAACACACTTTACAATTGGCCCTCATTCATCCATTCACACACTAATGGCCTGCTCATTGGGAGCAATTTGGGGTTCAGTGTCATACCAAGGACACTTCCACATGTGGAGGGGAGAGCAGGGTCAGATGTGTGTGTGGAGGAGGGCACACTTGGTTTACTTAACCCATTGAAATGAGGGGGCACCGGTAGCTCAATGGGCTGGGGCGTTTACCATGTAAAGGATAGTCCTTTCCCCGTGGGTTGGAATCTGGCCCACTCCCTTTGCTGCATGTCTTCCCCTCTCTCTCTCCCTCTCCAACCTTTCCTGTCGGTCATCTACCCTGTCCTATCCCTAATAAAGCAGAAATGCCTTAAAAATATCTTTAAAAAAATAAAAACATTGAAATGAAACCAAAAGTTCCCCAAATTGCATGTCCTGAGATAAATCAAACACACCTGAAATACTCTGTAACAGTAATACTCTGCCCCAGACTGATAATAATACTCTGCCCCAGAGTAATAATAATACTCTGCCCCAGAGTAATAATAATACTCTGCCCCAGAGTAATAATGATACTCTGCCCCAGAGTAATAATAATAAATTCCCCAGAGTAATAATAATATTCTGCCCCAGAGTAATAATGATACTCTGCCCCAGAGTAATAATAATACTCTGCCCCAGACTGATAATAATACTCTGCCCCAGAGTAATAATAATACTCTGCCCCAGAGTAATAATGATACTCTGCCCCAGAGTAATAATAATACTCTGCCCCAGAGTAATAATGATACTCTGCCCCAGAGTAATAATAATAATACATTCCCCAGAGTAATAATAATACTCTGCCCCACAGTAATAGTAATACTCTGCCCCAGAGTAATAATAATACTCTGCCCCAGAGTAATAATAATACTCTGCCCCAGAGTAATAATAATACTCTGCCCCAGAGTAATAATAATACTCTGCCCCAGAGTAATAAAAATACTCTGCCCCAGAGTAATAATAATACTCTGCCCCAGAGTAATAATAATACTCTGCCCCAGAGTAATAAAAATACTCTGCCCCAGAGTAATAATAATACGTGCCCCAGAGTAATAATAATATTCTGCCCCAGAGTAATAATACATTCCCCAGAGTAATAATAATACGTGCCCCAGAGTAATAATGATATTCTGCCCCAGAGTAATAATAATACTCTGCCCCAGATTAATAATAATACGTGCCCCAGAGTAATAATAATACGTGCCCCATAGTAATAATGATACTCTGCCCCAGAGTAATAATAATACTCTGCCCCAGAGTAATAATAATACGTGCCCCAGAGTAATAATAATACATTCCCCAGAGTAATAATAATACGTGCCCCAGAGTAATAATAATACTCTGCCCCAGATTAATAATAATACTCTGCCCCAGAGTAATAATAATACTCTGCCCCAGAGTAATGATACTCTGCCCCAGATTAATAATAACACGTGCCCCAGAGTAATAATAATACTCTGCCCCAGATTAATAATAATACGTGCCCCAGAGTAATAATAATACGTGCCCCAGATTAATAATACTCTGCCCCAGAGTAATAATAATACGTGCCCCAGAGTAATAATAATACGTGCCCCAGAGTAATAATAATACTCTGCCCCAGAGTAATAATACTCTGCCCCAGAGTAATAATAATACGTGCCCCAGAGTAATAATAATACGTGCCCCAGAGTAATAATGATACTCTGCCCCAGAGTAATAATACTCTGCCCCAGAGTAATAATAATACTCTGCCCCAGAGTAATAATAATACGTGCCCCAGAGTAATAATAATACTCTGCCCCAGAGTAATAATAATACTCTGCCCCAGAGTAATAATAATACTCTGCCCCAGATTAATAATAATACATGCCCCAGAGTAATAATAATACGTGCCCCAGAGTAATAATAATACTCTGCCCCAGATAAATAATAATACTCTGCCCCAGAGTAATAATAATACTCTGCCCCAGATTAATAGTAATACATGCCCCAGATTAATAATAATACATGCCCCAGAGTAATAATAATACAGAGTAATAATAATACGTGCCCCAGAGTAATAATAATACTCTGCCCCAGAGTAATAATAATACTCTGCCCCAGAGTAATGATACTCTGCCCCAGAGTAATAATAATACGTGCCCCAGAGTAATAATGATACTCTGCCCCAGAGTAATAATAATACTCTGCCCCAGAGTAATAATAATACTCTGCCCCAGAGTAATAATAATACTCTGCCCCAGAGTAATGATACTCTGCCCCAGAGTAATAATAATACTCTGCCCCAGAGTAATGATACTCTGCCCCAGAGTAATAATAATACGTGCCCCAGAGTAATAATAATACGTGCCCCAGAGTAATAATAATACGTGCCCCAGAGTAATAATAATACTCTGCCCCAGAGTAATAATAATACGTGCCCCAGAGTAATAATAATACTCTGCCCCAGAGTAATGATAATACGTGCCCCAGAGTAATAATAATACTCTGCCCCAGAGTAATGATACTCTGCCCCAGAGTAATAATAATACTCTGCCCCAGAGTAATGATAATACGTGCCCCAGGGGTGGTCTGAAGAGAGACTGAACAGAGACCTCCTTCTTCACAGACGCTTTATTGGGCCGACAGAGCCAACACACAACTCCAATCACACACAAGAAATAAATAACTCACAAAATATAAATAAACAGCCTTGATTACCCCTCCTCCACACCCCACTTTGACAATATTCAAAACCTGATTGTGGTCAGCCCAACAGAGGGTTAGGGTTAGGGTTGGGGTTGGGGTTAGGGTTAGGGTTAACCCTAACCCTGACCACCAGTGCATCTCACTACAAGGTTTCAGGCTCAATAGCAGCAAACAACGACAAGTCTTCAGATGGAGGCGCTGCTACATGTCTATCAGGAACACTGGTTTAGGAACATTTAACTCTTAAGTAGCTCCCTGTCACACCTTACAGTTCTAGAAATAACACAAACACACACTCTACTGTAAATGTTTACAACAATGCACAAGTCAAAACAAGCTTCCCCAATAAATAACATTAACATGTTTAATCATATATACATATACATATATATGTATGTACATATCTAATACTATAGGAAATATCAGCCAGTAAGTTAGTAGAGTCTTTAGCCCAGTTCACACCAACCTGATCACGGTCTGAAAGCTGTGGAGGTTCTAACCGACGGGCACCTCGGGGGGGGGGATCCCGATACAGGGCCGATACGATACGTCCAAGCTGAGCTGGACAGGGTTAGGGTTAGGGTTAGGGTTAACCCACCTCGGGGGGGGAGATCCCGATACGATACGTCCAAGCTGAACTGGACAGGTCAGGCTCTCGTTTAGGCCGATATATTGAATATATTGAACCGACTTCGGTCATCGGTCACATTTGAGCCAAACAGAGCACAGGTCCAGAGTCTTAATTTTCTTGACTACGGTGTAGGAAAACAAAACAAATAAGTTGAGAAGCATGACTTCCCGTCTGGATCCCTTTGAACCACTCTTGCAGATGAAGTGTGTGTGACACTGGCAAATAAGTGACACTGGCCAATAAGTGACACTGGCCAATAAGTGACACTGGCCAATAAGTGACACTGGCCAATAAGTGGTCGGGAGAAGTCAGAAGCATGCGTGCGACTGTCAGGTTGGTGTGAGTTGGGTTTTAAGTCCAGCTAACTGACTGAACTGGAGCCAAAGGAATGATGGAAGGACAGACAGACAGACAGGCAGACAGACAGACAGACAGACAGACAGACAGACAGACAGACAGACAGACAGACAGACAGGCAGACAGGCAGACAGACAGACAGACAGGCAGACACACAGACAGGCAGGCAGACAGG
>NC_140244.1:27736719-27743754 GCF_949987555.1 Borostomias antarcticus
AAAAAGTATGTTTCCATACAGCCTACCCATTCAGACCAGAGATTGAATCTTAAATGGTGGTGGTGTAGCCTACTTCATTGTAGGAATAATAAGTATGGCTACAACTACACACAGGCCACAAAATACAATAACAAAATACAGACAACAGCGGCCACTAATGATTTTCTTTTCATTTTGGTAGGCTATCAGGGCTTTTTCCAGGACTGTCAAATACGCCTATAGACAAAGGCTATTCGATTAATAAATGCACGGCACTAAACTTCTGGTAGGCTATATACAGTATGTATAACGTGTTAGGCCTAGCCTAAGCTTACTTTAGTGCACAGAAAACATTGCCTTTGCCCTTTAGGTCCCTTTATATCTGTAGCCTAATTGTTATTGTTGTTGTTATTATTTTACTATGTCGAATGATTTGCCTGTTTGTGTGCTGCGCGCACCATTGCATTCCTGCACCATCATTTATTTAATGTATTTCGTTACATAAAAACGAATAATATAGGCCACAACTAGGCTACACACATAGGATATAGATAAAATGTAGTGTAAAACGAAATAATAATAAAAACAGCAGGTTATGACATAAGAGGCTGACAGAAAGCCTACTGGGCTATCAGGATCAAAAAACATTTATTTTGCCAAGGAGCCTAGGCCCTACTTCACAATATACTACGAATTTTCTTTCGGCCCATGGTGCATAACACAGATGGAGAGATATTAGACAGGATTCAGGGACAATGTAAATAAATATAACACCAGTGAGTTAGCTACTACCACAGCACTTGGCGTGGCTGGAGAACATAAGCTAAGCCAAATGACGGTGGCAATAATAATATAACATAATTTATCTTGTCAGCAACACACAGTAAGCACAATAGTAGGAATAATAACATATATTAACCAGGTTATCTGTTAGTAGCCTGCTATTATTTAGGCTCAATAATCTAACGTTAAGTTGTCATATCACTGATCTCACTGGACGGAGGCTGGCTAGCCATATCAGAGCTAACAAGACAACTAGCAGCTTAAGTAACCTGATGGTGACGGCGACGTTCCTCAATACCACTCGTGGTCAAGTAGCGACGTCAGCTACGTTCGCAATACCACGCGTGGGCAAGTAGCGACGTTCGTCAGGTTTGTCTTCTCAGTTAGCAAATCCACACGGGCCATAATTACGTGAGCTAACGAGAGCCACGCGAATGCCGCGACCCATGCACACATTGCTGACTTACTTCAGGCCGCCGCCGTCGCTAGGACAAAATGTCGTGAGTCACGTCAGTCCTCCTATCAAATACAATGGGAGTCGAATGGATTTCACTCACGTAAACACGTACGTTTGTCAGCTCCGTATGCAGCTCAGTTCGCTCCGTGCGGTAAGAAATGGCACATTTCACCCCCCATACGTGTGTGTGTGTGTGTGCGTGTGTGTGTGTGCGTGTGTGTGTGTGCGCGTGTGTGTTGTGCATGTGTGTGTGTGTGTGTGTGTGTGTGTGTGTGTGGGTGTGTACTTACATCAGTTTGAAGGAGCGATGTCCCAGGACATTCTCATAGTTCAGCACCAGCCTGTTAGGAACATGGGAGCTTTATTCATCCGTCCATCCTCCCTTCCTTTATCAGTCTGTCTGATCTGTCCATCCTCCCTTCCTTCCTTTATCAGTCTGTCTGATCTGTCCATCATCCCTTCCTTCCTT
Organism: Borostomias antarcticus; assembly: GCF_949987555.1. Taxonomy (NCBI): domain Eukaryota; kingdom Metazoa; phylum Chordata; class Actinopteri; order Stomiiformes; family Stomiidae; genus Borostomias; species Borostomias antarcticus. Next base: position 27,738,408 of record NC_140244.1, read on the forward strand.
CCTTTATCAGTCTGTCTGATCTGTCCATCCTCCCTTCCTTCCTTCCTTTATCAGTCTGTCTGATCTGTCCATCCTCCCTTCCTTCCTTTATCAGTCTGTCTGATCTGTCCATCCTCCCTTCCTTCCTTTATCAGTCTGTCTGATCTGTCCATCCTCCCTTCCTTCCTTTATCAGTCTGTCTGATCTGTCCATCCTCCCTTCCTTCCTTTATCAGTCTGTCTGATCTGTCCATCCTCCCTTCCTTCCTTTATCAGTCTGTCTGATCTGTCCATCCTCCCTTCCTTTATCAGTCTGTCTGATCTGTCCATCCTCCCTCCCTTCCTTTATCAGTCTGTCTGATCTGTCCATCCTCCCTCCCTTCCTTTATCAGTCTGTCTGATCTGTCCATCCTCCCTCCCTTCCTTTATCAGTCCGTCTGATCTGTCCATCCTCCCTTCCTTTATCAGTCTGTCTGATCTGTCCATCCTCCCTTCCTTTATCAGTCTGTCTGATCTGTCCATCCTCCCTTCCTTCCTTTATCAGTCTGTCTGATCTGTCCATCCTCCCTTTCTTCCTTTATCAGTCTGTCTGATCTGTCCATCCTCCCTTCCTTCCTTTATCAGTCTGTCTGATCTGTCCATCCTCCCTTCCTTTATCAGTCTGTCTGATCCGTCCATCCTCCCTTCCTTTATCAGTATGCTGATCTGTCCATCCTCCCTTCCTTTATCAGTCTGTCTGATCTGTCCATCCTCCCTTCCTTCCTTTATCAGTCTGTCTGATCTGTCCCTCCTCCCTTCCTTCCTTTATCAGTATGCTGATCTGTCCATCCTCCCTTCCTTTATCAGTCTGTCTGATCTGTCCATCCTCCCTTCCTTCCTTTATCAGTCTGTCTGATCTGTCCATCCTCCCTTCCTTCCTTTATCAGTATGCTGATCTGTCCATCCTCCCTTCCTTTATCAGTCTGTCTGATCTGTCCATCCTCCCTTCCTTCCTTTATCAGTCTGTCTGATCTGTCCATCCTCCCTTCCTTCCTTTATCAGTATGCTGATCTGTCCATCCTCCCTTCCTTTATCAGTCTGTCTGATCTGTCCATCCTCCCTTCCTTCCTTTATCAGTCTGTCTGATCTGTCCATCCTCCCTTCCTTCCTTTATCAGTCTGTCTGATCTGTCCATCCTCCCTTCCTTCCTTTATCAGTCTGTCTGATCTGTCCATCCTCCCTTCCTTTATCAGTCTGTCTGATCTGTCCATCCTCCCTTCCTTTATCAGTCTGTCTGATCTGTCCATCCTCCCTTCCTTCCTTTATCAGTCTGTCTGATCTGTCCATCCTCCCTTCCTTCCTTTATCAGTCTGTCTGATCTGTCCATCCTCCCTTCCTTCCTTTATCAGTCTGTCTGATCTGTCCATCCTCCCTTCCTTCCTTTATCAGTCTGTCTGATCTGTCCATCCTCCCTTCCTTCCTTTATCAGTCTGTCTGATCTGTCCATCCTCCCTTCCTTTATCAGTCTGTCTGATCTGTCCATCCTCCCTTCCTTCCTTTATCAGTCTGTCTGATCTGTCCATCCTCCCTGCTTTATCAGTCTGTCTGATCTGTCCATCCTCCCTTCCTTTATCAGTCTGTCTGATCTGTCCATCCTCCCTTCCTTTATCAGTCTGTCTGATCTGTCCATCCTCCCTTCCTTTATCAGTCTGTCTGATCTGTCCATCCTCCCTTCCTTTATCAGTCTGTCTGATCTGTCCATCCTCCCTTCCTTTATCAGTCTGTCTGATCTGTCCATCCTCCCTTCCTTCCTTTATCAGTCTGTCTGAGTCTCTCTTTCTCCTCACTGAAGCAACCACACTAACCCTAACCCACTAACTAACCCTTACACCACTAACTAACCCTAACACCACTAACTAACCCTAACACCACTAACTAACCCTAACCCACTAACTAACCCTAACCCACTAACTAACCCTAACACCACTAACCCTAACACCACTAACTAACCCTAACACCACTAACTAACCCTAACCCTAACACCACTAACTAACCCTAACACCACTAACTAACCCTAACACCACTAACTAACCCTAACCCTAACACCACTAACTAACCCTAACACCACTAACTAACACTAACCCTAACACCACTAACTAACCCTAACCCACTAACTAACCCTAACACCACTAACTAACCCTAACCCTAACACCACTAACTAACCCTAACACCACTAACTAACCCTAACACCACTAACTAACCCTAACCCACTAACTAACCCTAACACCACTAACTAACCCTAACACCACTAACTAACCCTCACCCACTAACTAACCCTAACCCACTAACTAACCCTAACACCACTAACTAACCCTAACACCACTAACTAACCCTAACACCACTAACTAACCCTAACCCACTAACTAACCCTAACCCACTAACTAACCCTAACACCACTAACTAACCCTAACCCACTAACTAACCCTAACCCACTAACTAACCCTAACACCACTAACTAACCCTAACACCACTAACTAACCCTAACACCACTAACTAACCCTAACCCACTAACTAACCCTAACCCACTAACTAACCCTAACACCACTAACTAACCCTAACCCACTAACTAACCCTAACACCACTAACTAACCCTAACCCTAACACCACTAACTAACCCTAACCCACTAACTAACCCTAACACCACTAACTAACCCTAACCCTAACACCACTAACTAACCCTAACACCACTAACTAACCCTAACACCACTAACTAACCCTAACCCTAACACCACTAACTAACCCTAACACCACTAACTAACCCTAACCCACTAACTAACCCTAACACCACTAACTAACCCTAACCCACTAACTAACCCTAACACCACTAACTAACCCTAACCCACTAACTAACCCTAACCCACTAACTAACCCTAACACCACTAACTAACCCTAACCCTAACACCACTAACTAACCCTAACACCACTAACTAACCCTAACACCACTAACTAACCCTAACCCACTAACTAACCCTAACACCACTAACTTACCCTAACACCACTAACTAACCCTAACCCTAACACCACTAACTAACCCTCACCCACTAACTAACCCTAACACCACTAACTAACCCTAACCCACTAACTAACCCTAACACCACTAACTAACCCTAACCCACTAACTAACCCTAACCCACTAACTAACCCTCACACCACTAACTAACCCTAACCCACTAACTAACCCTAACACCACTAACTAACCCTAACACCACTAACTAACCCTAACACCACTAACTAACCCTAACCCACTAACTAACCCTAACCCACTAACTAACCCTTACCCACTAACTAACCCTAACACCACTAACTAACCCTAACACCACTAACTAACCCTAACCCACTAACTAACCCTAACACCACTAACTAACCCTAACCCACTAACTAACCCTAACACCACTAACTAACCCTAACACCACTAACTAACCCTAACACCACTAACTAACCCTAACCCACTAACTAACCCTAACACCACTAACTAACCCTAACCCACTAACTAACCCTAACCCTAACACCACTAACTAACCCTAACCCACTAACTAACCCTAACACCCCTAACTAACCCTAACCCTAACACCACTAACTAACCCTAACACCACTAACTAACCCTAACCCACTAACTAACCCTAACCCACTAACTAACCCTAACACCACTAACTAACCCTAACACCACTAACTAACCCTAACCCACTAACTAACCCTAACACCACTAACTAACCCTAACACCACTAACTAACCCTAACACCACTAACTAACCCTAACACCACTAACTAACCCTCACCCACTAACTAACCCTCACCCACTAACTAACCCTAACACCACTAACTAACCCTAACACCACTAACTAACCCTAACACCACTAACTAACCCTAACCCACTAACTAACCCTAACACCACTAACTAACCCTAACACCACTAACTAACCCTAACCCACTAACTAACCCTAACACCACTAACTAACCCTAACCCACTAACTAACCCTAACACCACTAACTAACCCTAACACCACTAACTAACCCTAACACCACTAACTAACCCTAACACCACTAACTAACCCTAACCCTAACCCACACTCCAGATATGAGCCACCACTGTCACTCCTGGATGGTGAAGGCGTCTGACCCCTGACTGACCCATGAGCCCTGACCCCTTACTGACCCCTGACCCCTGACTGACCCATGAGCCCTGACCCCTGACCCCTTACTTGGCACTTGACTTGTCGCAGGAGGAGCCGTGGAGCGGTGGTTTCACGCCCTCTCCGAAGGTGGCGGGCGTGAGGTCGTGCCCCTCCCAGCGCCCGCTGCGCAGGATGCTGACTGACAGGTTCCTCGCCCACAGCAGCACGCAGCTGGCCCCGCCCTCCTGAGGACAGACACAGGGGGAGAGGAGGAGAGAGGGAGGTGTGTGGGAGAGAGAGGGAGGTGTGTGTGGGAGAGAGAGGGAGGTGTGTGGGAGAGAGGGGAGGAGAGAGAGGGAGGTGTGTGTGGGGGAAGAGGAGGAGAGAGAGGGAGGTGTGGGGGGGAGAGGGAGGAGAGAGAGGGAGGTGTGTGGGAGAGAGAGGGAGGTGTGTGTGGGGGACAGGGAGTAGAGAGAGGGAGGTGTGTGGGAGAGAGAGGGAGTAGAGAGAGGGAGGTGTGTGGGAGAGAGAGGGAGGAGAGAGAGGGAGGTGTGTGGGAGAGAGGGGAGGAGAGAGAGGGAGGTGTGTGGGAGAGAGAGGGAGGAGAGAGAGGGAGGTGTGTGGGAGAGAGAGGGAGGTGTGTGTGGGAGAGAGAGGGAGGAGAGAGAGGGAGGTGTGTGTGGGGGACAGGGAGTAGAGAGAGGGAGGTGTGTGGGGGGAGAGGGAGGAGAGAGAGGGAGGTGTGTGTGGGGGAAGAGGAGGAGAGAGAGGGAGGTGTGTGGAGAGAGAGGGAGGAGAGAGAGGGAGGTGTGTGGGAGAGAGAGGGAGGTGTGTGTGGGGGACAGGGAGTAGAGAGAGGGAGGTGTGTGGGAGAGAGAGGGAGTAGAGAGAGGGAGGTGTGTGGGAGAGAGAGGGAGGAGAGAGAGGGAGGTGTGTGGGAGAGAGGGGAGGAGAGAGAGGGAGGTGTGTGGGAGAGAGAGGGAGGAGAGAGAGGGAGGTGTGTGGGAGAGAGAGGGAGGTGTGTGTGGGAGAGAGAGGGAGGAGAGAGAGGGAGGTGTGTGTGGGGGACAGGGAGTAGAGAGAGGGAGGTGTGTGGAGAGAGAGGGAGGAGAGAGAGGGAGGTGTGTGGGCGAGAGAGGGAGGTGTGTGTGGGGGACAGGGAGTAGAGAGAGGGAGGTGTGTGGGAGAGAGAGGGAGGTGTGTGGGAGAGAGAGGGAGG
>NC_140244.1:27743954-27751454 GCF_949987555.1 Borostomias antarcticus
CACCCAATGACAGTGTACACACACTAACATTGCACAGATGAGTATCTGCAGTGTGCACTGATCAGAACAGAAATGAATGTAGAGGCTTTTTGCCCCAGCCAGGCCACCATAGCGCAGAGAAGCTCACTCACCGTTCCCACTGAGCACCTCCCGCGAAGACATCAGGTCAGCCCTGCAAGAAGCCACGCCCACAGTCAGGGAGGCCACACCCACCGCCATATAAGCCCAATCCACCACCAGACGAGCTACATCCCTCATCAGAGAAGCCACGCCCAGTCAGATAAGCCACACCCATGTGTAGTACATGTAGAGCCACACACATATTCAGATAAACACTGCCCAAAGTATGTGAGGCCCCGCCCACATTTAGAGAGATCACATCCAATGAGGCCACACCCACAATCTGAGCCACCCCCCCCCCCCCCCCCCCATCAACAGTGACAGCACACCCACAGCCAGAGAGGCCAAACAGCCACGCTCTCTCTCATGGCTCTATAACCCTCTGTTGTTCTAGCATGCCTCTATAACCCTCTGATGTTCTAGCATGCCTCTATACCCCTCTGATGTTCTAGCATGCCTCTATACCCCTCTGATGTTCTAGCATGCCTCTATACCCCTCTGATGTTCTAGCATGCCTCTATACCCCTCTGATGTTCTAGCATGCCTCTATACCCCTCTGATGTTCTAGCATGCCTCTATACCCCTGATGTTCTAGCATGCCTCTATAACCCTCTGATGTTCTAGCATGCCTCTATACCCCTCTGATGTTCTAGCATGCCTCTATACCCCTCTGATGTTCTAGCATGCCTCTATACCCCTGATGTTCTAGCATGCCTCTATAACCCTCTGATGTTCTAGCATGCCTCTATACCTCTGATATTCTAGCATGCCTCTATAACCCTCTGATGTTCTAGCATGCCTCTATAACCCTCTGATGTTCTAGCATGCCTCTATAACCCTCTGATGTTCTAGCATGCCTCTATACCCCTGATGTTCTAGCATGCCTCTATACCCCTGATGTTCTAGCATGCCTCTATACCCCTCTGATGTTCTAGCATGCCTCTATACCCCTGATGTTCTAGCATGCCTCTATACCCCTGATGTTCTAGCATGCCTCTATACCCCTCTGATGTTCTAGCATGCCTCTATACCCCTCTGATGTTCTAGCATGCCTCTATACCCCTCTGATGTTCTAGCATGCCTCTATACCCCTCTGATGTTCTAGCATGCCTCTATACCCCTGATGTTCTAGCATGCCTCTATACCCCTGATGTTTTAGCATGCCTCTATACCCCTGATGTTCTAGCATGCCTCTATAACCCTGATGTTAGGGTTAGGGTTAGTTAGTTAGTATAGTTAGTTAGTTTCTCTATACCCCTCTGATGTTAGGGTTAGTTAGTTAGTATAGTTAGTTAGTTTCTCTATACCCCTCTGATGTTAGGGTTAGGGTTAGTTAGTTAGTATAGTTAGTTAGTTTCTCTATACCCCTCTGATGTTAGGGTTAGGGTTAGTTAGTTAGTATAGTTAGTTAGTTTCTCTATACCCCCCTGATGTTAGGGTTAGGGTTAGTTAGTATAGTTAGTTAGTTTCTCTATACCCCTCTGATGTTAGGGTTAGGGTTAGTTAGTATAGTTAGTTAGTTTCTCTATACCCCCCTGATGTTAGGGTTAGGGTTAGTTAGTTAGTATAGTTAGTTAGTTTCTCTATACCCCTCTGATGTTAGGGTTAGGGTTAGTTAGTATAGTTAGTTAGTTTCTCTATACCCCTCTGATGTTAGGGTTAGTTAGTTAGTATAGTTAGTTAGTTTCTCTATACCCCCCTGATGTTAGGGTTAGGGTTAGTTAGTTAGTATAGTTAGTTAGTTTCTCTATACCCCTCTGATGTTAGGGTTAGGGTTAGTTAGTATAGTTAGTTAGTTTCTCTATACCCCTCTGTTGACCACGAGATCAGACTCAAGCGGACTGAACGTAATTTGACGCGGGAGATTTTAACGGCTTGCTGGGATCGACTGATGTTTTCATTTCGTCTGACCAGATCAAAATGACTGGGTTGTTTCACTTCATATTTTGTTAGTAGGCCCATCAGACTCAAATCTATATGAAAAAACAATGGAAATTGTTTTGCAAACATTGACCCCTTTAAGTGACTTTCTCAGTGTATGTATGTGTGCGCGAGTGTGTGTGTGTGTGTGTGTGTGTCTGTGCATGTGTGTTAGGACATTCACAACTACTGAATTTTAGAAATCATCAACTACTCCCCCAAAATAGTCAACTAGTCGTGTAATTGTGGGTTTACCACGATTATTTTTTACACTCAATAACAATGGTCGATAAAGAAAAATTCAAAATGATTTTTTAATGAAAAAACGATTAAATGACGAATGAGCTACCCAGAGCTGCCCCGACCGCAAAAAAACAAAACATTTTATATGTGTACATATATTTATATATTTATAGAACAAGTCGACCCGCAATGCACAGGGTCGACTAGTAGTCTGTGAAACCCCTAGTGTGTGTGTGCGTTTGTGTGTGTGTGTGTGTGTGTGTGTGTGCGTGTGTGTGTGTGTGTGTGTGCGTGCGCGTGCGTGTGTGTATGTGTGTGTGTGTGTGTGTGCGTGCGTGCGTGCGTGTGTGTGCGCGTGTGTGTGTGTGTGTGTGTGTGTGTGTGTGTGTGTGTGTGTGTGTGTACCCCGTGGCGTAGGGCAGTCTGAACACCAGCAGTGCAGGCGTGGAAGTGTTGAGTCTCAGCTGGCTGAGAGTCTCAGGGTCCATGTAGAGAGGAGAGGTTTCTAATAGGTCCTGGAGATGGCCAATCACAGTGTTGGAGGCGGGCCAGGACACGGCAGGAAGCACCAGGGGAGAGGGGGAGGACAGCAGCGCCCCCTACAGACCAGGACAAGGAATATCATCAAAGGAAAAAAAGACACAGTATATGCGTGTGCGTGTGCGTGTGTGTTTGGACTCACCTCCAGGTTAGGAAAGGCACTGTCCTGCTTGTTACCAAAGGCTCCACCATACATTGTAAAGTCCTCTACGCTCATCTGGTAAGAGTGAGACATAGAGAGAGACAGGGAGAGAGAGAGAGACATGGAGAGAGACAGGGAGAGAGAGACATGGAGAGAGACAGGGAGAGAGAGAGAGACATGGAGAGAGACAGGGAGAGAGAGACACGGAGAGAGACAGGGAGAGAGAGAGAGACATGGAGAGAGACAGGGAGAGAGAGAGAGACATGGAGAGAGACATGGAGAGCGACAGGGAGTTAAGTGAGACACAGAGAGAGAGATAGAAAGATAGAGAGGGAGAGAGACAGGGAATTAAGAGAGATGAGAGAGAGACAGGGAGTTAAGAGCGGAGAGAGGAAGAGAGAGACAGGAGACCAAGAGATACAGAAAGAAAAAGAGAGGGAGAGGAGAAGACCAAGAAATAGAGAGATAGAGAGAGGGACAGAGTGAGACAGTCAGACATATACTGTAAGTTAAGCAGTTGGGGTGGAGCAGTGGGCTGGGGAGTGGGGGGGGGCTGGGAGGTGGGGCGTGGCAGGGGCGTGGCAGGGGCGTGGCAGGGGCGTGTCCCCTACCTTGTCCTGTAGGAAGAGCAGCAGGTTGTGTGGGCCGGCCTCTAGGGCTGCGTCCAGGTAGGCGCCCAGCTGACCGGCCTCCACGATGTGCCCCGCCGTGGGAGGAGTCTGAGACGGCCGCGCCCATCTGGTTCACACACACACCGGTTCACACACACACCGGTTCACACACACACCGGTTCACACACACACCGGTTCACACACACACACCGGTTCACACACACACCAGGCGTGCGCACCCGGAATTACAAGTCTGAGGCCGAGTTCAGAATCACGCACTTCCATACTATATAGTATGCCAAAAATTGTAGTAAGTCCCAATACATAGTATGCTACATGCAGTATGTCCAACTACATCCGATCATATTTTGCAGTATGCGATCCAGCACTTTTCTGGCTATTCTGACCCACAATCCTGTGCTCTGCGGAAATTATGTCACACGTGCGAATCTCGCAGGAGGCGTTTTGATGAATCCGAGATGTGGACTAATGTCGCTTCATGGACAGCGAAGGATGCGGTCAAATTTCAAAGTGCAATGTCAAGGTAATATGTCCAAACTGAATGCATACTGCATGCAAAGTACGTAGGCCACTTTCTAGGGGCAGCTGTGGTACCTACTGGTAGTAAAAAGTTAAATTGTGCGATTCGGTATGCAGCCCAACATTTGACCTCTGGGGAGCAGACCAGCTGATCTGGTCCAAACCTGTCGGTCCGCCAGCCCTGGTCAGATATAACTGGACCTGGTCAGATAGAACTGGACCTGGTCAGATAGAACTGGACCTGGTCAGATAGAACTGGACCCCTGGATACGGTGACATTCACCTGAATCCTTCAGTTTGGATATTAAAAACGCATTACTCAATCAAAACCTCTGGACAAGCTCATCTAACCCATACGGTCATATCCACAGACCCGTGGTTCATGATGTCAACACTGCTGGAGACCCTCCTGCTCCCTGGAGGCATAGTCTATCTGACCCTAACCCTAGTCTATCTGACCCTAACCCTAGTCTATCTGAGGAGGGTAACCCTAACCCTCCTGGCTCCCTGGAGGCACTGGCAGGCAGATGGGGGTTAGGGTTAGCTGGTTGCCATGTTCACCTGCAGCGCTCGGAAATAACCTCTCTTACATTAATGTATCCACGGTGGTATTATCTAATATTTAAATAATGATAATAATCTAAATAGCAGGAAGGTTCTCGCAGGCAGGCTGGTGAGTGAGAGCTAGCTCATGTAATGTGAGTGAATAGCCTAGCCTAGCCTAGCCTAGCTGAGGAGTGAACTAGCCTAGCCTAGCCTAGCTGAGGAGTGAACTAGCCTAGCCTAGCCTAGCTGAGGAGTGAACTAGCCTAGCCTAGCCTAGCTGAGGAGTGAACTAGCCTAGCCTAGCCTAGCTGAGGAGTGAACTAGCCTAGCCTAGCCTAGCTGAGGAGTGAACTAGCCTAGCCTAGCCTAGCTGAGGAGTGAACTAGCCTAGCCTAGCCTAGCTGAGGAGTGAACTAGCCTAGCCTAGCCTAGCTGAGGAGTGAACTAGCCTAGCCTAGCTGAGGAGTGAACTAGCCTAGCTGAGGAGTGAACTAGCCTAGCCTAGCTGAGGAGTGAACTAGCCTAGCCTAGCTGAGGAGTGAACTAGCCTAGCCTAGCTGAGGAGTGAACTAGCCTAGCCTAGCCTAGCTCAGGATACCGTTAGCATCTCGATGCGCAGGTGGGAGGATGAATGAGAAAATGTCAACTAACGTGTCTGATCTACCCCTAACCTTATCTGCCCCGGGGATAAACCACCACTCACTCACCCTTCACTCGTCCAGAGCACCAGAGGGACCTGCTCCTCGCCATGAGAACAGGATAACACGACTAATAACACGGCCAGGGACGCGGAGATGAGACGCAGCCCTCGCATCCTCGCAGCCGCCATCTTCATGATCTTCATCTTCATCTTCGGGATTCCTCGGGATTACTCGGTTCTGCTCGTTCAGCTCGACTGAACTGACGTCATCAAAGCACCGCGCGGCCGCTAGAGGCGCTGTTTCACAGGGCGGCCGCTAGAGGCGCTGTTTCACAGCAGGTTGCAGTCTTTTCATAACCTGTTCTGAACATGCATGCAAAGACAACTTCTATCGGGCTGTCTAAGCTAGTGTTAGGTCTTCGGTAGGATGATAATTATTCTTTAGCTTGTAGGCTATTGTTTCCTGATCATGTAACCCTTGGTCTCTCAAAAACAAGGTGGTGGTAGGTCTTGGGGTTGCCAGATTGAGGGAAGTGCATTTGTTGTTGCGTTCATTTCTTTATAATCGTGCCAGATCGAGTCATGAGTTTGATATTAAATCTCAAAGCACAGTTTTGACATTTTGAAAAGTCATCAATACTTTATTGGTTTACACAAACCATGGCAATGTGTCAATCACAGTAAGGCAATATATTCTTCATATAACCGCAGATCAGTCAACTTGTCTCATTATCTCATAAAAAGCTAATGATTATTGGGGATAAAATACATGAATATATAGCATAGGCCTACACACACAACAGGAACGCGAGTGGCATGTGGGGAGATACGAGTCCAGATGGGGAAGTTCTTCTGGAGAACTCACTGAAAACTGAACTCACTGAAGAATCAAAACTGCTACCTACATATTGTCAATAATAGATTATTGAATACGAATTTGCAGTATCGAAATGGAATGAAGGTCAACCTGTGATGTGTGTGTGTGTGTGTGTGTGTGTGTGTGTGTGTGAGAGAGAGAGAGAGAGAGAGATAGATAGAGAGAGACTGTAGCAACGGTAGATCAGAACACAGGAATCAGGACGTTGGATGAGACATGGTTCCAGCAGTGGCCGTCCTCACCTACGCCGCAGCTCCCAGTGTGGACACAAGTTCTGTCTTATAACAGTAAACAGTCTGTGTGTAACGTTGCCTTTATCAGAAGGCTTCAGTACTGGCTCTAGTACGAGTTCTATACCCAGCTAGTCCAGACCTGCAGACGGCTGGTCACTGAGGGCTCCCTGCTGTGCATGCAGTCCGAGTTCCACAAACAAACAAACAAAGTGTGCTTTCTTCCACACACGGCGTCCCAGACGACACAATCACATGTTTAAGATTACCAAGGATACAGACGGGCGTGAGTGACATCTGTGGTTGGCGGAGACAGTGTTTCGAAGGTTCAGGTTGACCAATCGGACAACCTCGCCGTACGGCCCACCTCCCTCTCATTTGCATATCTGCTCCAGCACACAGGAGATGCTCGTTCTCAGTATCTCAGTATCTTGGACTAAACCGTTCTCATTCCGTTGTCCAAACAGCCCTTCAGGTACAGATGACGGAGGACTCCCCAATGTAACGTTTTCTCAACGTTGACTCAATGTTCCCTGAGTGTTGCCCCTGGGAGCATGCTGAGTGGTCGCCCACAGTGAGACGCAAACCGTGTGGTCCAACAGTTGGCATAGTGGAGATAGAAAGCTGGAAGAGTCCATTCTTTGAGGTAGGTAGGTAGGTATGTGTGTGTTGTCTCCTTCCAAGAGTGTGTATCCAGACATGGCCGAGCTGGAGCCTGGGACTCAGGTGTGGGTCTGTACCTGAGCGTGGAGCGAGCTGGAGCCTGGGACTCAGGTGTGGGTCTGTACCTGAGCGTGGAGCGAGCTGGAGCCTGGGACTCAGGTGTGGGTCTGTACCTGAGCGTGGAGCGAGCTGGAGCCTGGGACTCAGGTGTGGGTCTGTACCTGAGCGTGGAGCGCCTCTGCCTGAGACTTCAAGCTGCGAAACTCCCCCTGGATGAAATCAGTCAGGACCTTCCTCATCTCCACCTGAGAGAGAGAGAGAGATTGAGAGAGAGAGAGAGAATATCAGTCTCACCCCATACTGTGTGTGTGTGTGTGTGTGTGTGTGTGTGTGTGTGTGTGTGTGTGTGTGTGTGCATGCATGCCTGT
>NC_140244.1:27753954-27766454 GCF_949987555.1 Borostomias antarcticus
AATGTCCTGTCCCCTGTCTAATGTCCTGTACCCTGTCTAATGTCCTGTCCCCTGTCTAATGTCCTGCACCCTGTCTAATGTCCTGTCCCCTGTCTAATGTCCTGTACCCTGTCTAATGTCCTGTCCTGTACCCTGTCTAATGTCCTGTCCTGCACCCTGTCTAATGTCCTGCACCCTGTCTAATGTCCTGTCCCCTGTCTAATGTCCTGTACCCTGTCTAATGTCCTGTCCCCTGTCTAATGTCCTGTACCCTGTCTAATGTCCTGTACCCTGTCTAATGTCCTGTCCTGTACCCTGTCTAATGTCCTGTCCCCTGTCTAATGTCCTGTCCCCTGTCTAATGTCCTGTCCCCTGTCTAATGTCCTGTACCCTGTCTAATGTCCTGTACCCTGTCTAATGTCCTGTCCTGCACCCGGTCTAATGTCCTGTACCCTGTCTAATGTCCTGTCCTGTACCCTGTCTAATGTCCTGTACCCTGTCTAATGTCCTGCACCCTGTCTAATGTCCTGTCCTGTACCCTGTCTAATGTCCTGCACCCTGTCTAATGTCCTGTCCTGTACCCTGTCTAATGTCCTGTACCCTGTCTAATGTCCTGTCCTGTCCCCTGTCTAATGTCCTGTACCCTGTCTAATGTCCTGTCCCCTGTCTAATGTCCTGTACCCTGTCTAATGTCCTGTCCTGCACCCTGTCTAATGTCCTGTACCCTGTCTAATGTCCTGTCCCCTGTCTAATGTCCTGTCCCCTGTCTAATGTCCTGTCCCCTGTCTAATGTCCTGTCCCCTGTCTAATGTCCTGTCCCCTGTCTAATGTCCTGTCCCCTGTCTAATGTCCTGTCCCCTGTCTAATGTCCTGTACCCTGTCTAATGTCCTGCACCCTGTCTAATGTCCTGTCCCCTGTCTAATGTCCTGTCCTGCACCCTGTCTAATGTCCTGTACCCTGTCTAATGTCCTGTCCCCTGTCTAATGTCCTGTCCTGTCCCCTGTCTAATGTCCTGTACCCTGTCTAATGTCCTGTACCCTGTCTAATGTCCTGTACCCTGTCTAATGTCCTGTCCCCTGTCTAATGTCCTGTCCCCTGTCTAATGTCCTGCACCCTGTCTAATGTCCTGTCCTGCACCCTGTCTAATGTCCTGTACCCTGTCTAATGTCCTGTCCCCTGTCTAATGTCCTGTCCTGTCCCCTGTCTAATGTCCTGCACCCTGTCTAATGTCCTGTCCCCTGTCTAATGTCCTGTCCTGTCCCCTGTCTAATGTCCTGCACCCTGTCTAATGTCCTGTACCCTGTCTAATGTCCTGTCCTGCACCCTGTCTAATGTCCTGTACCCTGTCTAATGTCCTGTACCCTGTCTAATGTCCTGTCCTGTCCCCTGTCTAATGTCCTGTACCCTGTCTAATGTCCTGTACCCTGTCTAATGTCCTGTACCCTGTCTAATGTCCTGTCCCCTGTCTAATGTCCTGTCCCCTGTCTAATGTCCTGTACCCTGTCTAATGTCCTGTACCCTGTCTAATGTCCTGCACCCTGTCTAATGTCCTGTCCTGCACCCTGTCTAATGTCCTGTCCTGTACCCTGTCTAATGTCCTGTCCTGCACCCGGTCTAATGTCCTGCACCCTGTCTAATGTCCTGTACCCTGTCTAATGTCCTGTCCTGTACCCTGTCTAATGTCCTGTCCTGTACCCTGTCTAATGTCCTGTCCTGCACCCGGTCTAATGTCCTGTACCCTGTCTAATGTCCTGTCCTGTACCCGGTCTAATGTCGTCTCCATCAGTGTATGCGCCATCGTCCTAAACACATTCCTTGTATGTGTAAACTGTATAAATGGCAATAAACCGATCTTGAATCTTGGAAGTGAGGAGTCTCATTCAGCTCTCTCTCTCGCATACACACACACACACACACACACACACACACACACACACACACACACACACTCACACACTCACACACTCACACACTCACCTCGGCAGACAGGGACACACTTGCCGCGGCTGAAGAAGGAAGAGTGTAACTGTTGGGTAAAACAAATGTCCGATGCTGCGGGGGTCCTGGCCAATCATACACGAGAGATATCATGGATTAACCAATCACAGAACAGATAAAGACCGTCACTTGTACGGCATCACTAGTATCCGTGGCAGAACTCACCAGCGCATCTTATTGAAGTTCCAGAGGTTTCGAAGTTTCAGGATCCCTGCTAGGAAGACGCAGGGCACCAGGTTACACACAATACCAGGTAACACAAGACTAGTTTACACAATACCAGGTTACACAAGACACCAGGTTACACACAATACCAGGTAACACAAGACTAGTTTACACAATACCAGGTTACACAAGACACACAGGTTACACACAATACCAGGTTACACACAATACCAGGTTACACACACTACCAGGTTACACACAATACCAGGTTACACACACTACCAGGTTACACACAATACCAGGTTACACACACTACCAGGTTACACACAATACCAGGTTACACACACTACCAGGTTACACACAATACCAGGTTACACACACTACCAGGTTACACACACTACCAGGTTACACACAATACCAGGTTACACAAGACACAATACCAGGTTACACAATACCAGGTTACACAAGACACAATACCAGGTTACACAATACCAGGTTACACAAGACACAATACCAGGTTACACAATACCAGGTTACACAAGACACCAGATAACACAGGATATCTAGTGCTCACTGCTCCTCATCCTAACCCTTCTCTCCTACACGGGGCCGAGTGTTGCAGTGTGTGTGTGTGTGTGTGTGTGTGTGTGTGTGTGTGTGTGTGATCGTACCCCAGATGTAAGGGTCGTCCATGCAGGACTGGTGATTGGACAGCGTGATGAGGGGCGTGTCTGGGGGGCGTTGGTCTATCAGGTCCAACAGGACATCCTGGTTATGAACCGTCAGGTAGTTCATGTACTCTACACAGAGAAAGAGATACATGCCAATACAACTATTTCAGCTTGTGTGTGTGTGTGTGTGTGTGTGTGTGTGTGTGTGTGTGCGTGCGTATGTATGCATGTGTGTGTGTTACTCACTGGTCCAGAAGCAGGAGTAGGACCCCACCATGCCCATGACCAGGGTGCTGGAGATCCTCCAGGCCAGCTGGGGGCAGTGTGGGAACGGCCATCTCACCTCCAGGGGCATCGCAGCTCTCCACAGCCTGCATCCACCTGACACACACACACACACACACAGAAATATATCTAGGTCAGAACAGCTTGTACCAACAGTAAGTACCAAGTAATACAGGAGAAACATTTTTAACAGTCTTCTAGTGCCACCTGCCACACAAAGATGCTCGCTGTTGTTCTAGAGACAAGCTTCATGTTAATCTAGTTAACTGTGGACGAGCCTCCCTGCTTGTGTTTGGTAACAGTCCCCCCCTGCAAAACAAGTCAGCCTACATGTGTGCAAACCATAACAAAGCATGAATTAATCCTTCAACTGGTTAAGTTATCCAGCTGATGGGATCATGTTGGTATTTTTCTCGCTATGAACTGAGGATTGAGCACCCAGAACAAAAATGAACCGTATGCATGGCATTTCCTGGCTAAAGACAGAATACCTGTAACAAAGTGTTCAGCATCCGTCCATATAGCGTTCAATCAATCAATCAATCAATCAATCAATCAATCAATCAAAGCTTTATTTGTAAAGCGCATTCATACCCAGAGCAACACAATGCGCTAGTAGCGCTTAACTTCTCATCTAATGTTAACTGAGCTATATCTCCTAGTTAGTGGCCATGATGGAGCCTATATGGTCCATTCACCCATCAAACTACTTGTCACGTTCGTTATTTGATTCGAAGGTTTATGGGGATAAAAGCAGCGTTAGATTGAATAACCACGAGTTTCATCTCACCTTGTTTCTTCTGTCAAATGGACAGAAACACCAGCCCCGGAAGAGATTGCTCGCTATGAACTGGGGGTTGTAGTTCATATATGAACTGGGGATTGTAGTTCATATATGAACTGGGGATTGTAGTTCATGTCGTCTTAAAGGAATAAAAGCGACATCTCTAATTTACTCCGATGAAAAGTAGATGAAGTAGATGTAAGAATAACAATTCCTTATGTATGTTTCTTACATCTATAGATCAATTTGGATTGCTTACATCGCTTCTCTGCCCGTTAGTTTTGCTGCTTAAATCTCACCTCTCTGCTGTCCATTGAGAAGAGTTGAACTATGGGTAATGGTGGAAGTATGTCAAGGGTGAGAGAAATGGCTTTGGTTGAGAGCGAGAGTCACAGATAATGGGATGAATGTGTCTTTACTGTCCTATCTGTGGGACGAACACACACAAACACGTATTTGGCAAGTTAACATTTATTATAAAATCTGTTCAATACCATGAAAACACTTGCATGATTGCCAAAAAGATTCAGATTAGAAAAAGTGATGAAATCGTTGTCACATCTGAAATATAAGATTTTAAAGTTATTCTCTTACATGGGTGCATTTCAAAGGTCAAAACCTTCCAGCATTGATTCATACAAATGTGTACAAATGTAACATTTTGTCCTCAATCTGATGTGCGTTTGAGTAACTCTCAAAAAAGAGTTCAATGTGAATAACAATATCACAGTTAAAATCACACTGAGACATTGTGAGTGGATTGAAATGTAGACTACAGCCTTCTCTTCAAAATAAAAGGGTTAGGGTTAGCGGTAGCGGTAGCTCTGGTCTTGTCAGTGGATTGAAATGTAGACTACAGCCTTCTCTTCAAAATAAAAGCACTGAGATATAGACAAGAGCAATCCGGGAACCTTCATGCTGTGGGTGTGGCTACTGCCCCTTTTTGGGTGAACAACTTAGAATCTGAACAACTTAGAATCTGAATAGGGGCAAGTTCAGCTCAGTCTCGCCCTGTTCCTGCCTCGGGGGGGGGGGGGGGGGGGGGGGCGCATGTTCTTCCTATTTACTACAATTTTATGTCATGGTGCTCTGGTCTTGTCAGTGGATTCAAATGTAGACTACAGCCTTCTCTTCCAAATACAAGACAGACAGACAGACAGACAGACAGACAGACAGACAGACAGACAGACAGACAGGCAGGCAGACAAATGCATTAATCCGTTCAGATGACAGCGTGAAGACAGACAACCAATGGACAGGTGATGCCAGGCCAGGCCAGGGGAGAGTGTTGACCAGCTGGGGGCCAGTCCAGGCCAGGGGAGAGTGTTGACCAGCTGGGGGCCGGTCCAGGCCAGGGGAGAGTGTTACCAGCTGGGGGCCAGGCCAGGCCAGGGGAGAGTGTTACCAGCTGGGGGCCAGGCCAGGCCAGGGGAGAGTGTTGACCAGCTGGGGGCCAGGCCAGGCCAGGGGAGAGTGTTGACCAGCTGGGGGCCAGGCCAGGGGAGAGTGTTCCCCAGCGGGGGGCCAGGCCAGGCCAGGGGAGAGGGTTCCCCAGCTGGGGGCCAGGCCAGGCCAGGGGAGAGGGTTCCCCAGCTGGGGGCCAGGCCAGGCCAGGGGAGAGTGTTGACCAGCTGGGGGCCGGGCCAGGCCAGGGGAGAGTGTTCCCCAGCTGGGGGCCCGGCCAGGCCAGGGGAGAGTGTTCACCAGCTGGGGATCAGCCAGTTCAAACCCTTTAATGCAAACTCAAAGCCCAGGAAACAGGCCTGAGAGAGATAGAGAGAGATAGAGAGAGATAGAGAGAGAGAGCAGCACATTAGGCACATGATGCAGAACTGTATGCAAACTAAATCTAAAGATGGTAACAGGACTGCACTTATATAGAGCTTTTATCCAAAGCGCTTTACAATGTTCTCTGGTTTACAGATTCACACATCCATTCCGCCGGCTAACCCTAACCCTAACCCTAACCCTTTACAATGGCCTCTGGTTTACAGATTCACACATCCATTCCGCCGGCCCTCCTCTACCTATTCTACCTCCTGAGCCCCATCCTAACCCTAACCCATCCTAACCCATCCTAACCCTCACCCTAACCCTAACCCATCCTAACCCTCACCCTAACCCTCCTCTACCTATTCTACCTCCTGAGCCCCATCCTAACCCTAACCCTCCTCTACCTATTCTACCTCCTGAGCCCCATCCTAACCCTCCTCTACCTATTCTACCTCCTAACCCTCACCCTAACCCTCCTCTACCTATTCTACCTCCTGAGCCCCATCCTAACCCTCCTCTACCTATTCTACCTCCTGAGCCCCATCCTAACCCTCCTCTACCTATTCTACCTCCTTAGCCCCATCCTAACCCTCCTCTACCTATTCTACCTCCTGAGCCCCATCCTAACCCTCACCCTTACCCTCACCCTAACCCCATCCTAACCCTCCTCTACCTATTCTACCTCCTGAGCCCCATCCTACCCCTCACCCTTACCCTCACCCTAACCCCATCCTAACCCTCCTCTACCTATTCTACCTCCTGAGCCCCATCCTAACCCTAACCCTAACCCTCCTCTACCTATTCTACCTCCTGAGCCCCATCCTAACCCTCACCCTAACCCTAACCCATCCTAACCCTAACCCTAACCCTCCTCTACCTATTCTACCTCCTGAGCCCCATCCTAACCCTAACCCTCCTGAGCCCCATCCTAACCCTCACACAGATGCCCCAAAGACCTCTGGAGGAGGGAGGAGTGAGCGGTCGTTACCGCGTTGGCAGGGAAGGCCCTCAGGAAGACGGCGGTGAAGCCCTTGTAGAGGCCCCTGGGCCCCTCCACACGAAGCAGCTCTCTCAGGACATCCACCACACCTCGGTAGCGCCCGTCAGCAGCTGCACACACACACACACACACACACACACACACACACACACACACACATTCACTCACACACGCACACACGCACGCACACACACACACGCGCGCACACTGCAAGGGCTCAAAATGGTAGAAAAAGGAAGTGACCGCATTTGCAACATCACGTTATGTCGAAGCCAAAACACATTTCTTACCATTGTGGGTTTTGGACTTTTTATTTTATGTTTAAATTTTACGTTATGTTTTTCTTGTAGGCCTACATGTAATTAATTTTGGGCTGAGTCAAATCCTCTTTACATTATCACAACCCTCTGTGTTACCCTCAAAACATTTCTGTTCAACTTGTTGAAATCATTTTGGAGTCATTAGCTATTACTGCCTGTGGCTCTTGTTTGGGATGAATTCAAAAGTATTTCCACAAGAATGACTACACACATTTCTGCACTTCACAACTCTTTCCACATTCATGCTGGAAATCTCAATTCAAAGAATACTGCACCTAGATGAATGATTCAAGTCATGCAGCTTTTAAATGGGGAATAATATGAATTATGGCAACGGAAATCTAAAGTAATTTATAACCATAGCCTACATATTTTCTAACAAATTAAATTATACAAAGCCATAGGGTTGATAACCTACAGTATAGCTAAAAATATTGAAACCAAAATAATAATAAGGCTACAGATAAGCAAGTCTATCTGAAAACATGAAAACACTTTTTGTTTTGTAATGTGAACATTAGGGTTGGTTGATCTGTCTGTGTTTATTGGCCGTTCTTCAGGTAACCCCGTGTTTCACGTCACAACGATATGAACTGTGGGGAATTTCCTTAAGGTAAGGGGGCATAAAGGACTCAAAATGTCTGCCAGAGAGCCCTCGTGCACTTGACGATTCGACAATGGGACTAGAGCCCTGAGCTCTCATGCACTTAGTGGGAATTCGCCTCAAAGTCTGTGAGTCCATAAGGGTGGACATTGGGTTTGGGCCAGAAATTCTTTCTGTAGGGTGACATGATGCATTTTCAGCACTAGAGTGCAGCAGTGAGCTTCACTGCTACTGAGAGAGCAGAGAACTGACCCCCCTGGAGCTGCTAGTCTCGTTAGACACACAGAAGCACCTGTAATCTGGCATTCATGACCCCTCAGGGTTAGCCAGGGTCACGGCCACCGGACCCTGTTCAGCTCGGTTACCAGACCTTAAATCGCTCACTGACCCCACTTGATGATCCCACTTGTATAGGTCTGATCCCACTTGTATCGGTCTGATCCCACTTGTATAGGTCTGATCCCACTTGTATAGGTCTGATCCCACTTGTATAGGTCTGATCCCACTTGTATAGGTCTGATCCCACTTGTATAGGTCTGATCCCACTTGTATGGAGCAATTACACACAGCGTGATGCTCTTTATCCTTGTTGATCTGGTGATGGGAGTAAGTATGCTGACGGAAGGAGGCAGCAGGAGAGAGGAGGAGAGAGGAGGAGACAGGAGACCGGACGACACAGAAGGGGGAGAGAGGAGACAGAAGGAGACAGATGGAGAGAGGAGGAGACAGGAGGAGACGAGGTTGAAGACTGAAATTGAACTGGTCCCAAGTGGGACAGTTGGGAAATATGTCCTTTTCCAAAAACATCCCCTTACCTGTCACTAATACTTATGTCCTTGACCTTATGTCCTCTGCCATCAATCCTCCCTTACCCTGACCCGTGATCTGTGACCCCTGACCCCAGAGCTGACCTCGTCCTGACCTGTCTGGAAGTTGGATTTGAGGACATCGGGGGGGAGGGCGATCACCCAGTTCAGGATCCCCGCCACGCCCCCCGCCAGGAGGATCCTGGGAGTGCTGAGCTGAGACACACTGAACACACACACACACACACACACACACACACACACACATACACACACACACACGCACACACACACACACACACACACACACACGCATACACATATACACACGCACGCACACACACGCACGCACGCACACACACACACAGACACACACACACGCACACACACACACACACACACACACACACAGACACACACACATACACACGCGCACACACGCACGCACGCACACACACACACAGACACACACACACACACACATACACATTTGAGAGGAAAGAAATATCATCCGATCCCAAATCAATCCTGTTACCTTGAGGAAATGTAAACATTTGAAATTGGATATTATTATGCTAGAGACTATGATACTAAATTAATATCCTGAATGAACGTCTGCCGCCAGTCATGTCCCCCAGTCTGTGACACAGCAAGAGGGGGACTGTGGGGTTAGGGTCAGTTAGGGTTAGTTAGGGTTAGTTAGGGTTAGTTAGGGTCAGTTAGGGTCAGTTAGGGTTAGTTAGGGTCAGTTAGGGTCAGTGTGGGTCAGTTAGGGTTAGTTAGGGTTAGTTAGGGTCAGTTAGGGTCAGTTAGGGTCAGTTAGGGTCAGTTTGGGTCAGTTAGGGTCAGTTAGGGTTAGTTAGGGTCAGTTAGGGTCAGTTAGGGTTAGTTAGGGTTAGTTAGGGTCAGTTAGGGTCAGTTAGGGTCAGTTAGGGTTAGTTAGGGTTAGTTAGGGTTGGTTAGGGTCAGTTAGGGTTAGTTAGGGTCAGTTAGGGTTAGTTAGGGTCAGTTAGGGTCAGTTAGGGTCAGTTAGGGTCGGTTAGGGTCAGTTAGGGTTAGTTAGGGTCAGTTAGGGTCAGTTAGGGTCAGTTAGGGTTAGTTAGGGTCAGTTAGGGTCAGTTAGGGTTGGTTAGGGTCAGTTAGGGTCAGTTAGGTTTAGTTAGGGTTAGTTAGGGTTAGTTAGGGTCAGTTAGGGTCAGTTAGGGTTAGTTAGGGTCAGTTAGGGTCAGTGTGGGTCAGTTAGGGTTAGTTAGGGTTAGTTAGGGTCAGTTAGGGTCAGTTAGGGTCAGTTAGGGTTAGTTAGGGTTAGTTAGGGTTGGTTAGGGTCAGTTAGGGTTAGTTAGGGTCAGTTAGGGTTAGTTAGGGTCAGTTAGGGTCAGTTAGGGTCAGTTAGGGTCGGTTAGGGTCAGTTAGGGTTAGTTAGGGTCAGTTAGGGTTAGTTAGGGTCAGTTAGGGTTAGTTAGGGTCAGTTAGGGTCAGTTAGGGTTAGTTAGGGTCAGTTAGGGTCAGTTAGGGTCAGTTAGGGTCAGTTAGGGTTAGTTAGGGTCAGTTAGGGTTAGTTAGGGTCAGTTAGGGTTAGTTAGGGTTAGTTAGGGTTGGTTAGGGTTAGTTAGGGTTAGTTAGGGTCAGTTAGGGTTAGTTAGGGTCAGTTAGGGTTAGTTAGGGTCAGTTAGGGTCAGTTAGGGTTAGTTAGGGTTGGTTAGGGTCAGTTAGGGTCAGTTAGGGTCAGTTAGGGTTAGTTAGGGTCAGTTAGGGTTAGTTAGGGTCAGTTAGGGTTAGTTAGGGTTAGTTAGGGTCAGTTAGGGTTAGTTAGGGTTAGTTAGGGTTAGTTAGGGTTGGTTAGGGTCAGTTAGGGTCAGTTAGGATCAGTTAGGGTTAGTTAGGGTTAGTTAGGGTTGGTTAGGGTCAGTTAAGGTTAGTTAGGGTCAGTTAGGGTTAGTTAGGGTCAGTTAGGGTTAGTTAGGGTCAGTTAGGGTCAGTTAGGGTCAGTTAGGGTTAGTTAGGGTTAGTTAGGGTCAGTTAGGGTTAGTTAGGGTCAGTTAGGGTTAGTTAGGGTCAGTTAGGGTTAGTTAGGGTTAGTTAGGGTTAGTTAGGGTCAGTTAGGGTTAGTTAGGGTTAGTTAGGGTCAGTTAGGGTTAGTTAGGGTCAGTTAGGGTTAGTTAGGGTCAGTTAGGGTTAGTTAGGGTTAGTTAGGGTTAGTTAGGGTCAGTTAGGGTCAGTTAGGGTTAGTTAGGGTCAGTTAGGGTTAGTTAGGGTTAGTTAGGGTTGGTTAGGGTCAGTTCGGGTTGGTTAGGGTTAGTTAGGGTTAGTTAGGGTCAGTGTTACGGGAAAGGATGTGTGGTGGTGTTTTTGTGTTTGTTTTTCCTTCCTGTCTCCCCCAGGTGTTGGCCAGCGGTGATGCATGTGGTTCCTGGTCCCGCCTTGTCCTGTCAATCATCGTTGCCCTCAGTGTGTGCAGTCCTTGTGTCCCTCATTGATTTCCCACCTGTGTTCAATTAGCTACCTTCCTTGTTGTCCAATCATGTTTCTCCCTGTCTCCTATAAGAGTGTCCTGTGTTCTGTGTAGGAGGGGGAGGAGAGGGGTTGTTATGTTTGTTTTGTGCCTGTTACATTTGGTTTGTTTTACCTAGTTTGATTGTTGGTTTGTGCCCTCCTAGTCTTTTGTCGTCTTGGCCAAGGGAGAAGGGCTAGGTAAGACACCCTGGGGTCTACATTTTGCATCATGTAGGTAACCATTGTCTATACACATTAGGTAAGACGCGTGCGGTGCACTTGTTGTAGCAGGTAGGTTAGGTTCCGGGCAAGTCTATTTAGTTAGAGTGTGTGTGGAGTAGGTAGGCTAGAAAGGGTAGGGAAGTTTAGGGCTGTGTTTGTGGTGTGGCACCGCCGCATGGTCTTTCTCCCTGCCCCCCTCTCCTACCCTTTGTTAGCGTCCGGAGGAGTGTGAGGTTGTTTATTTTCTCCCCCCCTTGTCTTGTCCATTGCTTGTTGCTTGTCTGGGTTTTGTGTAGAAATAAATCCTTTTTTATGCTACCTTGGATTGGGACATTGTATTGTGTATTGAATGCCCCACACCCAGAGTATAGTGTTGTTCCATCTACCAGCTGTGTTATACACAGACTGTTATATTCTTATTCACCCTACCCCTATGGTAATACCATCTTAATAGGAATGTAACAAGTTAGGGTCAGTTAGGGTCAGTTAAGGTTAGTTAGGGTCGGTTAGGGTCAGTTAGGGTTATTCAATGAGCGAGACTTAGTGGTTTTACCATGGGGATGAAGGACTGACCTTTCACCCTCAACTGTCAGGAGGTTCTTAAGGTACTCGTAGGTCAGGAAGTACAGGCCGTTAGAGGGAACGTCTGAGAGAGAGAGATGGGAGGGGGGGTTAACCCTAACCCTAACCCATATATTAGACAGACAGATAGATTAACAGTGTACACGTACAGGTCTGTTCATTACAAAATACAGAAAGGTCTTGGGGTGTTACCCCCCCCCCCACCCTTTCCAGATTATTAAAGTTCATCTTATCAACCTGACTAAGCCTGTTCCGTTCTGTTACATCCTGTTTCATTGTGTAACGTTCTGTCAAATCCTGTCCCACGCTGTGACATGGGGAGTGATGCAGGAGCAGAGCAGCAGGTCATGAGGACTCTAACCCTAACCCTAACCCTAACCCCTAACCCTAACCCTAACCCTAACCCTAACCCTTCAACTGATGCAGGAGCAGAGCAGCAGGTCATGAGGACTCGGACTGATGTTGAACTTTTACACTCTGAATTGTTATCACAGAAATCAGAGGGCGGCAATATACAGGAGATCATAAGACACACACTGTCTCCCACACACTGTTAGTCTCCATGCCTCTTCTCCTCTCTCACACACACACACACACACACACAGGTGTGTACCTCTGATGAGTGTGAGTACTGTTCCTCTGTAGACACTGCGGAGCCCCTGCTGCTTATAGAGCCTGAGAGCGCAGTCTAAAGGACCGGCATACCGCAGCTGACCTCCGCTGGACTGAACCTGCAACACACACACACACACCCATACACACACACACACACATACACACATACACACACACACACTCACACCCACACACATACACA
>NC_140244.1:27776454-27811454 GCF_949987555.1 Borostomias antarcticus
TAGGCTACATCCCGAAACTTCTTCCTATCCTCCATTCCTCCACTCATTCATTCCTCTCCTACCCGGAAACATCCGAGAGGAGGGGCAGAGAGGGATCAAGGAGAAGGGAAGTAGGGAATGACCTGAAGCGAGATTAATGTTGTTGCTACATTTAGTCTATTTTGGACAATCCGTAGCCTCCCCAGAGGGGTAGTAGGTATGTAGGCTACCCAGAGGGGTACGTAGGTATGTAGGCTACCCAGAGGGGTAGTAGGTATGTAGACTACCCAGAGGGGTAGTAGGTATGTAGACTACCCAGAGGGGTAGTAGGTATGTAGACTACCCAGAGGGGTAGTAGGTATGTAGGCTACCCAGAGGGGTAGTAGGTATGTAGACTACCCAGAGGGGTACTAGGTATGTAGACTACCCAGAGGGGTAGTAGGTATGTAGTCTACCCAGAGGGGTAGTAGGTATGTAGTCTACCCAGAGGGGTAGTAGGTATGTAGTCTACCCAGAGGGGTAGTAGGTATGTAGTCCACCCAGAGGGGTACGTAGGTATGTAGACTACCCAGAGGGGTAGTAGGTATGGAGGCTACCCAGAGGGGTACGTAGGTATGTAGGCTACCCAGAGGGGTAGTAGGTATGTAGACTACCCAGAGGGGTACTAGGTATGTAGACTACCCAGAGGGGTAGTAGGTATGTAGGCTACCCAGAGGGGTACGTAGGTATGTAGGCTCCCCAGAGGGGTAGTAGGTATGTAGGCTACCCAGAGGGGTAGTAGGTATGTAGACTACCCAGAGGGGTAGTAGGTATGTAGGCTACCCAGAGGGGTAGTAGGTATGTAGACTACCCAGAGGGGTACGTAGGTATGTAGGCTCCCCAGAGGGGTAGTAGGTATGTAGGCTACCCAGAGGGGTACGTAGGTATGTAGGCTACCCAGAGGGGTAGTAGGTATGTAGACTACCCAGAGGGGTAGTAGGTATGTAGACTACCCAGAGGGGTACTAGGTATGTAGACTACCCAGAGGGGTAGTAGGTATGTAGACTACCCAGAGGGGTAGTAGGTATGTAGCCTCCCCAGAGGGGTAGTAGGTATGTAGACTACCCAGAGGGGTACTAGGTATGTAGCCTCCCCAGAGGGGTAGTAGGTATGTAGTCTACCCAGAGGGGTACTAGGTATGTAGCCTCCCCAGAGGGGTAGTAGGTATGTAGACTACCCAGAGGGGTAGTAGGTATGTAGACTACCCAGAGGGGTAGTAGGTATGTAGACTACCCAGAGGGGTAGAAGGTATGTAGCCTCCCCAGAGGGGTAGTAGGTATGTAGACTACCCAGAGGGGTACTAGGTATGTAGACTACCCAGAGGGGTACTAGGTATGTAGACTACCCAGAGGGGTAGTAGGTATGTAGACTACCCAGAGGGGTAGTAGGTATGTAGACTACCCAGAGGGGTAGTAGGTATGTAGGCTACCCAGAGGGGTACGTAGGTATGTAGTCTACCCAGAGGGGTAGTAGGTATGTAGGCTACCCAGAGGGGTATGTAGGTATGTAGGCTACCCAGAGGGGTAGTAGGTATGTAGTCTACCCAGAGGGGTAGTAGGTATGTAGTCTACCCAGAGGGGTACTAGGTATGTAGACTACCCAGAGGGGTAGTAGGTATGTAGACTACCCAGAGGGGTAGTAGGTATGGAGGCTACCCAGAGGGGTACGTAGGTATGTAGGCTACCCAGAGGGGTAGTAGGTATGTAGGCTACCCAGAGGGGTAGTAGGTATGTAGGCTCCCCAGAGGGGTAGTAGGTATGTAGTCTACCCAGAGGGGTAGTAGGTATGTAGTCTACCCAGAGGGGTAGGTAGGTATGTAGTCTACCCAGAGGGGTACTAGGTATGTAGACTACCCAGAGGGGTAGTAGGTATGTAGACTACCCAGAGGGGTAGTAGGTATGTAGACTACCCAGAGGGGTAGTAGGTATGTAGTCTACCCAGAGGGGTAGTAGGTATGTAGTCTACCCAGAGGGGTACTAGGTATGTAGACTACCCAGAGGGGTAGTAGGTATGTAGACTACCCAGAGGGGTAGTAGGTATGTAGGCTACCCAGAGGGGTAGTAGGTATGTAGGCTACCCAGAGGGGTAGTAGGTATGTAGCCTCCCCAGAGGGGTAGTAGGTATGTAGGCTACCCAGAGGGGTAGTAGGTATGTAGTCTACCCAGAGGGGTAGGTAGGTATGTAGTCTACCCAGAGGGGTAGTAGGTATGTAGCCTCCCCAGAGGGGTAGTAGGTATGTAGTCTACCCAGAGGGGTAGTAGGTATGTAGACTACCCAGAGGGGTAGTAGGTATGTAGTCTACCCAGAGGGGTAGTAGGTATGTAGTCTACCCAGAGGGGTAGGTAGGTATGTAGTCTACCCAGAGGGGTACGTAGGTCTGGAGGCTACGGGCTATTCGGCCGGTCGCTGTCCGTGGTGCTGAAATGCTCGAGAACAATTGCCAGACCACACACAAACACGCGGACAATTTGAAAAAAACATGCGAAACATCAGTTGTTGTTGTTGTTTTTACTTATAAAGTTTCGAAACTTAGGCTAGCATTTGCCATCCGGATTACCATCAGACTGAACCCGAGTGGCTGCAGCATGGAGGGCTGAGGGCTGCAGCATGGAGGGCGGAGGGCTGCAGCATGGAGGGCTGAGGGCTGCAGACCATGGAGGGCTGAGGGCTGCAGCATGGAGGGCTGAGGGCTGCAGCATGGAGGGCGGAGGGCTGCAGCATGGAGGGCGGAGGGCTGCAGACCATGGAGGGCTGAGGGCTGAGGGCTGCAGCATGGAGGGCTGAGGGCTGCAGCATGGAGGGCGGAGGGCTGCAGCATGGAGGGCGGAGGGCTGCAGACCATGGAGGGCTGAGGGCTGAGGGCTGCAGCATGGAGGGCGGAGGGCTGCAGACTCCTTACCTCCGCACGTCATCAAAACGCGCCTCGCAGAACGGGCGGGAGTCGTGGGCGAAGGCGGAACTAGTTGAGCGGAGCGTCTCCGCAAGTTGCTGCATTTTTGTTTGAAATTATACACATTCGGTCTCCTATATTGAAACCCAGTCCTCTGTATTGGTAACGAACGCTTATCATCTGTTGACCCCACTTCATCTCGCTTTAGATGATTGGTCAGGCGATTTAGCCATCCAGTGTGCAGCTACAGTATCCTCCTCAGTCTGTTGAACTGACCTAGACTAGATATCTAGTGAGCTAACCTAACCCTAACCCTAGACTAGATATCTAGTGAGCTTTGAGCCTCTATCGGTTGGGATCTCACACGTTTGATTATCACAGTTAACCCTAACCCTTATCAGGAGGGTCGTGATCATGACGCAGCGGAGGAAGGCGGCTACTGCACGGGTAATATAACTACTAATAACTATATAACTATAACTATATACTAGTCTAACCCTACATACAAAGGCACTGCACGGGTAATATAACTACTAATAACTATATAACTATAACTATATACTAGTCTAACCCTACATACAAGGGCACTGCACGGGTAATATAACTACTAATAACTATATAACTATAACTATATACTAGTCTAACCCTACATACAAAGGCACTGCACGGGTAATATAACTACTAATAACTATATAACTATAACTATATACTAGTCTAACCCTACATACAAGGGCACTGCACGGGTAATATAACTACTAATAACTATATAACTATAACTATATACTAGTCTAACCCTACATACAAGGGCACTGCACGGGTAATATAACTACTAATAACTATATAACTATAACTATATACTAGTCTAACCCTACATACAAGGGCACTGCACGGGTAATATAACTACTAATAACTATATAACTATAACTATATACTAGTCTAACCCTACATACAAGGGCACTGCACGGGTAATATAACTACTAATAACTATATAACTATAACTATATAGTAGTCTAACCCTACATACAAGGGCACTGCACGGTTAATATAACTACTAATAACTATATAACTATAACTATATACTAGTCTAACCCTACATACAAAGGCACTGCACGGGTAATATAACTACTAATAACTATATAACTATAACTATATACTAGTCTAACCCTACATACAACTAACCCTAACCCACTGCACGGGTAATATAACTACATACAACCCTCACCCTAACCCTCACACTCTAACCCTCACAGTCTAACCCTCACACTCTAACCCTCACCCTAACCCTCACACTCTAACCCTCACAGTCTAACCCTCACACTCTAACCCTCACCCTAACCCTCACACTCTAACCCTCACACTCTAACCCTCACACTCTAACCCTCAGCCTAACCCTCACACTCTAACCCTCACACTCTAACCCTCACCCTAACCCTCACACTCTAACCCTCACACTCTAACCCTCACACTCTAACCCTCACCCTCTAACCCTCACCCTCTAACCCTCACCCTCTAACCCTCTCACACTCTAACCCTCACACCCTAACCCTCACACTCTAACCCTCACACCCTAACCCTCACACTCTAACCCTCACCCTCTAACCCTCACCCTCTAACCCTCACCCTCTAACCCTCACACCCTAACCCTCACCCTCTAACCCTCACCCTCTAACCCTCACACCCTAACCCTCACACTCTAACCCTCACACTCTAACCCTCACACTCTAACCCTCACACTCTAACCCTCACACCCTAACCCTCACCCTCTAACCCTCACCCTAACCCTCACACTCTAACCCTCACCCTAACCCTCACACTCTAACCCTCACACTCTAACCCTCACACTCTAACCCTCACCCTCTAACCCTCACACCCTAACCCTCACACTCTAACCCTCACCCTAACCCTCACACTCTAACCCTCACACCCTAACCCTCACACTCTAACCCTCACCCTAACCCTCACCCTCTAACCCTCACCCTAACCCTCACACTCTAACCCTCACCCTAACCCTCACACTCTAACCCTCACACTCTAACCCTCACCCTAACCCTATGAACAACAGAAAGGAGGAACTGCACGGGTAATATGGGTTACCTAAACTAGTCTAACCCTCACCCTAACCCACTGCACGGGTAATATAACTACATACAACTCCTCCCGGCTCTCTCCGTCTCCTGCGTTCAATTTAACCCTAACCCATACTCCCCCCCCTTTACATAACCCTCACACTCTAACCCTCACACTCTAACCCTCACCCTAACCCTCCTCCCGGCTCTCTCCGTCTCCTGCGTTCAATTTAACCCTAACCCATACTCCCCCCCCCTTTACATAACCCTCACACTCTAACCCATACCCCCCCCCCCCTTTACATTTAGACTCTTCTCAACATCTCTACTTCGTCCAGTTTCACTAGCCCTATGATATTCTCATAATGTGTGTGTGTGTGTGTGCGTGTGTGTGTGTGTGTGTGTGCGCACGCGTGCGTCAGCGCTCAGAGACGATGTTGGCCGAGGATGAGGATGATGACGTGATGTTCACGCAGCCCAGTACGTCACAGGTGCAGAAGGGACTGCAAAGACTCACACCTGCTCAGGTGGACCAAAAGGTAACACACACACACACACACACCTGCTCAGGTGGACCTCAAGATAACACACACACTAGGGCTGTCCCCTGAATCTCAGAGAACATTATTACAGTCGACTGGTTCATTCATTATTACAGACTGAGGTTCATTCATTATTACAGACTGAGGTTCATTCATTATTACAGACTGAGGTTCATTCATTATTACAGACTGAGGTTCATTCATTATTACAGACTGAGGTTCATTCATTATTACAGACTGAGGTTCATTCATTATTACAGACTGAAAATGCGTTAGTGACAGAAAAACATGTCCTTTTTCTGGACTGCTGCTCAACGCATGAGCCTATTCTAACCCTAACCCTAACCCATGAGCCTATACTTACCCTAACCCTAACCCATGAGCCTATACTTACCCTAACCCTAACCCATGAGCCTATTCTAACCCTAACCCTAACCCATGAGCCTATACTTACCCTAACCCTAACCCATGAGCTTATTCTAACCCTAACCCATGTCCTTCTGGACTGCTGCTCAACGCATGAGCTTATTCGCGCACGCTTTGAAATGGGCGAACAGGCTGTGGGAAACACTGCATAAAAACACACATTTGAAGTAGATGGACGATGTGGGCTAGATGATGCATGTGTAGCAAGAAAAACAGGTGTCTTTTATGCCTGCGAGTTTGAGTCTAAAGTTTAATAGCGGTCCCGACTCCCGCAGTCTCCTCTGGGCTCTAACCCTCACCCTCTAACCCTCACCCTCACCCTCTAACCCTCACCCTCTAACCCTCACCCTCTAACCCTCACCCTCTAACCCTCACCCTCTAACCCTCACCCTCTAACCCTCTAACCCTCTAACCCTCACCCTCTAACCCTCACCCTCTAACCCTCACCCTCTAACCCTCACCCTCACCCTCTAACCCTCACCCTCTAACCCTCACCCTCTAACCCTCACCCTCTAACCCTCACCCTCTAACCCTCACCCTCTAACCCTAACCCTCTAACTCTCACCCTAACCCTCTTACCCTCACCCTCTAACCCTCACCCTCTAACCCTCACCCTCTAACCCTCACCCTCTAACCCTCACCCTCTAACCCTAACCCTCTAACCCTAACCCTCTAACCCTAACCCTCTAACTCTCACCCTAACCCTCTTACCCTCACCCTCTAACCCTCACCCTCTAACCCTCACCCTCTAACCCTCACCCTCTAACCCTCACCCTCTAACCCTCACCCTCTAACCCTCACCCTCTAACCCTAACCCTCTAACCCTCACCCTCTAACCCTCTAACCCTAACCCTCTAACCCTAACCCTCTAACCCTCACCCTAACCCTCTAACCCTAACCCTCTAACTCTCACCCTAACCCTCTTACCCTCACCCTCTAACCCTCACCCTCTAACCCTCACCCTCTAACCCTCACACTCTAATCCTCACCCTCTAACCCTCACCCTCCAACCCTCACCCTCTAACCCTCACCCTCTAACCCTCACCCTCTAACCCTCACCCTAACCCTATGAACAACAGAAAGGAGGAACAAGTCCTCAAATCTCTGGTTTCAACTGGCGACTCTGATGTGACTCACATGAGTACAGTCCTAACACACACCTGCACAGGCGGACCCCCAGGTCACACACACCTGCACAGGTGGACCCCCAGGTCACACACGCCTGCACAGGCGGACCCCCAGGTCACACACGCCTGCACAGGTGGACCCCCAGGTCACACACGCCTGCACAGGCGGACCCCCAGGTCACACACACCTGCACAGGTGGACCCCCAGGTCACACACACACAGCCCTTTATGGATCGGACATCAAGGCACCTAACATGACGTCTCCACATTTCTCTGTTGTTTCAAAGATGGCGGAGGTGGTGCAATACTTCCTAATAAAGGACCAGAAGAAAATTCCCATCCGCAGAGCTGGTAAGAGCTGAGACACACACACCTACACACCTACACACACACACACACACACACACACACACACACACACACACACACACACACACACCTACCTGCACACACACACACACACCTACACACCTACACACCTACACACACACACACACACACCTACACACCTGCACACACACACACCTACACACCTGCACACACACACAAACACACCTACACACACACGCACACACACCTACACACACACACCTACACACCTACACACCTACACACACACACACACCTACACACCTACACACACACACACACACACACACACACCTACACACACACACACACACACACACACACACACACACACACACCTACACCTACACACACACACACACACACCTACACACACACACACACACCTACACACCTGCACACACACACACACACACAAACACACCTACACACCTACAGTACACACCTGCACACACACACACACACACACACACACACTTACACACCTGCACACACACACACAAACACACCTACACACCTGCACACACACACACACACAAACACACCTACACACACACACACACACACACACACACACACACACCTACACACACACACACCTACACACACACACCTACACACACACACCTACACACCTACACACACACACACACACCTGCACACACACACACACACACACCTACACACCTGCACACACACACACACAAACACACCTATACACACACACACACGCACACACACACACACACACACACCTACACACACACACCTACACACCTACACACCTACACACACACACACACACACCTACACACACACACACACACCTACACACACACACCTACACACACACACACACACACCTACACACACACACCTACACACACACACACACACCTTCACACACACACACACACACACACACACACAAACACACCTACACACACAAACACAAACACACCTACACACACACCTGCACCTACACACACACACACACACACCTACACACACACACACACACCTACACACACACACACACACACACACACACACACACACACACACACACAAACACACCTACACACACACACCTACACACACAAACACACCTACACACACAAACACAAACACACCTACACACACACCTGCACCTACACACACACACACACACACCTACACACACACACACACACCTACACACACACACACACACACACACACACAAACACACCTACACACACACACCTACACACACACACACACACACATACACACACCTGCACACACACACACACACACACACACACCTACACACACACCTGCACACACACACACACACACACACCTACACACACACACACACACACACACACACACACACACACACACATACGCGCACACACACACATACACACACACAAACACACCTACACACACACACATGCGCACACACATACCCACGCGCACACACACACACACACATACACACACACAAACACACCCGCACACACATGCACAAACACAAACACGTACACACACACATGCACACACACACACAAACACACCCGCACACACACTCACACACATGCACACACTCACTCACACACACGTGCGCGCACCAGAGAGGTAGGGTTAGGGGTAGGGTAGAGGTAGGGGTAGGGGTAGGGGTAGGGTAGGGTAGGGTAGGGGTAGGGGTAGGGGTAGGGTTAGGGGTAGGGTAGGGGTAGGGTAGGGTAGGGGTTAGGGGTAGGGTAGAGGTAGGGGTAGGGTTAGGGGTAGGGTAGGGGTAGGGTAGGGGTAGGGTTAGGGGTGGGGTAGGGTAGGGGTAGGGTAGGGGTAGGGTAGGGTAGGGTAGGGGTAGGGTAGGTTAGGGGTAGGGTAGAGGTAGGGGTAGGGTAGGGTAGGGGTAGGGGTAGGGTAGGGTAGGGTAGGGGTAGGGTTAGGGGTAGGGTAGGGTAGGGTAGGGGTAGGGTAGGGTAGGGGTAGGGTTAGGGTAGGGGTTAGGGTTAGGGGTAGGGTAGAGGTAGGGGTAGGGTAGGGGTAGGGTAGGGGTAGGGGTAGGGTTAGGGTTAGGGGTGGGGTAGGGTAGGGGTGGGGTAGGGTAGGGGTAGGGGTAGGGTAGGGGTTAGGGGTAGGGTAGAGGTAGAGGTAGGGGTAGGGTAGGGTTAGGGGTAGGGTAGGGGTAGGGTTAGGGGTAGGGGTAGGGTAGGGGTAGGGTAGGGGTAGGGTAGGGTTAGGTTAGGGTAGGGTAGGGTAGGGTAGGGTAGGGTAGGGTAGGGTAGGGGTAGGGTTAGGTTAGGGTAGGGTAGGGTTAGGGTAGTGTATCGGCTTTCGAGGTCCCAAACGTTCATTAGCCGTGGCCAGTCGGGGTAGCAAACTTTCCAGACGCACCTTCCAAGCAATAATCCAATCGAGTCCATATATAAAATCCAAGGTTGTTTATTGTAATCCCACCTTCGAGTTCCAAACAGGTAGGTTTCACAATTCCAAATTCGACACGAAACTGGATTAACTTAGTCCATACGAGTGTGTGGTGGTGGTTGAAAAATATATGATCACCCCGTCTATTGTCCAACATTTCCTGCCTTCCTGGTAGACACCCATTAAA
Source organism: Borostomias antarcticus (assembly GCF_949987555.1). Classification (NCBI taxonomy): domain Eukaryota; kingdom Metazoa; phylum Chordata; class Actinopteri; order Stomiiformes; family Stomiidae; genus Borostomias; species Borostomias antarcticus. The sequence continues at coordinate 27,786,502 of NC_140244.1, forward strand.
ACATAGATAATTGGTATCAATTAGCGAACCATGCTGGGTGCAGTACCGTTTCCATAATATAGGCTAGGGGGGAGTAATCATTCCAAACGACCTAAACTAAGAATTACCAATTAATGAGAACATAAATCAAACCAAAACATATGAACCATGATTGTCCAAACAAAAAACATTTGACAATAATATATTCTACATATGGCTCCAACATTCCGGCCCCTAATTGTTAACCCGGAAGACAATTAACTATAAACATAAATGGAGCCTATCAGTACTATATTAAACCGTAATACCTAGGTTACAACTATAATTCATAAGTACTAACGTATACAATTTATAATGATACAATTTCAATTCGTACATACATGGAATACATTATAACTTTTTTTTCTTTTTCTTTTTTTTCTTTTTAACTTTTTTTTCTTTTTTTCTTTTTAGATAGCAAAAATCAAAGTTCATCGTCTCCACTCACAACGCAAACAGGGTATACAGTATTGTCCATATGCTGCATAGTCCATTGTGAAAAACAGGATGATGTGTCAGTGGGTGTGATTGTCAGTTGGGGCGGGGGGGGGGGGGGGGGGGGGGGGGTTGTTTGGGTCAGCTGCTCGACAACAGTGACACCTGTTGGAGCACAGTGTTCACCACTGGCCCATCATCTTGATGCTTTGAACCAAAGTCTATTCTGCTTCTTGGAGCAAACAAATCTTATCTATTGGTCTTTCCAATTCATTTGTTTTTGTCTTTAGGTGAACTCGGCGGACGAAGCCTTTGGAGTCCGGTACTGTTTTAATTATTCTGCCCATCAGCCAAGAGTTGCGTGGGGCTTGGCTGTCCACGATGAGGACTACGTCTCCAGGAGCGAAGTTCCGCCTTCTGCGGTTCCATTGTGTACACATCTGGCAAGTCCAGGAATGTGTTGCTGTTGAGACCAGCCACTTCTAGTCCAGTGATCCTGTAGCTGGTGACAGGCTTTTCCTGACCCATCGTTCTGAGAAGTATCTCCATCTTCTTTCCTTTTGCATTCAACTGTGTCATCAATGCCTCTGTGCAGAATGTAGCAGAGCTGCCAGGATCTAAAAAGGCATATGTCTGCACAATTTGGCTTCTTCTAGATAGCTTCACCTGAACTGGTACAATAGCAAGCGTGCACTCTTTGCTACCGGCCCCAACAGGTTTACGTGGTTCCAAAGAAACCAAAGCACTGCTCACAGATGACTCGGTAAGTGTTTCCTTTGGAGACTCCTCTGCTTGAGAACTCCTTTTCTTTTCCACTACAATATGCAAAATACCTGGGTGTCTTTGTTGACATATTGGACAGGTCATACGTTTGCGACAGTCCTTACTCATGTGTCCTTTTGACAAACATCCAAAGCACAAGCCTCTGGCTTTAAGAAACTCAACTTTCTCCTTGTTAGGCATACGTTTCATGTTATGACACAGCTCCATTATATGGTCCCCTTTACAATACATGCAAGGCCTTTGAAAGGCTGTTGGTGTGCTAGAGTCATTTTTTTTACCTTGACTTGCATGTTGGATAGCAGTATCTTCAGTTAATGAAGTCACTGTGGTGGCAAAACTGCTCCCTCTGCTGGCTGCTTTGAACTGTTGTTTTGTGTCTGCAGGCTTCATCTTGGAGCACCCTTTATCAGTTGTTAGGTCAATAATGTCACCAAATATGGGTTCCAATAGAATCTTAGCCTGCCTTTCCACAAACTCCACCAAGTGTTTAAACTTCACTCTTTGCTTCTGTTTTTCCTGGAAACCACACACAGTTGACCTCCATTTGTCACGAAGCTTGAATGGCAACTTAGAAACAATGACTTTGAGGTTTGATGGGTTGTCTAGCTCCTCCAAATGTTGAACGTCCTGCATTGTGTTGCAACAGCCTCTTAGGAATAGTGCATAGGCTCGTAGTGATTGCCCATCCTCTGGTTTTATGGGATTCCAATTCAATGCTTTATTCACATATGCTGTTGTTATCTTCATCTCATTACCAAAGTTCCACTCCAGCTGTTCCTTGGCCTGCTTATAGCCTTTTGCAGGATCCATATGTAAACAGCTGCGAACAAGCTCTTTTGGCTGACCAGTTGTAAACTGCTCTAAGTAATAAAGCCTATCTTGATTATTATCAGTTTTTGCCTCAATGCCATGTTCAAAAGCTTTGATGAACGATCTATATTGAAGTGGGTCACCATTGAATATTGGTATCTCTTTTGTTGGCAGAAGGGACTGCTGTAACTGTTTGACCATAATTTCTGTTATGTCATGTTGTTTTCCCATAACACTGACCAGGGTCTGATCATTCAGGACTGAATTTGCATTTTGCCTGCTGGCTCCATCCATGCGTCCTGAGGCTGTTTGCTGAGACTGAGGCACTATGCGTGCATTGAGACCTTCAGTTGAGCGTCCTATGGGGTTGTACTCTGTCGGTGTGGAAGCCTCATAGGCCTCTGGCCTTACGTCACGTTTTCTCCTGCTTGATTGAGATGTTATGCTAGCCTCAGCCAGCACTTGAATTTTTGCATCAGCTGCTGCCAGCTCAGATTCAAATTCCAGCCTTTCTTTTCTTGCCTTGAGTTTGGCTTCTTCCATTTCAAGTTCATGTTTCAAAGGCAGAACTGCAGCTTTAACTTTAAGAGCGGCGCGCTCAGCCTCCGCTTTCCTAAGAGCGCTGGATGTGGCTGAGCCGCGCGTGGCACCACTTGCGCGTGAGCCGCGCTGAGACGCACTGTCCTGCGGCCCAACTTCCTCCTCCTCAACCACGGACGACTGTTTATCTGCATCTTGTTCCTCGCTGCCAAGCCAAGCATCCACGTCCAATAAGAACTCCCTACAACGAATTAGTTTTGGCTCATACCAGTCAACATGATCCGCCACTTTTTCCTCGAGAGGCAACATTGATTGCACAGACACTTGTAATTCCATGAATTCTCCCAACAAGGCATTAAATGCTTCCAGATCATCCTTAACACAGTCTTTATTTCGAACATCATTCATTAACGCTTTGATTTCATTGCTCTTTCTTGTAAGCGCACCGAGTTTACCTCGGCGAGTGCCTATCAGTTTGAAAAGTTCCTTTTCATTCACAATTTCATCCACATTCTCATCGGTTTTTCGTCCGGATGCCATTGCGTTTATTTGAATGTATGGTTTGCGATTTATGTTTCACACAGTACAAGCGGGCCAGCGGTTGAGTCAACACGATTGATCGGCAAAACGAAACGCGGAAGTAGGATACTCACCGCTGCATTGGCAATATGCTGTTGCGTAATCAGCAAGTCCCGTCCATCCACAAACAATGGAAACGCGCGTCTTGTGAGTCCAGCCAATTTTTCAACTTTATGTATCGGCTTTCGAGGTCCCAAACGTTCATTAGCCGTGGCCAGTCGGGGTAGCAAACTTTCCAGACGCACCTTCCAAGCAATAATCCAATCGAGTCCATATATAAAATCCAAGGTTGTTTATTGTAATCCCACCTTCGAGTTCCAAACAGGTAGGTTTCACAATTCCAAATTCGACACGAAACTGGATTAATTTAGTCCATACGAGTGTGTGGTGGTGGTTGAAAAATATATGATCACCCCGTCTATTGTCCAACACTTCCTGCCTTCCTGGTAGACACCCATTAAAACATAGATAATTGGTATCAATTAGCGAACCATGCTGGGTGCAGTACCGTTTCCATAATATAGGCTAGGGGGGAGTAATCATTCCAAACGACCTAAACTAAGAATTACCAATTAATGAGAACATAAATCAAACCAAAACATATGAACCATGATTGTCCAAACAAAAAACATTTGACAATAATATATTCTACATATGGCTCCAACAGGTAGGGTTAGGGTAGGGTAGGGTAGGGTAGGGGTAGGGTAGGGGTAGGGTAGGGGTAGGGTAGGGTAGGGTTAGGGTAGGGTTACGGTTAGGGTAGGGTTAGGGTAGGGGTAGGGTAGGGTAGGGTAGGGTTAGGGTTAGGGTAGGGGTAGGGTAGGGTAGGGTAGGCTAGGGTAGGGGTAGGGTAGGGTAGGGGTAGGGTTAGGGTAGGTTAGGGGTAGGGTAGGGGTAGGGTAGGGTAGGGTAGGGGTAGGGGTAGGGTAGGGTAGGGTAGAGTTAAAGTAGGGTCCCTGGTCTGACCTGTTGGAAGGTTAGGGTAGGGTAGGGTAGGGTTAGGGTTAGGGGTAGGGTAGGGGTAGGGTAGGGGTAGGGTAGGTTAGGGGTAGGGGTAGGGGTAGGGTAGGGTAGGGTAGGGGTAGGTTAGGGTAGGGGTAGGGTAGGGTAGGGTAGGGGTAGGTAGGGTAGGGGTAGGGTAGGGTAGGGGTAGGGTAGGGTAGGGTTAGGGGTAGGGTAGGGTAGGGGTAGGGTAGGGTAGGGTAGGGTAGGGGTAGGGTAGGGTAGGGTAGGGTAGGGTTAGGGGTAGGGTAGGGTAGGGTTAGGGTAGGGTTAGGGTAGGGTAGGGGTAGGGTTAGGGTAGGGGTAGGGTAGGGTTAGTTTAGGGTTAGAACTAACCTTCTGCCTCGTCCTCCAGGCATCGTGAAGGACGTGCTGAGGGAGTACAGGAACATCTACCCCGAGATCATGAAGAGGGTGGAGCGCACCTTCCAACAGGTCAGACCAGGGACCCTACCTAACCCTACCTAACCCTACCCTAACCCTACCCTACCCTAACCCTACCCTACCCTAACCCTACCCTAACCCTACCCTAACCCTACCCTAACCCTACCCTAACCTTCCAACAGGTCAGACCAGGGACCCTACCTAACCCTACCCTAACCTTCCAACAGGTCAGACCAGGGACCGGCCATGGAAGAGACCCTACCTAACCCTACCCCTACCCTAACCCCCCACAAAACAGCCCTTTAGACACTGAATTAAACATTCAACACTATTCCTTTTCAGATTTGAACCTCTGTTTCTCGTGTGCTCTCTCTCTCTCTCTCTGTTCCCCTCTCTCTCTCCGTCTCTCTCTCTCTCTCTCTCCCTGGTCAGGTGTTTGGGTTGAAGGTGGTGGAGATTGATACTAAGAATCACATCTACATCCTCATCAACAAGCTGGAGACGATGGAGGGAGCCCCACTCAGCATGTATGACTGTCTGTTCACTACGTGTGTGGGATTATAACATGTTTTAGAACATGTAGCATGCACGATGTCTGTTTTCACTACGTGTGTATGAGAATTAGGTGTGGGTGTGTGATCATACAGACAAGGAGTTATTGTGGTGTGTGTGTGTGGTGTGTGTAGGTGTCCCAGCAGTCCAAAGACTGGCCTACTCTTCGCCATCCTCGGCATCATCTTCATGAAGGGAGGAGTTGTCAAAGAGAGTGAGCATTCCGACCCCCCCCCCTGACTGATGACATCACTGCCCAGACAAGAAGCTCCTCCGTGCCTGTTTTTCACTTATGTCCCATCATGCTTTGTGTTTGCAGGCCTGCTGTGGAACACTTTGAAGAAGCTCAGAGTGGATCCAGGGTAAGTGTGTGTGTGGGATAGGCTTGTCACGGTACTCTGTACTTCCGTACTGATTCGGTACTTACATTGCTGGGTTAGGGTTAGGGTTAGGGTGTGTGTGTGTGTGGGATAGGCTTGTCACGGTACTCTGTACTTCCGTACTGATTCGGTACTTACATTGCTGCGGTACTGATGGTACCTGTTTTTCCATGGTACCGAAGGTTCAGTGTTTTCTACTTAATTTGCCGCTTGTCTTCTTCTACGCTGCTGCGTGCTGCGGTCCAATCACAACGCACCACCCATGACAGCAGCGTAGAAGAAGACAAGCATTTGCCGGTGATTCATTTTGAGAAAATATGAGCCGGTTTTGAGCGTAACATTGAACATGTTTATTAGCAGCGCATTTCTTTCAAAACCATGCGTTTTTGAAGACGCAACCCTCCTGCTTCTGTGAGTACCTTTGAAATTTATCTGCGATTTTGCTAATGGGAAATAAGGGACTGCTAGTCCGTCAGGTTAGCAGTCGTGTGAGGGGCTCCCTAGTTTAGGTGCTGCAAGACTTAAGTGGAATTATGACTGGACTTTTTCAGTCATCTAGGCTACAACCCCCACGCCTTGTCGATCCCGCCCAAGCCCGACGCAACTGACCGCTAGTTCAACCCAATAATGTTACGCTACGTTGCTCGTTGATTACTTAAGACCGTCACTACAAAACACTACGATGACGACTGATTTAGGCTAGAAACAGGTAAGCACGCGAGTAGGAGGAGCCATCTATTAGCCATGGTAACCCTAACCTGGTAAGGATAATTCATGTAGATGATAATGTGAAAATATAAGTGATTGACATTGTGTAGGGCACTGTGTATTGACACTTGGGCTGTGGGAGTGTGAGAGTGTGGGTGTGTTTAGAAGTTGGTCCTACCAACGGCGTGATGAGACGGTGTTGTCATGACGACCCCCAGGGAGAAGCACGAGGACTTTGGCGACGTGAAGAAGGTGGTGACGGACGAGTTTGTCCGTCAGAGGTGAGGAACTCTGACCCCTGACACCGTGATCTGCTAACCCTAACTCTGACCCTGTGATCTCCTAACCCTAACTCATAGGTCCCATCCCTACATATTCCAGAGGGAAGCAAAAACAAACACCAAAGCACAGTAAGCACTTATCAGAACAGGCTCGTAGAGAACGCCGCAAGGCAGAGGTGGGGAGAGCCAAGGGTAGAAAGGGGAGGGGTTGGCTCAATTGGGACAGCTGACGGTATGTGTGCCAATGGGGATCCAGTAGAGTAGGCGAGGCTCTAATGTCATCTAAAAGGTACAAGATAATATAAAGAGCATCATCCTGAATAATATACATACATTCAACAACATCAATAATATTATAAATAGGAATAGGAAGATATACCAAGAAAATCCTACAGCATACAATATAAAAATATCCTGTATATACAAAATTGTCCAAATATTTACACATGAATACATTAAATAAAGGGTCTATTATCAAAGGGTTGCAGTGTTCTCAGGTCATGGATCCAGGAGGTGTCCCTCTTACCCAGGACCCTCCCCTACGTGAGCACACACTTTCTGATGGATCTTACTGTGGACGACCTTTCTGGGCAAAACGTTCTACTTCCTGGGTGAATAAAGGGGGGGGGGGGGGGGTGGAGGATTTCTCCCCTAGTACTTATAATTCGGTACTTAGGCTTAGATGTTTTCACAAAACTTAAGCAAGACAGATATTTCTGTTAGATTGTCATTTGCTATTTCACTGATAATTATTGGAATTGGCCTGTTGAGATATGCGACGTCATGTAAAACTATAAATGGTGACTGTTAGGTGACCCCACCCTGTAGCCTTTCTAACTCATCGACCCCCCTCCCCCAGGTGTGAATGGGTCATTGTGTTCCCTGATCGGTCCCCTAACCTGTCAGACCGATAGCTCAGCGAGCTAAGAGCGCAGCCTTCCAGTCAGAAGGTTGTGGGTTCAAACCCCACTGTGTTTGTGTCGTGTTCTGTGCAGTGGTGTGATCAGAGCGGGTGTCTCTCAGACCATAGACACCGGTTTATACCACACCATAGAGAAGCAGGAGTCTGAAGAGACCCAGGCCACGCAGCCCAGAGTCTGGTCCAGCACTGACTCCACACATTTACACCCACAGCACTGACTCCATGTTTATACCCACAGCACTGACTCCACACATTTACACCCACAGCACTGACTCCACACATTTACACCCACAGCACTGACTCCATGTTTATACCCACAGCACTGACTCCACACATTTACACCCACAGCACTGACTCCATGTTTACACCCACAGCACTGACTCCACACATTTACACCCACAGCACTGACTCCATGTTTATACCCACAGCACTGACTCCACACATTTACACCCACAGCACTGACTCCACACATTTACACCCACAGCACTGACTCCACACATTTACACCCACAGCACTGACTCCACACATTTACACCCACAGCACTGACTCTCCATGTTTATACCCACAGCACTGACTCTCCATGTTTAAACCTGGGTGTGTTTTGTGTGTAGGTACCTGGAGTATGTGCGGATCCCTCACACTGAGCCGGCTGAGTTTGAGTTCCACTGGGGTCAGCGTGCCGACATGGAGGTGTCAAAGGTCAAACTGCTGGAGTTCATGGGTCAGGTGAGCAGGAGTATGGAGACAACAAGAATGTGTGTTCTCTGCAAGCTCCTTCTACTACAATACTTCAACTATATAGCAACCTTAAAATATAACTGTGTGTGTGCGCTTGTGTGTGTGTCTTTCAGCTTCATGACCAGGACCCCCAAAGCTGGACACAGCAGTACAGAGAAGCCACAGCTCCGCCTCCCAACTCCGCCCCCAGCACCAGCAGCCAACGACAGAGCAGCCAGAGATGACTCAGGTCCCGCCCTCAACCTCCAACAGCCAAAGGGGTGGCAGTGAGAGCAGAGCTGCTTCAAGAACCGCCCACAGCCAGAATGTTCCGGTGCGCAGTAACGAGCACACCCCGAAAATAATTGTAATGGGAAAAAAAAAGTGTAATATCCGTGATGGCATTTCTTGCCTCACATTTTCACATTGTGTATGTTCACTGAGTGTCTCCTCTTCAGGAAACTTGATTGGGTGTTCTAGGTTTGAACTGGGTGTTCTAGGTTTGAACTGGGTGTTCTAGGTTTGAACTGGGTGTTCTAGGTTTGAACTGGGTGTTCTAGGTTTGAACTGGGTGTTCTTCTAGGTATTGTTTTTGTGTTGACTCATTGCTCCTGATGAACAGTCAGTCTGTTAAGAGCTGTTCTACATTCTTAAGGTGACATTGTGTAGTTTTCAAGTTAAACATTAAACATTTATTAGGGCCCGAGCACTGGCGGTGCGAGGCCCTATTGAAACTCGAAGGATTATTATTATTCTCCTTATTCTCCTTCTTCTCCTTCTTCTTCCGAAACAAATGCCTTTTTGGCGGCCTAAACATCAATGAAAACGGATGAAACTTTGCAGATACATCAGTCCCGGTGAAAATCGGATATATCATTGGTGACGGAAATGGGCGTGGCAAAACGGCTCAAGAGCGCCCCCTGGAAAGTTTAAAATGGCGAGCCCCACCTTTCAGTTTGATGTAGGCGAACGAAATTCGGTGGGCATATGTATTTCATCGAGCCACACTTAAATGTCTCTTGGAGCTATACCCAACATGCAACAGGAAGTCCGCCATTTTGCTCTTAATGTGCCATTTTGTCCTTGTTTTGACCATTTCCATGCCTCGTACTTCGACGAACTCCTCCTACAGATTTCATCCGATCAACTTCATATCGGATCAGCTTCATCTTAAGACCTTTGTGATCAAAAGTTATCAAAAAAATTGAGTTTTCACCAAACACCCTTGCCGTGGCGCCCCGCCAAAGTTTGACATTTCGCCATAAAACACGAAGTCCTCATAACTCCTACATACATTATCCAATTTGTCCGATATATCTCACGCTTCATGACGGTTCTGTCCTGAACACATCTATGTGTCAGTATTGCGTCATACTTATAGCGCCACCTATTGGTGAAACAGGAAGTCCTCATAACTCCTCCATACATTATCCAATTTGTCCGATATATCTCACGCTTCATGACGGTTCTGTCCTGAACACATCTATGTGTCAGTATTGCGTCATACTTATAGCGCCACCTATTGGTGAAACAGGAAGTCCTCATAACTCCTCCATACATTATCCAATTTGTCCGATATATCTCACGCTTCATGACGGTTCTGTCCTGAACACATCTATGTGTCAGTATTGCGTCATACTTATAGCGCCACCTATTGGTGAAACAGGAAGTCCTCATAACTCCTCCATACATTATCCAATTTGTCCGATATATCTCACGCTTCATGACGGTTCTGTCCTGAACACATCTATGTGTCAGTATTGCGTCATACTTATAGCGCCACCTATTGGTGAAACAGTACGTCCTCATAACTCCTCCATACATTATCCGATTTGTCCGATATGTCTCACGCTTCATGACGGTTCTGTCCTGAACACATCTATGTGTCAGTATTGCGTCATACTTATAGCGCCACCTATTGGTGAAACAGGAAGTCCTCATAACTCCTCCATACATTATCCAATTTGTCCGATATAGCTCACGCTTCATGACGGTTCTGTCCTGAACACATCTATGTGTCAGTATTGCGTCATACGTATAGCGCCACCTATTGGTGAAATAGGAAGTCCTCATAACTCCTGCATACATCATCCGATTTGCACCAAATTGCTGACGCTTCATGAAGGTGGCCTTCTGAACCCATCTATGTGTCGGTATTGAGTCACACTTACAGCGCCACCTACTGGTGAAACAGGAAGTCCTCATAACTCCTACATACATTATCCGATTTACTCAACATTTCTCACACTTCATCAAGGTACCGTCCAAAACACATCTATGCATCGGTATTGAGTCACGCGTAGAGCGCCACCTACTGGTGACAGGAAGTTTCTCTCAGTACTGGACACCGAAATAGCACAGCCTTTAACGGCGCCGCGCCCCGACATGCGTGGGGTGCGAGGGCCCGCTCAATGCTGCTCGCAGCCCTAGTTTTGTATTGATTTCCATCTATGGCTTGTCTCTTCCTCCTGGATGAACACTGACTTGCTACGTATGCAGTACATCACACAGCTCATCATAAGACACACACACTACACACACTACACACACTACACACACCGAGCAGAGAACACGCATGTCTAATTCACCTGCGCTGCTCAGAAACGTGAACATGCAGACACACCAAAAGACTTCCTACTAGACCTGGGCCTGCAGACTAGACTTTTCTCTCGCTAGAGTTGGCTCTCTCCCTTCTCTCTCTGGCTCTCCTGTCATCCTCTCTCTCTCCTAAGGCATAATCAATGAGTACGTGTGCGTTAATTAAGCAATAAACCACGAGGCTGTGTGTTATAGTGATTTTATAACAGCTAGGGGGCGTTGTTAGGCACAATGCGAAGCGGAGTAAAATCACTAACACATGGCCTCTCGTGGTTTATTGCTTTTATACAACGGTTACTACAGGTATCAGTGTAAAATAAACACACAGCAATGTAAAATATTAACATTTATTCAAAACGAAGCATCATTCCCTCAATTCCGCCGAGCAAAATAGTTCCCCTAACAAAAGGGTTGCCAAGCAACAACAATAACTAGTGCTGCGAGCAGCAGTGAGCGGGCCCTCGCACTTCACGCGTGTCGGGGTGCGGCGCCGTTAAAGGCTGTGCTATTTCGGTGTCCAGTACTGAGAGAAACTTCCTGTCACCAGTAGGTGGCGCTCTAAGCGTGAGTCAATACCGATGCATAGATGTGTTCAGGACAGTACCTTGAAGCGTGAGAAATGTTGTGTAAATCGGACAAAGTATGTAGGAGTTATGAGGACTTCCTGTAAGCAGTAGGTGGCGCTGTAGGTATGACGCAATACTGACCTACAGATGTGTTCAAGATGCGACCTTCATCAAGCATGAGCAATTTGGAGTAAATCGGATAATGTATGTAGGAGTTATGAGTACTTCCTGTTTCACCAGTAGGTGGCGCTGTAAGTGTAACTCAATACCGACGCATAGATGTGTTCAGAAGGTGACCTTCATGAAGCGTCAGCAATTTGGTGCAAATCGGATGATGTATGCAGTAGTTATGAGGACTTCCTGTTTCACCAATAGGTGGCGCAATAAGTATGATGCAATACTGACACATAGATGTGTTCAGGACAGAACCGTCATGAAGCGTGAGATATATCGGACAAATTGGATAATGTATGGAGGAGTTATGAGGACTTCCTGTTTCACCAATAGGTGGCGCTATAAGTATGACGCAATACTGACACATAGATGTGTTCAGGACAGAACCGTCATGAAGCGTGAGATATATCGGACAAATTGGATAATGTATGGAGGAGTTATGAGGACTTCGTGTTTTATGGCGAAATGTCAAACTTTGGCGGGGCGCCACGGCAAGGGTGTTTGGTGAAAACTCAATTTTTTTGATAACTTTTGATCACAAAGGTCTTAAGATGAAGCTGACCCGATATGAAGTTGATCAGATGAAATCTGTAGGAGGAGTTCGTCGAAGTACGAGGCATGGAAATGGTCAAAACAAGGACAAAATGGCACATTAAGAGCAAAATGGCGGACTTCCTGTTGCATGTTGGGTATAGCTCCAAGAGACATTTTAGTGTGGCTCGATGAAATACATATGCCCACCGAATTTCGTTCGCCTACATCAAACTGAAAGGTGGGGCTCGCCATTTTAAACTTTCCAGGGGGCGCTCTTGAGCCGTTTTGCCACGCCCATTTCCGTCACCAATGAAATATCTGATTTTCACCGGGACTGATGTATCTGCAAAGTTTCATCCGTTTTCATCGATGTTTAGGCCGCCAAAAAGGCATTTGTTTGGGGAGAAGAAGAAGGAGGAGAAGGAGAATAATAATAATCCTTTGAGTTTCAATAGGGCCTCGCACCGCCAGTGCTCGGGCCCTAACTACAAAGCGCATTGTGTTGCCTCTGGGTATGAAATGCGCTATACAAATAAAGCATTGATTTATTGAATGCATTGGATCAAATGGGAGGTGCATTAATACTGAAAATGGAATGATATGCGGTCCCAGGTGTGTGTTACGGCTTCCAGCCAATCAGAATCAAAAACCAGAACTAATCGTTGTATAAACGGTTTTATACAACGGTTAGTTGTGGTTCTTGATTCTGATTGGCTGGAAGCCGTGTTAAAATACTTTGTAACACACACCTGGGACCGCATATCATTCCATTTTCAGTATTAACGTGCCTCCCAATTTTATCCAATGCATTGTAGTTGTTGCTTGGCAACCCTTTTGTTAGGGGAACTATTTTAAACGACTTAATGAATTAAACCCGGCTTGATTTTATTCATGCTTTATATCCTACATACGTTGTTTTACATCGGCGAATCAATTGTTCCGATTCTGAAGACCAAACAAACAACTTGAGCTATAGGCTACAGCCTACAGCCGAGCTGCGGAAAGCCTTACTCGCCCAGCGTTTGACAGGATATAGGCTACTATATATGGATCTAAACATTTTTATAATAACTGATGAATTAAGCTCGGCCTGCTTTTAAGCATACAATGCTTTTTTACAACGGCGAACCAAGAAAAGTTTGCTCGTAAGACCTTCTAGGGCTGCAGCATATAGCTGATCTGCAGGTAGCCCTATTCGCTCGGCGTTTGGCCGGCGCCCTACTCTACGGTTCTCAACTTTTATCCAAACCTTTTGAATACGAATTTCATGAATTAAACTTGGTTTGATTCTAAACACGTTATGTTTTTACTACGGTGATTCATGAAAAGTGACTGTTTTAAGACCAAACAACTTGGGCTATAGGCTAAAGCTGTAGGGTGGGCCTGCGAACTCACTCTCAGTCTAGGCTACAGCTGACGGGCTCATTCATTGCTCGTGACACTCGCTTGAGGAGCTAGCTTGGCTTGCCTTTAGCCAGGTGGCTAGCTCTGTGGACATTTTTTTCAATATTCTGGACTATTTTTTAAGGACAATGTTGTGGATCACTATTGCCGTGTTCAGTTTCTTAACTGGATGGGACTCTGCTGGGACCTGCGCGTCGGAAGACCTGTCTTCCCAGCTGGTCACCCCGCGCGGTGAAACGCTTGCTTTTGATGCTGGCCTATTCTCTCAGCCTCCACTCCACTCTGTCCTGAACCCTCTCAGCCATGCAGTCTCTGCAAGCTGGCGGCGGCTTCTCAGCCTCGCTGTTCTGAAAGACTGTTTCATGATTCCTTCTGTGGACGCTTCCCTGGACGTCATCGCTTCCAAAGACTCTCACTCTCAGCTGACCCCCCCACCCACGGCGAGAAAGAGACTTTTTATTCTTTTATTGCTTTTAATTTCTGGAAATGTACAGCCTAATCCTGGCCCCATGTTTGTTCAGCCTACCATTTGCAATTCGCCATATGATTTTAAGAATATGCACGGATTGCGTTTTATTCACATTAATGCACGCAGTCTTTTACCTAAAATGGACATGATGCGTATATGGGCAGATTCGACTGGCGCGCACATTATTGTAGTTTCTGAGACCTGGCTCTCCAAGTCCATATCAGATAGGGATGTTGCATTGGATGGATTTAATATCTACCGCTCTGATCGGCCACGGAGAGGTGGGGGCGTGGCTATATATGTTAGATCTTCTCTCTCTGCTCATGTTATGCTCGTTACATCTGTAGCAAAGCAATTTGAACTATTAGCCATGAATGTAGATCTGTCTGGAGGTCAGTATTTAACTGTTGTTGGCTGTTATAGGCCCCCATCAGCCTCCTCAGATACTCTACCCTCCTTAATACAGCTCCTGTCTCAGCTTCATTTTAATGAAATCGTCCTTATAGGGGACCTGAACTGGGATTGGCTCTCCTCAGCCTCAGACGACTTTAAAGCTTATTGCTTGTCCCTAGCTTTCACTCAAATCGTTGAAGGTCCCACACGTCTCAATTCCAAGTGTGCAGACAAATCTACACTACTTGACTTAATTATCACAAATAAGCCTCATAAATTCACTATAACTAGTGTCTTTGCAAATGACCTCAGTGACCACTGTGTAATTGGAGCTATTAGGGACTGCAAAATACCCCGCTCTAAACCCCGTGTCATCCAGAAAAGAGATCTGAAGAATTTCTCAGAGCAAGCTTTCCTTCATGACCTACAGCAGGTCAGATGGGATCGCATTCTCCTGCTTGGTGATGTTGATTTTGCATGGGAATATTTCCACAATAGCTTTCTCCCTCTTATCAACAAGCATGCTCCTTTTCGTCGCTTCCGGGTGAAAGGTCGAAACAATCCCTGGTTCACCAGCGACTTGACATCCCTTCTTCACAAAAGGAACCAGCTCTGGGCCGCTGCCAGGCAGTCCGGCTCTGAGACAGATTGGCTCTCCTTTCGCCAAGCGAGAAATAGCTTCACTGCTTGTGTTAAAAAAGCAAAAAGTGAATTCTATCTCTCTCAGACCACTGACAATCTTAATGATCCCAGGAGATTTTGGAAAACAGTGAAGTCACTCTCAGTCGACTCTGGTCCTGCTGAGTTACCCCCCCATATCATTGACAACTCGATCCCAGTGTTTGATAAATCAGAGATGTTAAACTGCTTCAACAAACACTTTATAGCCTCTGGTTTATTATTTGATTCCTTGCCAGGAACAAATTCAAATTCTGCCCCGTCCAATCCCCCTTTTTCGGCTAGGACCACTAGTGGTCTTTCTGGGCACCATTCCTTTTCGTTTTCTCCACTCCTTGTTGGTGATGTTTGGAAAGCCTTAACGGAGCTAGACCCTAGGAAATCATCTGGTCCCGACAATCTTCCACCTCTATTTTTGCGACTGGCTGCAGATATCATTGCAGAACCTATTACACACATTTTTAACTTAACTATTTCCAATAATGTCATCCCAGAGGTCTGGAAAACTGCTTTTGTGCTTCCGCTCCTGAAGGGTGGTGATTCCAAATGTTTAAACAATTACAGGCCAATTTCTAAGCTCTCTGTCTTAGCCAAGGTCCTTGAGCGACTAATTAATGTCCAGCTCAAGGACTTCCTGGAGTCACATGACATCCTCTCACCCTTTCAGTCTGGGTTTAGGAAGCACCATAGCACAGTGTCTGCCGCTGTTAAAGTCGTAAACGACATTACAGAGGCCTTAGATAGGAAGAATCACTGCGCTGCAATCTTTATCGACCTATCTAAAGCTTTTGACACCGTCAATCACGCCTTCCTATGCCAGCGCCTCCTTGATATTGGTCTGTCCTCTCATGCCGTAGGCTGGTTCACCAACTACTTGTCCCAACGTAAGCAGTCTGTGCAGTTTGGTGACCTCTCATCCAGCATGCTCACTGTCTTAAATGGGGTGCCACAGGGCTCTGTCTTGGGACCAACCCTCTTCACCATCTATATAAATGAAATAGGGTTTATTGCAAATGCTACGGTTCATTTATACGCGGATGACACAATCATGTACTGTTTTGCATCTTCCATCATCCGTGCTCTGGAGTCTCTACAGACAGCTTTTGATACCCTACAGTCCCAGATGTCTCAGCTCAGGCTGGTATTGAATGCAGGGAAGACTAAAGTCATGGTATTCACGAATAACAAGCGGGGGCCAGCTGCTCTTCCTGACATTATATCTCGTCAGGGTACCCCTATTGAGCTTGTGTCTAGCTACAAATACCTTGGCATTCATCTTGATGACAGCCTCTCCTTCAAGCTGCACCTAGACAATCTTTTAAAGAAACTTAAGCTAAAACTGAGTTTTTTCTTTAGAAACAAGTCATGTTTCTCAGCTGCAGCAAGGAAACGCCTGGTTGCTGCCACCTTTTTGCCTCTCCTGGACTACGGTGATGTCCTGTACATGAATGCCTCTGCTAGCTGTCTACAACATCTGGATGCAGCCTACCATAGCGCGCTACGTTTCATTACAGGCTGTAAAGCACTCACACACCATTGTGTGTTATACTCTCTGGTTAACTGGCCATCTCTCTCCATTCGCCGAACCCATCACTGGTACATTTTCATTTACAAATCCATTCTTGGTCTGCTTCCCACCTACTTATCTACTCTCCTTTCGCGCAAACACTCCACCTACGGCCTTCGTTCTCAGGACATCATAACGTACTCCATCCCCCTGGTCCGCACTGAGAGAGGCAAAAGAGCATTTTCATATGCAGCCCCTTCCTCTTGGAACTCCTTACAGCTGAGTCTTAAGTTGTCCAATTTGATCTCTTTCAAAAGGTTTAAGCGACTATTGCCTGATTTAGTGAGTGTGCCAATATCATGTTCTTGCACTCCAAGATAACTCTCCCCTGTTCTCATCCCCCATGCACTTTGCACTTTTAGACTTCCATTGTTGTTATTGTTACACATAGTCCTGTATGTTTTATTTGTAATTCTGTCCTGTTGTTTGTAATTTAGTGAAACGAGTGTTGAATGATTGTGAACAGGTCACACTTGTAAATGAGTCTTCTGAACTCAATGTGTTTTTTACCTGTATAAATAAAGGTTAAATAAAAATAAAAAAATAAAAAATTTTGCGCGGCGGAATTGACGGAATTATGCTTCGTTTTGAATAAATGTTAATATTTTACATTGCTGTGTGTTTATTTTACACTAATAGCTGTAGTAACCGTTGTATAAAAGCAATAAACCACTCAAGGCCGTGTGTTATAGTGATTTTATAACAGCTAGGGGGGTTTTACTCCGCTTCGCGTTGTGCCTAACAACGCCCCCTAGCTGTTATAAAATCACTATAACACACGGCCTCGAGTGGTTTATTGCTTAAATAGCACCTCTTAGATCTAGACGGAAGTAGACTTGATCAGAGGACAATATACAGTCACTACAGCTACTATCGACATGGCAAGGCAAGACTATTTATATAGCACATTTCAGCCACAGGGCAATTCAAGGTGCTTTACATGAGACATTAAAAGCATTAAAACAAAATGCAAGACATTATAGACATTTAAAACAAAAAGCAGGACAAATAGAATACAGGAATACAAGTTACAGTGCAGTTTACAAATAGACATAACTCCTCTTAGAAAGCAGTGGCAAAAAGAAAAGTCAACAAGTCAACACCTGTAGGTCTGCTACACATCAGTAGGTCTACAACACATCTTGGTAGGTCTATAACACATCCTGTAGGTCTACAACACATCTTGTAGGTCTATAACACATCCTGTATGTCTGTTGCACATCCTGTAGGTCTACAACACGTTCTGTAGGTCTATAACATCCTGTAGGTCTGCTGCACACCCTGTAGGTCTATAGCATGTTCTGCAGGTCTATAATACATCCTATAGGTCTATAGCACGTTCTGTAGGTCTATAACACGCTCTGTAGGTCTATAATACATCCTGTAGGTCTGCTGCACTTCCTATGAACGTGTTATATCCTGGACTCCACTGGATCAGCCCGGTGTGGCTCGGCCACAGTCCTGATGAAGGTGTGAGGGGCGGAGCCAAGGCACGGTTGGTGGGACAGTTGGTACTTCCTGTACCACAGGACTGTGGGATCTGTAGTCCACAGGATTCACTGAAACTCGCATCACCCAGTGGTGTATTATTGCGTCACTTCAGTCTCCTCGCCTGGTGTTGGGTCACTTCCTGTTTGCAGGCGTTGGTTTGTGTTCACAGCGGTCAAAAACAAGCAGGCGTCTTGCGGTGCCTGACTAATTTACAAATCAAATGGACCCTAGTCCTTACTCAGTCTCCTCGTCTTCCTCTCCCCTGGCCTTCCTCTAGATGTGTTCAGGGACGGTCACTTCCTCTAGATGTGTTCAGGGACGGTCACTTCCTCTAGATGTGTTCAGGGACGGTCACTTCTTCTAGATGTGTTCAGGGACGGTCACTTCCTCTAGATGTGTTCAGAGACGGCCACTTCCTCTAGATGTGTTCAGGGACGGTCACTAGAGCATCCTCCGCTTCTCTGTCCACATCCACGTTCTGGAAGTGAAAGAAGCATGTGTGAGAAATGTGAGCTTTGTTAGTCTATGGGTGTTTATGTGCACGTGAATGTGTGTGTATGTGTAAACGTATGTTTGTCTATGTGTGTTAGTGTGTGTGCGTGTGTGTGTAAAGAATGTGATGGGGGTTAGTGAGGTGTGTTAAAATGTGCGTTGTGTTAATCTATGTGTGGTTATTGTGTGTGTGTGTAGTTTATGGGTGGTTAGTGTGCGTGTGTGTTAGGCTGGGTGCAGACCAGAGGATTTTAAGCCTGATTTTGGCTCCGATTCACCCCTCCCGACAAGCGAGGGGGGGGGCATTCCCGAATCAACACTTGTCGGAACCGGTTATTTGCCCAAATAATCCTGTGCAGTGTGAGGGGTTTACCGACCTCATATGAACGTTCCCCACTGATCGGAGTTTGAATCGTAAACATCTTACATGTTTGACATTGATCCTTGAAGGTAGCATTGTTGATCCCAGCCCCGTGGTTTAGGGGGCGGTCCTGCGTCTTGACTGATCGTCTAGTCGCGCTCTTACAGGTACCATTAAAATATTACTAATCGGTTAAATCTCATGTTATGTCTGTGGTTTCTCACATTTTTTAAATGGGTTAAGATGTGAAAATCCTCCAGTGTGCACCCAGCATTAGTCTACTGGGGAGGGAGGGGTGGGGGCGTGGAGTGGGGGGGTCATCTCCCAGCTCATCTCTCATGGTCTAGTCTAGTCTCTCATGGTCTAGTCTCTCATGGTCTAGTCTCTCATGGTCTAGTCCCTCATGGTCTAGTCTCTCATGGTCTAGTCTCTCATGGTCTAGTCTAGTCTCTCATGGTCTAGTCTCTCATGGTCTAGTCTCTCATGGTCTAGTCTCTCATGGTCTAGTCTAGTCTCTCATGGTCTAGTCTCTCATGGTCTAGTCTCTCATGGTCTAGTCTAGTCTCTCATGGTCTAGTCTAGTCTCTCATGGTCTAGTCTAGTCTCTGATGGTCTAGTCTCTCATGGTCTAGTCTAGTCTCTCATGGTCTAGTCTCTCATGGTCTAGTCTCTCATGGTCTAGTCTCTCATGGTCTAGTCCCTCATGGTCTAGTCTAGTCTCTCATGGTCTAGTCTAGTCTCTCATGGTCTAGTCTAGTCTCTCATGGTCTAGTCTAGTCTCTCATGGTCTAGTCTCTCATGGTCTAGTCTAGTCTCTCATGGTCTAGTCTAGTCTCTCATGGTCTAGTCTCTCATGGTCTAGTCTAGTCTCTCATGGTCTAGTCTAGTCTCTCATGGTCTAGTCTAGTCTCTCATGGTCTAGTCTAGTCTCTCATGGTCTAGTCTCTCATGGTCTAGTCTCTCATGGTCTAGTCTCTCATGGTCTAGTCTCTCATGGTCTAGTCTAGTCTCTCATGGTCTAGTCTAGTCTCTCATGGTCTAGTCTCTCATGGTCTAGTCTAGTCTCTCATGGTCTAGTCTAGTCTCTCATGGTCTAGTCTAGTCTCATGGTCTAGTCTCTCATGGTCTAGTCTCTCATGGTCTAGTCTAGTCTCTCATGGTCTAGTCTAGTCTCATGGTCTAGTCTAGTCTCTCATGGTCTAGTCTAGTCTCTCATGGTCTAGTCTCTCATGGTCTAGTCTAGTCTCTCATGGTCTAGTCTCTCATGGTCTAGTCTCTCATGGTCTAGTCTCTCATGGTCTAGTCTAGTCTCTCATGGTCTAGTCTCTCATGGTCTAGTCTAGTCTCTCATGGTCTAGTCTAGTCTCTCATGGTCTAGTCTCTCATGGTCTAGTCTCTCATGGTCTAGTCTAGTCTCTCATGGTCTAGTCTCTCATGGTCTAGTCTCTCATGGTCTAGTCTAGTCTCTCATGGTCTAGTCTCTCATGGTCTAGTCTCTCATGGTCTAGTCTCTCATGGTCTAGTCTCTCATGGTCTAGTCTCTGATGGTCTAGTCTAGTCTCTCATGGTCTAGTCTCTGATGGTCTAGTCTAGTCTCTCATGGTCTAGTCTAGTCTCTCATGGTCTAGTCTAGTCTCTCATGGTCTAGTCTCTCATGGTCTAGTCTCTCATGGTCTAGTCTAGTCTCTCATGGTCTAGTCTAGTCTCTCATGATCTAGTCTCTCATGGTCTAGTCTCTCATGGTCTAGTCTAGTCTCTCATGGTCTAGTCTAGTCTCTCATGGTCTAGTCTAGTCTCTCATGGTCTAGTCTCTCATGGTCTAGTCTCTCATGGTCTAGTCTAGTCTCTGATGGTCTAGTCTCTCATGGTCTAGTCTAGTCTCTCATGGTCTAGTCTCTCATGGTCTAGTCTAGTCTCTCATGGTCTAGTCTCTCATGGTCTAGTCTCTCATGGTCTAGTCTAGTCTCTCATGGTCTAGTCTAGTCTCTGATGGTCTAGTCTCTCATGGTCTAGTCTAGTCTCTGATGGTCTAGTCTCTCATGGTCTAGTCTAGTCTCTGATGGTCTAGTCTCTCATGGTCTAGTCTAGTCTCTGATGGTCTAGTCTCTCATGGTCTAGTCTAGTCTCTCATGGTCTAGTCTCTCATGGTCTAGTCTCTCATGGTCTAGTCTAGTCTCTCATGGTCTAGTCTAGTCTCTCATGGTCTAGTCTCTCATGGTCTAGTCTAGTCTCTCATGGTCTAGTCTCTCATGGTCTAGTCTAGTCTCTCATGGTCTAGTCTAGTCTCTGATGGTCTAGTCTCTGATGGTCTAGTCTCTGATGGTCTAGTCTCTCATGGTCTAGTCTAGTCTCTGATGGTCTAGTCTCTCATGGTCTAGTCTAGTCTCTCATGGTCTAGTCTCTCATGGTCTAGTCTCTCATGGTCTAGTCTAGTCTCTCATGGTCTAGTCTAGTCTCTCATGGTCTAGTCTAGTCTCTGATGGTCTAGTCTCTCATGGTCTAGTCTAGTCTCTGATGGGTCTCCAGATCGCTACTCACCCCTGTGGTCTCACAGGGTCGGCAAACATGGAGTTGGGAGGAAGTGTGTGTCAGTGTGCGTGTGTGCGCATGTGTGTGTTTGTGTGTGTGTGTGTGTGTCTGTGTACCTGCAGGCTGAGTGTGGTGAGGTCTTGCAGTGTTTTGGAGGGGGCGGGGCTGGGGGCGTCACAGCATGGGCCATCCTGGGGACCAGAGGGGCGGGACTTTAGGGTCTCATATCAGATCCCAATCCGGAAAGTCATGCCGGGAGGACAGGAGGAGAATGTTTCCACTGACCTCAGATCAGCTAGCGGCTGACGCTGTAGCCCTGTGTTATCCTACCCGGGGCCGCTAGTGATTTTCACCATTCATACATGAGCCAAATGCCACGATATTCCCACGTTGTGTCTTTACAAACATGCCAATCCCCAGAGAGAACGCGCAAGGCAGTCCAGCAGATGGGCTCGGCCAAGCAATCACAAAGCTTATCATTACAAAGATAGATAGACCTTTTAAAGACCTTAATACGCTACATTTTGCAATGCAGAGAAATGTGGAGTGCCTTTGTCACAATATATATTTATTTATTTTTATAAATTTGGATTATTAGCTACTAGGCCCAAAATTAAGATGATTATGATCATATTAAATGTTGTACCTAATGGCAGTGCATATGGATGTATCAGCCTGGAAAGGGCTTCGTTTCATGGGTAGTGGAACCAGCCTACCAGGCCTATAGGCCACATAAAACATACTCAATTAATATATAATAATAAAATACAATAACAAATGGTTCATGCTGAATAACAAAGTTAGATACTTTAGAAATAGGCCTTAGAGGGGGGAAAAAGGTGCCCAAAAACTTTTGGTCGAAAAAAAATATATAAAAAAATATGTTTGTGTCTATGTCGAAGATTTTCTTTGGTTGAAGATAGCCATAACTATTTCGCTCATGTTAAAATTATAAAAATATAAATTTTCCTTTGGGTGAATGCTGGAACTTCCAGTGGCGCCTGGAATCCCTAGTCTTTCACCAGACTGACCTACCCGGTCATGTAATGGCTTTGGCTGTGCAGATTGGGACACCCCATCCCTGGCCCCTACAGACAGCATATCTGCACCTGCTACAGAAGGTATTCATGTATACTATATTTTATACATATTGTATGTATATTGTTGTACTCTTCTGTGTATATTCTTTACTCTGATTCTGTACGTTCGCGCGCTGCCCCCAGGGAGCTTGTCTGAGAGGTCAGGTACTGGAAGAACTTTTCCGGGTGAACCGGGTGAAACTGTTTTTTTTGTTTCCCTCTGGAATATGTAGGGGTGGGACCTATGCGCCCCCCCCCCCCCCCCCCTGGAATATGTAGGGGTGGGACCTATGCCCCCCCCCCCTCCCATTGCTCTCTGTAAAGCGCATTGCATTGCCTCTGTGTATGATACACACGTGCTATATAAATAAATTGATTGATTGATTGACTATTAAGGTTAATGTTATATTATCTTACATCTGTCTATGAATTACAGTACAGTAGATCCACAGAGCTACAGTACTGAAGAGTGAGTGCTAGGGTTAGGGTGTTCATTTGAGTGACCTGCCGTTCTGGAAATGTCCTCTAGCCCCTGCCTGCCAGGCAGCCGTTAGTAGACGCTCAACCTACAGATCGCATGAGTTTAACAGGCAGAACAGCAACGTGCAGGTCAATCAGATCCACATGACCTGTGGGTTGATTAGGGATTGGACGTGTGCCTTGTGTGTTTGCTTGAGTGTGTGTGTGTGTGTGTGTGTGTGTGTGTGTACGTGCGTGTGTGTGTGTGTGCTCAAAGCTGGTGTTGTCTCACCATCGGTCTGTTTCTGTGTGTGTTGACCGCTTCAATGTTGAGGTAGAGAGACTCCACCTTGCAACCTGAGAGAGATGGAAAGAGAAGAAGAGTGAGGGGAGAGACATGGGACGAAGAGACAGAAAAAGAGAGGGAAGAAGTCATGGCAGCAAACAGTGTAAGCTCTCAATAACTCAGTCAAACTGTACAGTACATTTGCATTATTCTTAAAAACCACAAAGCTGTACCCAGTTCTGTTTCCTCTTCGAATTAATCAAATCCCCCATCCCCCACCCTACACTGAGGTAGTTGTGAGTTTAGTGAGCATCATTAGTTGTGAGTTAGTGAGCATCGTTAAGTCGTTCTGAGTTTAGTGATCATTGTTAGTTAGTTGTGAGTTAGTGAGCATCGTTAGTTGTGAGTTAGTGAGCATCGTTAGTTGTGAGTTAGTGAGCATCGTTAGTTGTGAGTTAGTATTGTTAGTTGTGAGTTAGTGAGCATTGTTAGTTAGTTGTGAGTTAGTGAATATCGTTAGTTGTGAGTTATGAGTATCGTTAGTTGTGAGTTAGTAGCCGTAGTTGTGAGTTAGTGAGCACCGTTAGTGAGTTAGTGAGCATCGTTAGTTGTGAGTTAGTGAGCATCGTTAAGTCGTTCTGAGTTTAGTGATCATTGTTACTTAGTTGTGAGTTGGTGAGCATCGTTAGTTGTGAGTTAGTGAGCATCGTAAGTTAGTTGTGAGTTAGTGAGCATCGTTAGTTGTGAGTTAGTATCCTTAGTTGTGAGTTAGTGAGCATCGTTAGTTAGTTGTGAGTTAGTGAACATCATTAGTTGTGAGTTTGTGAGCATCATTAGTTGTGAGTTAGGAAGCACCGTTAGTTGTGTGTTAGTGAGCATCGTTAGTTAGTTGTGAGCAGTGTTGGGCAGTAACGCGTTACTAGTAACGCGCTACAGTAATAATATTACTTTTTCCAGTAACGAGGGGTGTAGCGAGTTACTAATCACATTTCAGTAATAATATTACAGTTACTTGCCCCCAGAAAGCTCGCTACTGCATTACTTTTGTCATAGGCCTGCTCTGTTTATTTATTTTCGTTTTACAAAGGGTGAAATAAAGTTTTGATTTCAGATTGAAGAACGTTCCGCTCATATCACGTCCCGTCACATTACCAGGCAAGCAGCGAGCGAGCGGAGCTATTTGAACATGACGACGTTAACATTCCATGGCTGGAAATACGCACACTATTTCGATTTCCTGGAACTGAAAGACAACAAGAATGTTGTCAAGTGTAAATTGTGTGTAAGTTCTACTAAGACTCTTTCTTGTGCCAGAAACACCACCTCAAATCTCCTGAAACATTTGCTACGCCAACACAGCAACATGAAGTTGGTGGAAAGAGAACCGGACCGTGATGAGCACGCTGCAAAAGGTAGTCAATATGGAAAGTAATATATTACATAAGTAACTAGTTACTTTTGGCTGGGAGTAATAAGTAAAGTAACGATATTACTTTTAAAAAGGGTAATGAGTAATAAGTAATATATTACATTTTTTGAGTAACGAGCCCAACACTGGTTGTGAGTTAGTGAACATCATTAGTTGTGAGTTAGGAAGCATCGTTAGTTGTGAGTTAGTGAGAGTTAGGTAGTTGTGAGTTAGTGAGAGTTAGGTAGTTGTGAGTTAGTGAGAGTTAGGTAGTTGTGAGTTAGTGAGCGTTGTTAGGTAGTTGTGAGTTAGTGAGAGTTAGGTAGTTGTGAGTTAGTGAGAGTTAGGTAGTTG
>NC_140244.1:27816454-27853954 GCF_949987555.1 Borostomias antarcticus
AGTGTATAACATTGCCCCACCGGTACGATCTAGGCATCTAAACGGCTTTTCAGGATTCCAAATGTGCACTCAATCACACGCGGAGTCATCATCCATGGCTGAAGATGATACCTGCTGTCACCTATGATACAAAAGCAAAATACTTTCAAGACCATTCAAATAAAAAAAAATAGTGTATGTTTTTTTAATTTATACCTATATCGGCCGCCAGCCGTTCAATGAACGGCTATAGGGAATGCGCAGTTTCGCGTATAGCCTATTATATGCACAGTTTCGCACTATGTAGGCTATTATAAATAAGTATTATTCATTGAGGGAGCTTAGACTCGCTGGGGACTGGTGGAGAGACGCATAGTCTACAGAGCCTCCCCAGAAGCAACTTCATCCTCCAGTTGGCTGAAGAGCTGCGCGCTCTGGCGTCCAAACAGCCACCGGTGGCGTCCCGCAGTGTCCACAGAAGAACACCCCCCAAAAAATACCTGCATGGTGAAGACAAGTTGCAGTAAGAACAGAACTGTCTACCAATGCACGAAGTGCACCTTAGCTGTCTGTGGCAGTTGCACTGCCAAGGTGCAGAGATGTGCGAAGTGTATTTGAGCTGCCGTCTCAACCGTGCGTAAGAGCAGAGCGCATCAACTCGTGTAGCCTACAACTAGTAGCCCATAGCCAATAAAACGGCTTATTGTTTTATTCATATATCAATTAGATAATTAGATAATTATTAATTTTATTATATAATTATTAAACATCGAAGTTATATGCTGCATCTGTAATCACAAGACGTATATGCCTAGCCTACTGTAAAAAGCGATGCATTCTCAAGTATTAACTTAGATAATTATTAATTAGATAATTATGTATCTACGTTCTATGCTACATCTGTACAGTAGGCTACTATTTTATTTGGATCCTTGGCCAAAATGCTGTTCTTGTATCCGTTTCATCGATTATTTTCCTTTTGTGAAGTGTAAGCTATACTATTCTTGTTAGTAGTGCGAAGATAACATTTTGTTGTGTTATTTTATTGCCATATAGTCATTTTGTGAGTAGTATGAAAGGACAACATTAAGCCTTGAGTTGTACAGTACAATCCTAAGACCGTATACCGTAAAAAACTATGCGTTCTTACGGTACGTCCATTGAACGGCTACTGGCCGATAAAGTTATATAGTGAGCCGCGGTGGTTCTAGTGTTAAATCAAAAAGTGATATTTTTCTTCTAAATATTCTCTCACGAACAACATGCCTGGCATTGCGATGCCTTCGCCTCTCAACAATCACTGCTGCCATGATCAGTGGAAAGGCTGGCCATGACACCCACGCTTAAATACCACCACGTCTCTGAAAACGGAATTAATTTCACTTTAAATGCGTGAAGCAATTGGCGCTGATCTTTGTGAATCGAGCGAATTTTGCAATAATGTTGATTTGCATAGAATGGGGAACATTCTCCGCCCATATTACCTAATTTAAATATCAGCTAATAATACCGGCGCAGAGAACCGAATGACGAAGACAACACAGTTAACACCGTTTTTCACCCTTTGTGAATAGCAACGTTGATTTTCGACTTATTTGCACAGATTTTGCATCAGGAAAAGCTGCGCAATCCTTTAGTGAATTTTCCCCACAGAGTTTTAGAAACACAACACTTTCTCACACACTCAAACACACGTGCGAAAAAACACATACACCTTGATATAGAATCACTCTCTCTCTCTCTCTCTCTCTCTCTCTCACACACACACACACACACACGCACGCACGCGCGCACGCACGCAGTGACCTTGTATCCGTTCTCCTTGGCAAAGCTGAGGATGAGCTCTCTGCGTTCTGTCGTAGTGTTGGTGGCATCAAACACCTGAGAGAGATGAGGGAGGGAGAGAGAGAAGGAGGGAGAGAGAGAGAGAAGGAGAGAGAGACGAGAGAGGGAAAGAGAGAAGGAGAGAGAGACGAGGGAGGGAGGGAGGGAGGGAGAGACGAGGGAGCGAGAGAGAGACGAGGGAGGGAGAGAGAGACGAGGGAGAGAGACGAGGGAGGGAGAGAGACGAGGGAGAGAGAGATGAGGGAGGGAGAGAGAGAAGGAGAGAGAGACGAGAGAGGGAAAGAGAGAAGGAGAGAGAGACAAGGGAGGGAGGGAGAGACGAGGGAGGGAGAGAGAGACGAGGGAGGGAGAGAGAGAAGGAGGGAGAGAGAGACGAGGGAGGGAGAGAGACGAGGGAGGGAGAGAGAGACGAGGGAGAGAGATGAGGGAGGGAGAGAGAGACGAGGGAGGGAGAGAGAGAAGGAGGGAGAGAGACGAGGGAGGGAGAGAGACGAGGGAGGGAGAGAGAGACGAGGGAGGGAGAGAGAGACGAGGGAGGGAGAGAGAGAGACGAGGGAGGGAGAGAGAGAAGGAGGGAGAGACGAGAGAGGGAAAGAGAGAAGGAGAGAGACGAGGGAGGGAGGGAGAGACGAGTGAGCGAGAGAGAGACAAGGGAGGGAGAGAGAGACGAGGGAGGGAGAGAGACGAGGGAGGGAGAGAGATGAGGGAGGGAGAGAGACGAGGGAGGGAGAGAGAGACGAGGGAGAGAGATGAGGGAGGGAGAGAGAGACGAGGGAGGGAGAGAGAGAAGGAGGGAGAGACGAGGGAAGGAGAGAGACGAGGGAGAGAGACGAGGGAGAGAGATGAGGGAGGGAGAGAGAGACGAGGGAGGGAGAGAGAGAAGGAGGGAGAGAGACGAGGGAAGGAGAGAGACGAGGGAGAGAGACGAGGGAGGGAGAGAGAGAAGGAGGGAGAGAGAGAAGGAGGGAGAGGTGGGAGGAGCAGGGGGGTCAGAGTGAGGTCAGGGGAAACTGTGTAGAACATGTGTGCTGAGCCAGTTAGATCAGGAAGAGTATTTAACTAGGGTTAGATCAGGAAGTGTATTTAACTAGGGTTAGGGTTAGATCAGGAAGAGTATTTAACTAAGGTTAGATCAGGAAGAGTATTTAACTAGGGTTAGATCAGGAAGAGTATTTAACTAGGGTTAGATCAGGAAGAGTATTTTACTAGGGTTAGATCAGGAAGGGTATTTAACTAGGGTTAGATCAGGAAGAGTATTTAACTAGGGTTAGATCAGGAAGAGTATTTAACTAGGGTTAGATCAGGAAGAGTATTTAACTAGGGTTAGATCAGTTAGACTATTTAACTAGGGTTAGATCAGGAAGAGTTTTTAACTAGGGTTAGATCAGGAAGAGTATTTAACTAGGGTTAGATCAGGAAGAGTATTTAACTAGGGTTAGATCAGGAAGAGTATTTAACTAGGGTTAGATCAGGAAGAGTATTTAACTAGGGTTAGGGTTAGATCAGGAAGAGTATTTAACTAGGGTTAGATCAGGAAGAGTATTTAACTAGGGTTAGATCAGGAAGAGTATTTAACTAGGGTTAGATCAGGAAGAGTATTTAACTAGGGTTAGATCAGGAAGAGTATTTAACTAGGGTTAGATCAGGAAGAGTATTTAACTAGGGTTAGATCAGGAAGAGTATTTAACTAGGGTTAGATCAGGAAGAGTATTTAACTAGGGTTAGATCAGGAAGAGTATTTAACTAGGGTTAGATCAGGAAGTGTATTTAACTAGGGTTAGATCAGGAAGAGTATTTAACTAGGGTTAGATCAGGAAGAGTATTTAACTAGGGTTAGATCAGGAAGAGTATTTAACTAGGGTTAGATCAGGAAGAGTATTTAACTAGGGTTAGATCAGGAAGAGTATTTAACTAGGGTTAGATCAGGAAGAGTATTTAACTAAGGTTAGATCAGGAAGAGTATTTAACTAGGGTTAGATCAGGAAGAGTATTTAACTAGGGTTAGATCAGGAAGAGTATTTAACTAGGGTTAGATCAGGAAGAGTATTTAACTAGGGTTAGATCAGGAAGAGTATTTAACTAGGGTTAGATCAGGAAGAGTATTTAACTAGGGTTAGATCAGGAAGAGTATTTAACTAGGGTTAGGGTTAGATCAGGAAGAGTATTTAACTAGGGTTAGGGTTAGATCAGGAAGAGTATTTAACTAAGGTTAGATCAGGAAGAGTATTTAACTAGGGTTAGATCAGGAAGAGTATTTAACTAGGGTTAGATCAGGAAGAGTATTTAACTAGGGTTAGGGTTAGATCAGGAAGAGTATTTAACTAAGGTTAGATCAGGAAGAGTATTTAACTAGGGTTAGATCAGGAAGAGTATTTAACTAGGGTTAGATCAGGAAGAGTATTTAACTAGGGTTAGATCAGGAAGAGTATTTAACTAGGGTTAGATCAGGAAGAGTATTTAACTAGGGTTAGATCAGGAAGAGTATTTAACTAGGGTTAGATCAGGAAGTGTATTTAACTAGGGTTAGGGTTAGATCAGGAAGAGTATTTAACTAGGGTTAGGGTTAGATCAGGAAGACTATTTAACTAGGGTTAGATCAGGAAGAGTATTTAACTAGGGTTAGATCAGGAAGTGTATTTAACTAGGGTTAGATCAGGAAGAGTATTTAACTAGGGTTAGATCAGGAAGAGTATTTAACTAGGGTTAGATCAGGAAGAGTATTTAACTAGGGTTAGATCAGGAAGAGTATTTAACTAGGGTTAGATCAGGAAGAGTATTTAACTAGGGTTAGATCAGGAAGAGTATTTAACTAGGGTTAGGGTTAGATCAGGAAGAGTATTTAACTAGGGTTAGATCAGGAAGAGTATTTAACTAAGGTTAGATCAGGAAGAGTATTTAACTAGGGTTAGATCAGGAAGAGTATTTAACTAGGGTTAGATCAGGAAGAGTATTTAACTAGGGTTAGATCAGGAAGAGTTTTTAACTAGGGTTAGATCAGGAAGAGTATTTAACTAGGGTTAGGGTTAGATCAGGAAGAGTATTTAACTAGGGTTAGATCAGGAAGGGTATTTAACTAGGGTTAGATCAGGAAGAGTATTTAACTAGGGTTAGATCAGGAAGAGTATTTAACTAGGGTTAGATCAGGAAGAGTATTTAACTAGGGTTAGATCAGGAAGAGTATTTAACTAAGGTTAGATCAGGAAGAGTATTTAACTAGGGTTAGATCAGGAAGAGTATTTAACTAGGGTTAGGGTTGGATCAGGAAGAGTATTTAACTAGGGTTAGATCAGGAAGAGTATTTAACTAGGGTTAGATCAGGAAGAGTATTTAACTAGGGTTAGGGTTGGATCAGGAAGAGTATTTAACTAACTGTGTAGAGACATATCGTCAGTTTTGTTCACTAATTGCTAGAATCCTAAAATAGTAATTGCAGTCCCCAGATCCCGGGCAGAGGGGAGGGTGAGGGTTAGGGGGTCAGGGGGTCAGGGTCAGGGTCAGGGTTAGGGGGTCAGGGTCAGGGTTAGGGGGTCAGGGTCAGGGGGTCAGGGTTAGGGGGTCAGGGTTAGGGGGTCAGGGTCAGGGGGTCAGGGTTAGGGGGTCAGGGTTAGGGGGTCAGGGTCAGGGGGTCAGGGTCAGGGTTAGGGGGTCAGGGTCAGGGGGTCAGGGTCAGGGTTAGGGGGTCAGGGTTAGGGGGTCAGGGTCAGGGTTAGGGGGTCAGGGTGAGGGTGAGGGTTAGGAGATGTGGAGACACCGGCTGCAATGTGAGGAAATATAATAGCCAAATATGGTTTCCATTCATTGGACTTTGTTTGCAATATAGCCTAGCTATGTTTGTTTGTTTGTTGTGTTCACGCCTGTGTTTACGTGTTTACGTCTGTGAGAAAGAAGAGCTTTTCTCACAGATGGGGGTTGGGACTCACCGCCACCTGGCCGAGCTCTTGAGAGAAATACGCACATACATCCCTCAAAGCATGGACAGCACAGGCCCTGAACACACACACACACACACACACACACACACACACACACACACACACACAGGCAGAGAGAGATAGAGAGAGAGAGAGAAAGAGAGCGATTACCACACAGTCTGATTGGCCTATAACGCTCCAGTAACACACAGTCTGATTGGCCCGTACTTGCGTATCTTCATGGCCTCCTGGTTGTCGGGTCTGAAGAACTCGTAGTTCTTGTAGGAGCGCGTGGCGTCCCGCCGGTACTGACCCACGTTGAACACTGAGGAGAGGACGAGAGGAGGAGAGGAAATTAGAGGAGAGGAGAGAAGGAGGAGAGGATGAGGAGAGGAAATTAGAGGAAAGGAGAGGAGGAGGAGGAGTAGGAGGAGAGAAGGGAGGAGAGGAAAGGAGGGAGGAGAGGAGAGAAGGAGAGCAGGGAGGAGAGGAGAGAAGGGAGGAGAGGAAAGGAGAGGAGAGAGGAGAGAAGGAGAGCAGGGAGGAGAGGAGAGCAGAGGAGGGAGGAGAGGAGATTAGAAGAAAGGATAGTAAGTAAGTAAGTAAGTAAGTAAGTAAGTAAGCTTTATTTATATAGCGCTCTTCACAGCACGGATGCACAGAGTGCTTTACAGTAATACATTAAAATGGCAATACAACACGAGACAAGATTAAAACGACACAGAACAGATAAAACAACAATATTGCGAGCAGCAAGGCGTTATAGATGGCCGAAGGCCTGCCGAGGGGAGCAGAGGGGATTAGAGAAAAGGAGAGGAGAGAGGATGAGACAAGATACTGGCCCTAGTCCCTGGTGTGTGAGCCCTAGTCCCTAGTCCCTGGTGTGTGAGCCCTAGTCCCTAGTCCCTGGTGTGTGAGCCCTAGTCCCTAGTCCCTGGTGTGTGAGCCCTAGTCCCTAGTCCCTGGTGTGTGAGCCCTAGTCCCTGGTGTGTGAGCCCTAGTCCCTAGTCCCTGGTGTGTGAGCCCTAGTCCCTAGTCCCTGGTGTGTGAGCCCTAGTCCCTAGTCCCTAGCCCCTGGTGTGTGAGCCCTAGTCCCTAGTCCCTGGTGTGTGAGCCCTAGTCCCTAGTCCCTAGCCCCTGGTGTGTGAGCCCTAGTCCCTAGTCCCTGGTGTGTGAGCCCTAGTCCCTAGTCCCTGGTGTGTGAGCCCTAGTCCCTAGTCCCTAGTCCCTGGTGTGTGAGCCCTAGTCCCTAGCCCCTGGTGTGTGAGCCCTAGTCCCTAGTCCCTAGTCCCTGGTGTGTGAGCCCTAGTCCCTAGTCCCTAGTCCCTGGTGTGTGAGCCCTAGTCCCTAGTCCCTAGCCCCTGGTGTGTGAGCCCTCACACCCACACAGACGAGAGGCTCTCTCACACTCAGCCTGCCTGAGCGTTCCTGAGGAGGACTGAGGACAGGACAGGACAGGACAGGACAGGACAGGACAGGACAGGACAGGACAGGACAGGATAGGACAGGACAGGACAGGATAGGACAGGACAGGACAGGACAGGATAGGACAGGATAGGACAGGACAGGATAGGACAGGATAGGACAGGACAGGACAGGACAGGACAGGATAGGACAGGATAGGACAGGACAGGACAGGACAGGACAGGACAGGACAGGATAGGATAGGACAGGACAGGACAGGACAGGATAGGACAGGATAGGACAGGACAGGACAGGACAGGATAGGATAGGATAGGACAGGACAGGACAGGACAGGACAGGACAGGATAGGACAGGATAGGACAGGACAGGACAGGACAGGACAGGATAGGATAGGACAGGACAGGACAGGACAGGACAGGATAGGACAGGACAGGACAGGACAGGACAGGACAGGACAGGACAGGACAGGACAGGATAGGACAGGATAGGACAGGACAGGACAGGATAGGACAGGACAGGACAGGACAGGACAGGACAGGACAGGACAGGACAGGACAGGACATGACAGGACAGGACAATGAGACCTCAGGAGGACAGAGAGCACTGTCTGCTGGATGAGGCTCACCCTCTGGGAGAGGGAGGGAGAGGGAGGGAGGATGAGGCTCACCCTTTGGGAGAGGGAGGGAGATGGAGGGAGGATGAGGCTCACCCTTTGGGAGAGGGAGGGAGAGGGAGGGAGGATGAGGCTCACCCTTTGGGAGAGGGAGGGAGAGGGAGGGAGGATGAGGCTCACCCTCTGGGAGAGGGAGGGAGATGGAGGGAGGATGAGGCT
The DNA here is from genome assembly GCF_949987555.1 of Borostomias antarcticus. NCBI lineage: Eukaryota > Metazoa > Chordata > Actinopteri > Stomiiformes > Stomiidae > Borostomias > Borostomias antarcticus. The sequence continues at coordinate 27,824,447 of NC_140244.1, forward strand.
CACCCTTTGGGAGAGGGAGGGAGAGGGAGGGAGGATGAGGCTCACCCTCTGGGAGAGGGAGGGAGATGGAGGGAGGATGAGGCTCACCCTTTGGGAGAGGGAGGGAGGATGAGGCTCACCCTTTGGGAGAGGGAGGGAGATGGAGGGAGGATGAGGCTCACCCTTTGGGAGAGGGAGGGAGGATGAGGCTCACCCTTTGGGAGAGGGAGGGAGAGGGAGGGAGGATGAGGCTCACCCTTTGGGAGAGGGAGGGAGATGGAGGGAGGATGAGGCTCACCCTTTGGGAGAGGGAGGGAGAGGGAGGGAGGATGAGGCTCACCCTTTGGGAGAGGGAGGGAGATGGAGGGAGGATGAGGCTCACCCTTTGGGAGAGGGAGGGAGATGGAGGGAGGATGAGGCTCACCCTTTGGGAGAGGGAGGGAGAGGGAGGGAGGATGAGGCTCACCCTTTGGGAGAGGGAGGGAGGATGAGGCTCACCCTTTGGGAGAGGGAGGGAGGATGAGGGAGGATGAGGGAGGATGAGGCTCACCCTTGGTGTGAACTCCTATCCAGTTGAGGTATCTGGTCATCTTCTTGGAGATGTAGGTCTTTCCCCTGGCGGGCAGCCCCACCAGCACGATCAGGGTGGGCGAGTTGGTGAACTGGGGCACCGATGCTGGAGGGGGAACACACACACATGCACGCGCGCACACACACACATGCACGCACGCACACATACACACACACGCACATGCACGCGTGCGCGCGCACACGCACACACACACACATGCACGCACACAACAATATCACTGTTAATAGTTTATATAGTGACTTGAACCCACAACCTCAGCGTAGGGTTAGGGTCACCCCCCCCCCAAGCAGAGTGAGTCACGGGTTGCTCACACGCTTCCGTTTGATGCGTGTCCGTCAACGTATGGCGGAAGATGTGTCTGCCGCACGCAACAACAACCAATCACATTGTCCGAAACTGCGCTCGCAACAGCCAGTAGATTCTCTGAACCTGCTAGCGCGCACTATTTTGAAAACCCACCCGGCTTTTTGTTTAGTGCTGTAATGGATGCTAATCTGGTGGAACGTGTGGCGATCGATATGCATTGTGGTTGAGGCGACGTGAACGTGGTGCCGCAGGTATTGGGTACATCCTGTCCTGCAAACCCGCCGGAAACAAACAGCGATGATAAGTTTGTCCTCCATCTTGGTATCGAAAATTTTGAAAATCCCACCTTGCGATGGCGTCTTTCTCCGTCAAGACATCTGATTGGTCGGGGACGCAAAGCACCGGGACAACAACGGAACCAGAATGCCATTCGGCTGCAGCCATTGAAAGTGAATGGCATCCGTCAATGTTGACACATCAAACGGAAGCGTGTGAGCAGCCTGTCAGGTAACTCTTAACCCTAACCCTAACCCTAACCCCTAACCCTAACCCTTAACCCTAACCCGCTCCACTGCATCTTTCAGCCTCAACTGTCAGCGTTCGTCAAAAATCAAGAAATTAACCTCCATGATTCTCTAACGTTGGACGCAGGCGGTGAACGCAACTAACCCTAACCCTAACCCTAACCCTAACCCTAACCCTAACCCTAACCCAGGCGGTGAACGCAACTAACCCTAACCCTAACCCTAACCCTAACCCAGGCGGTGAACGCAATGCAACAGTGGAGCCGCTGTTATTAATCACAATAACCCGCGGTCACTAACCCTAACCCACACTAACTCTAACCCACACTAACCCTAACCCACACTAACTCTAACCCTAACTCACACTAACCCACACTAACCCTAACTCACACTAACCCTAACCCACAGTAACCCTAACCCACACTAACTCTAACCCACACTAACCCTAACTAACCCTAACCCTAACTAACCCTAACCCACACTAACCCTAACTAACCCTAACCCTAACCTCACACTAACTCTAACCCACACTAACCCTAACTCACACTAACCCTAACCCTAGTCACACACACACACACACACACACACACACACGTGGATTGACCCCAGGGGTGAATGGCCCTTGGGCCTCGCCAGGTACAGAGTTCTATGCAAGTCCTTTGCAGTCCAACGCACACACACCTAACCACACACACCTAACCACACACACACACACACACACACACACACATATTTACAGCATATCACAAATACCTCAATATGAAAGACAGAAGTCGCTTCCAAACTGATATATAAGCCAAGCACCAACCTGTCCACAAATATATACGCACAACGTGTGTGTGTGTGTGTGTGTGTGTGTATGTGTGCATATATACTCACAACCTCTTCGGCGGCTCAGTCTGCTGTCCACCCAGGGAACCCAGGTCTTTTCTAGAGGATTCTGGGTCAGTTTATTCTGTTTCTGAGACATGGTCCCGCACGGTGTGTGTGTGTGTGTGTGTTTGTGTGTGTGTGTGTGTGTGTCTGTGTTTGTGACAGAGAGAAGAGTCAGAGACAGACACTGAGAATGACAGAGCTGCTAACCCAGTATAATACTGAGTGTGTGAGAGCGAGAAACAGTATGCGCGAGCGAGAGAGGGAGAGAGAGAGAGGGTGGGAGGGGGAGAGAGAGAGAGAGAGAGAGAGAGAGAGAGACGTGTGCGAGTTCATCAACTTATACTGGAATCGACCAGGATAGGGGGCGGGGCCTGCCAGTGTAAGGCCACGCCCCCGCTGGCCCCCTCAAGGACTGTACGGCCGAACGGGACTCAGGAAATGTTGGATAAGTCTGGGTTAAACTAGCTAAATATGTTAAATGTTGAACTATCCCTTTAAATTGGGCATGGCACACCTCAATTATAGGATGTTCTTCTTCCTTAATCTACCAGTGTGTCTTCACTTTGTTTATAAAATCAGGTCCTTAAGACTCTTACACACAACAACATCATAATTACAGGGTTGTTGGTTATAATAGGGCTGGCGATGTTCACCTGCTAGTCCAGGCAGGTCACCTGGTACCGCTCCCTACAGCAGGCTGTCTCTCTCCCTGCCCCTCCCTAAAGCCTCACTCCCCCACCTCCCCCACCTCCTCCTCCCCACACTGTCTCACCCCCCCACCTCCTCCTCCCCACACTGTCTCACCCCCCCACCTCCTCCTCCCCACACTGTCTCACCCCCCCACCTCCTCCTCCCCACGCTGTCTAACCCCCCCCACCTCCTCCTTCTCCCAAGGCTGTCTCACCCCCCCACCTCCTCCTCCTCCCCAGGCTGTCTCACCCCCCAACCTCCTCCTCCTTCCCAGGCTGTCTAACCCCCCCACCTCCTCCTCCTCCCAGGCTGTCTCACCTCCTCCACCTCCTCCTCCTCCTCCCCCCCAGGCTGTCTCACTCCCCCCCCCCCCAGGCTGTCTCACCTCCTCCTCCTCCCAGGCCGTCTCACCTCCTCCTCCTCCCAGGCCGTCTCACCTCCTCCTCCTCCCAGGCCGTCTCACCTCCTCCTCCTCCCAGGCCGTCTCACCTCCTCCTCCTCCCAGGCTGTCTCACTCCCCCCCCCCCCAGGCTGTCTCACCTCCTCCTCCTCCCAGGCCGTCTCACCTCCTCCTCCTCCCAGCCTGTCTCACCTCCTCCTCCTCCCAGCCTGTCTCACCTCCTCCTCCTCCCAGGCTGTCTCACCTCCTCCTCCTCCCAGGCTGTCTCACCTCCTCCTCCTCCCAGGCTGTCTCACCTCCTCCTCCTCCCAGGCTGTCTCACCTCCTCCTCCTCCCAGGCTGTCTCACCTCCTCCTCCTCCCAGGCCGTCTCACCTCCTCCTCCTCCCAGGCCGTCTCACCTCCTCCTCCTCCCAGGCTGTCTCACCTCCTCCTCCTCCCAGGCTGTCTCACCTCCTCCTCTTCCCAGGCTGTCTCACCTCCTCCTCCTCCCAGGCTGTCTCACCTCCTCCTCCTCCCAGGCTGTCTCACTCCCCCCTCCTCCCTCAGTAGAAGGAGTAGAGTACATTACAGTCATTACAGTCATTTAGCAGACACTTTTATCCGAAGCGACTAACAATAATTTAATTTTAACGTAGGAAAAGCTAATGTTCTACTACTCACCAGAACAAGTGCATCTTCTTTCTGAACAAGTGACTTAGAGCATAATCTAGTGCTGAAGGCAAAGTGCAAGAATAGCATCTAAAATACAATAGTTGCTTAAGAGGGAGGATAGTTGTAGCACTTCTTGAAGAGATGAGATTTTGCCTGTGGTGAAAGATGACTCTGCTGTCCTGACAATAGTGGACAACCCCTCACCTCCTCCTGTCTCACCCCCTCACCTCCTCCTGTCTCACCCCCTCACCTCCTCCTGTCTCACCCCCTCACCTCCTCCTGTCTCACCCCCTCACCTCCTCCTGTCTCACCCCCTCACCTCCTCCTGTCTCACCCCCTCACCTCCTCCTGTCTCACCTCCTCACCTCCTCCTGTCTCACTCCCTCACCTCCTCCTATCTCACCTCCTCACCTCCCCCTGTCTCACCCCCTCACCTCCCCCTGTCTCACCCCCTCACCTCCCCCTGTCTCACCCCCTCACCTCCCGCTGTCTCACCCCCTCCTATCTCACCTCCTCAACTCCTCCTGTCTCAGCCCCTCACCTCCCCCTGTCTCACCCCCTCACCTCCTCCTGTCTCACCTCCTCAACTCCTCCTGTCTCACCCCCTCACGTCTCACCCCCTCACCTCCTCCTGTCTCACCTCCTCAACTCCTCCTGTCTCACCTCCTCAACTCCTCCTGTCTCACCTCCTCACCTCCTCCTGTCTCACCTCCTCCTGTCTCACCCCCTCACCTCCTCCTGTCTCACTCCCTCACATCCTCCTGTCTCACCTCCTCCTGTCTCACCCCCTCACCTCCTCCTGTCTCACCCCCTCACCTCCTCCTGTCTCACCTCCTCCTGTCTCAAACCCCTCACCTCCTCCTGTCTCACCTCCTCCTGTCTCACCCCCTCACCTCCTCCTGTCTCACCTCCTCCTGTCTCACCTCCTCCTGTCTCACCCCCTCCTGTCTCACCCCCTCGCCTCCTCCTGTCTCACCACCTCACCTCCTCCTGTCTCACCCCCTCACCTCCTCCTGTCTCACCCCCTCACCTCCTCCTGTCTCACCTCCTCAACTCCTCCTGTCTCACCCCCTCACCTCCTCCTGTCTCACCCCCTCACCTCCTCCTGTCTCACCCCCTCGCCTCCTCCTGTCTCACCACCTCACCTCCTCCTGTCTCACCCCCTCCTGTCTCACCCCCTCACCTCCTCCTGTCTCACCCCCTCAACTCCTCCTGTCTCACCTCCTCAACTCCTCCTGTCTCAACTCCTCCTGTCTCACCCCCTCACCTCCTCCTGTCTCACCCCCTCCCCTCCTCCTGTCTCACCCCCTCAACTCCTCCTGTCTCACCTCCTCAACTCCTCCTGTCTCAACTCCTCATGTCTCACCCCCTCACCTCCTCCTGTCTCACCTCCTCAACTCCTCCTGTCTCACCCCCTCACGTCTCACCCCCTCACCCCCTCCTGTCTCACCCCCTCGCCTCCTCCTGTCTCACCACCTCACCTCCTCCTGTCACCTCACCTCCTCCTGTCTCAACCCCTCACCTCCTCCTGTCTCACCCCCTCACCTCCTCCTGTCTCACCTCCTCAACTCCTCCTGTCTCACCCCCTCACCTCCTCCTGTCTCACCCCCTCACCTCCTCCTGTCTCACCCCCTCGCCTCCTCCTGTCTCACCTCCTCAACTCCTCCTGTCTCACCCCCTCACGTCTCACCCCCTCACCCCCTCCTGTCTCACCCCCTCGCCTCCTCCTGTCTCACCACCTCACCTCCTCCTGTCACCTCACCTCCTCCTGTCTCAACCCCTCACCCCCTCCTGTCTCACCCCCTCACCTCCTCCTGTCTCACCCCCTCACCTCCTCCTGTCTCACCCCCTCAACTCCTCCTGTCTCACCTCCTCAACTCCTCCTGTCTCAACTCCTCCTGTCTCACCCCCTCACCTCCTCCTGTCTCACCCCCTCGCCTCCTCCTGTCTCACCACCTCACCTCCTCCTGTCTCACCCCCTCCTGTCTCACCCCCTCACCTCCTCCTGTCTCACCCCCTCAACTCCTCCTGTCTCACCTCCTCAACTCCTCCTGTCTCAACTCCTCCTGTCTCACCCCCTCACCTCCTCCTGTCTCACCCCCTCAACTCCTCCTGTCTCACCTCCTCAACTCCTCCTGTCTCAACTCCTCCTGTCTCACCCCCTCACCTCCTCCTGTCTCATCCCCTCGCCTCCTCCTGTCTCACCCCCTCCTGTCTCACCCCCTCACCTCCTCCCCAGGCTGTCTCACCTCCCCAGCTAGGAGACAGAACTCCTGCTTCCAGGGTCCTGGGGGAAGGTAGCCAGTCTGACCAGTCCAACAACACAACGCTGGGGGCTGGCCCTACCCTCTCTCTCTCTCTCTCTCTCACACACACACACACATACGCACACACACACACACACACACACACACACACACACACACACACACACACACACACACACACACTCTGAGATATTAGCACCCTTCTAGCTCTACAGCACCGCCTGTTTATACAGTCCGTTTTCTTTCAGTTGCTAAACAGGCTTATCCTTCAATTGTATCTAAAGCAAACTCAGTAACCCGTCAGGGTTAGGGTTAGGGTTAGCTAACCCGTCAGGGTTAGGGTTAGGGTCAGGGTCAGGGTTAGCTAACCCGTCAGCCTCGTGCTCGGCTCACCTGTGCTATTGCACCGGAGGCGCTTCCGGATCGGTGTCCTTCCCTCCATGGCTCAAAACACGCGCGTGGCGAGTGAGAAGGACACACACCGGGACACGAGGAGGTCGGTCCCTCTCCTCCCTGCAGCACCGGGCCAGTTCAGTCAGCGCACCGAATGGCAAACCTCACTAGACTTTAAACCCCTCGCCTCCAGCGCCTCCCAACCCCCCCGTCCACCGACATCCGATCCCCCGACGCTGACACTGTCTGTCCGGGCTGGGAGCTACATTCATCTGACATGCTCTTCGGAAGAAAACGCAACCTATACCAGCTCGTATTGTATCTAACTTTCTGCATAATGCACGCATGTGTGTGGTTTGAGTTAGGGTTTGGGTGTTGGGTTAAAGTGGTTCTTTTTCAGCCACTGAACACACGCGTGCATGCGCGTCCGAGTGAGGTGAGTTTGGGTTAGGGTTAGGGTTGGGGTTGGGGTTAGGGTTACTCCATCGCTCTTGGCATGCACACGTGCCACGGCCATCTGTTCACAAGCCATGCTCCCTGCATGCGCACGCGGATGAGGGCCACAAGGAGAGAGAGAGAGAGAGAGAGAGAGAATGGGGTAGAGAGGGGGGCTGTAGAGAGGGGGGTTGTAGAGGATGGGGTAGAAGAGGGGGGTTGTAGAGAGGGGGGTTGTAGAGAGGGGGGTAGAGAGGGGGGTAGAGAGGGGGGTTGTAGAGAGGGGGGTTGTAGAGGATGGGGTAGAGAGGGGGGTTGTAGAGAATGGGGACATGGTGGTTAAGAGAATTAGACAGAGATTAGAGGAGAGCACATGTGTGCCGCTGGTGTTCAGTTCATAGTGCGGCGATAAGCTCTCTCTGATCATCAGACATCAACAGCAACACGATCCATAAAACACACACAAACACACACACACACAAACACACACACACAAGCGCGCGCACACACACAATAACACACACACACACAGCCCGATTACGTTAACAATGGCAGGGGGGATTTAGAATGCACATTTGTTAGTGTTACGTAATTGATGCTGCTGCCTGACGAACGGACAAACCCGACACGTCCAGCGTCAGCAGCGGACCGTCCAGCTCATCTCCGTCTCCCCGGGGTGTGTGTGTGACTCCCCGGTGTGTGTGTGTTATTGTGTGTGACTCACCGTGGGGTCGCTGGAAGCGAGTTGTCCGCGTCCCAAGCTCCGGCGGCTCGGACATATCTTGCGTAATCGCCCGCCCGTTCATATTCCACTTCTATTCTGAGCCGTGCGAGAGTGTGTGTGTGTGTGTGTGTGTGTGTGTGTGTGTGTGTGTGTGTGCGTGGTAGGTGGTGAAGCACGCAGCAGCAGTCTGTCTTGCTCGTTGTGCAGAGTCGCAGCCTGGCTTCGTCCTCTCCGATTCAGCACAGACGTCCGGTCCGACGTCAGAAGGTGGGCGCTGGGCCAATACGCAAGTTTAACCTCTCGCTACCGGGCCGGTAACCCTAACCCTAACCCTAACCCTCGTGGTTCTAAACCCGGAAAGAACAGCGTTTACCTGACTGGGTTAGGGTTAGATGAATGGTCGCCCCTCCTATCTGTCGCAACGAGTAGACGAGCCTCTGAGAAGCGTGCGTGTGCGTGGTTGTGTTCTTCCTGCTCCACAACATTCCACACTGTGGGGCGAATTCACTAAAGGATTGCGCAGCTTTTCCTGACGCAAAGCCTGTGCAAATAAGTCAAAAATTATGTTTGCTATTCGCAAAGGGTGAAATACGGTGTTAACTGCGTTGCGTTCGTCATTGCGTTGCTCTGCGCCGGTGTTATTAGCTCATATTTAAATTAGGTAATATGGGCGGAGAATGTTCCCCTTTCTATGCAAATGAACATTATTGCAAAACCCGCCCAATTCACAAACATCGGCGCAAATTGCCTCACGCAGTTAAAGTGAAATTAATACCGTTTTCAGAAACGTGGTGGTATTTAAGCGCAAGGGGTGTGTCGCGGCCAGCCTGTCCGCTGATCATGGCAGCAGTGATTGTTGCGAGGCGAAGGCATCGCAATGCCAGGCATGTTGTTCGTGAGAGAATATTTAGAAGAAGGTCACTTTTTGATTTAACACTAGAACCACAGCGGTAACTGTTTGGACACCAGAGCGCGCAGCTCTTCAGCCAACTGGAGGATGAAGTCGCGTCTGGGGAGGCTCAGTTGACTATGCGTCTCTCCACCCGTCCCCAGCGAGTCCAAGCTCCCCCAATGAATATAATAGCCTACATAGCACGAAACTGTGCGTATAATAGTCTATACGCGAAACTGCGCATTTCCTATAGCTGTTCATTGAACGGCTGGGGGCCGATATAGGTATAAATAAATAAATAAATAAAAACATAGCCTACACAATATTTGTTTTATTTGAATGGTCTTGAAAATATTTTGCTTTTGTATCATAGGTGACGGCAGGTATCATCTTCAGCCATGGATGATGACTCCCGTGCGTAATCCTTCCAACGTTGGAGAGGCGGCGTACAACTGGGCTCACATCAGGACGCGCGGTGTGATTGAGCGCACATTTGGAATCCTGAAAAGCCGTTTAGATGCCTAGATCGTACCGGTGGGGCAATGTTATAGGCCTACACTCCCCCAAAAGTATGCCAGATCATCGTGCTGCAACTTGCATAACATAAAATGACAATTTTTCCTTTGTTCGTCTTTTTAAATCATTCCACCTCCGTTTGCAGTCTTCCGCGTTTACACACACAAATGGCACTGACTGATTGGGAAATTAAACCCCAAATATGATTTTTTGCTGCAGTCGTGATATTTTTTGCCGAAAGCTGTGAGACATGTTTTTGAACCTCGTCCGTGAGGCCTTCAAGTTCGCTGTCTGAAAATCGTATCTTTCTTTTTCTGTCTGCCATCGTCCAATGATATGCATACGAGTTGTATGCGCTGTATGCGCAGTATTTATAGTCATTTCCTATATCAGCAGCAAATTGCACTCAGCCGCAAACACCGAATGGGCGTGTTTGCGCTGGGATATTATTAGCGCAATGTCTTTAGTGAATAGGTTTTTAAAACGGAGCACATAGCGGGCGCAACTGACGCGCAATATTATGGTGCAATTAGCGGGCGCAATTTGCTTTAGTGAATTCGCCCCTGTGTCTCTTAAGAGAAGGCACGAACACATACATCTCTCTCTCTCTCTCTCTCTCTCTCTCTCTCTCTCTCTCTCTCTCTCTCTCTCTCTCTCTCTCTCTCTCTCTCTCTCAGACACACACACACACACACACACACACTGGAAGACACTCACAAACATGCGCATGAGCCTGTTCAGCATATGCGTGTTCCACATTTATTAGTTACTGTGGGGTTGGTTCAGGTACAGCACACAATGCAACAAGCAGGTACAATATCAGCACATCCCAACATGGTTTGTGTGTGTGTGTTTGTGTGTCCGTCTCCTCCAGTCCCACCCAAGTCCCCTCCTAAACACACACAAACACACACACCCTCAGTGAAATCTCATAGCTCCCTGCTCAATCCTTAGAAGATGTAACGGTTAACTGTTGTTATTGATATCAAAGTCATTACTGACATCATAGTTATTGATATTTATATCTAAAGATTTCCCTTTTCTAATTTGATTTTTTTTTTTCCGGAGTGTTTGTTTATTTATAGTTATAAAAGAAAGCTTTGCCAGACAGACGGACAGCTGCCCAGACACACATCAGAGCCAGCGGGCTGCGGCAGGGCAGAGGTTAGGGTAAGGGGTCAGAGGTTAGGGTTGGGGGCTCTGGCAGTCGTATCAACATTAACATGTAGGACATTGCTTATTGGTCAGTAATATCAGCAGTTCCTCTAGAGCTAAAGCAACAGAAGGTGGGGAGGGTTCTCTAGATCTACACCAGGCTGCTAGACAGCTCCAGGCCACTACAGGGGAAGAACTGGGGAGGGTTAGGGGTCAGAGGTTAGGGTTAGGTCATTACAGCAGGTCAACAAAGGAGTGCATCGGTACAAAAACAAAGAGCAAAAAAAGAATACGGTTGAATCTTAGAAAAAAGCTATCAGAAAGAAAGAGATGAAAGAAAAGAACACTTGAAGATTCTATTTACATTCAGAGAATCACACCTCCCTCTCTCTTTCTCTGTCTCCACCTCTCCTCCACCTCCCTCCCTCATCCTCATAGGGGCCAAGATTTCTGCTACAACTGGCCCCTCCACATGGATTACATATAGGCCTCAAATATAGTGTTTGTATGTATGCACTGTATGTGTGTGTGTGTGTGTGTGTGTGTGTGTGTGTGTGTGTGTGTGACACCATGCTCCTGCATATTACTTTTGGACTTTTGGGTTAGGGTTAGTGAGGGAGGTGAGGGTTAGTGAGGGAGGTGAGGGTGAGGGTGAGGGTTAGTGAGGGAGGTGACTCTCTTAAGGCATCAGGTCTCTCATCTCCGTACATCTGGGGTCAGGGACTGAGAGCATGCACACACACACACACACACACACACAAACACACACACACAAACACACACATATCCATGCATGCGCAAGCCCCCCGCAGACACGCACATTTAAAGACACAAACACGCAAACACGCGTCATTAACATAGTATTGCGTGTTTGTCATGCCTAACGAGGACATGCATCTTAGGTATAGGAGACAGCTGCCACATACGCACAGTTCGTACACACCAACACAGAGCCCATTCCCAAATACATGCTCACACACACGCGCACACACACACACACACACACACACACACACACACACACACACACACACACACACACACACCAATAAATAGATTGCTAGATAAATAGAGTATACAGGACTTTACATACGGCCAAAAATATTTAAATGAGTCAAATAACTAAATACAATTACTTTCAAACATTGAAAAATACAAAAAAGGGTAAAAAAAATGTTCATGGTAAATAAAGTTCACAGACAAGATGAAAGACATGGTCCACAAACCTCTGTCCTCCTCCTCCCTGCGTCCTATCCCTCCCTCTGTCCTCCTCCTCCCTGCGTCCTATCCCTCCCTCTGTCCTCCTCCTCCCTGCGTCCTCTCCCTCCCTCTGTCCTCCTCCTCCCTGCGTCCTCTCCCTCCCTCTGTCCTCCTCCTCCCTGCGTCCTCTCCCTCCCTGCGTCCTCCCCTCGCTCCTCCCACCCCTACTCTCCTACTGCGCTCTATCTCTCTCCCCTTCTCTCTCTCCTTCTCTCTCCTCTCTTCCCCCACTCTTCTTCTGCTCTCTCTCTCTCTCTCTCTCTCTCCTTCTCTCTCTTCCTAACCCTCTAGAGAACTGAGGCGCAGGGGGAGAAGAGAAGGGAGGAAGGGGACCAAGTGTGTGTCTGGATGTGTGTGTGTGTGTGTGTGTGTGTCTGGATGTGTGTGTGTGTGTGTCTGGATGTGCTTGTATGTGTGTGTGTGTGTGTGTGTGTGTGTGTGTGTGTGTGTGTGTGAGTAAACTTGGAGAGAAGGCAAGACAATCTGTAAACATTCACATACACCCGTGGAATGTACTGGACCTCGTCTATGTGTTTTTACGTCAGTCAGTCGAGCGTACGTGTGTGTGTGTGTGTGTGTGTTTGTGTGTATGTGTGAGTGTGTGTTTGTGTGTGTGTCTGATTGTGTGTGTGTGTGTCTGATTGTGTAGACATCAAAGGCAGTGGAGTCAGATGAAGACTGGTCAGTCCCTTCGTGTCTTAATGCAGGCAGTCTGATGGTGTGTGTGTGTGTTTTTGTCAGTCCTATTGTGTGTGTGGGTTTGTGTGTGTGTTTGGTATTGCTGTCCTAGTGTTCCCAATGTGTGTGTGTGTGTGTGTGTGTGTGTGTGTGTTGTAACGCTGTCCCCAGGGTCCCAGTGTGTCTGTGTGTGTGTGTGTGTGTGTGTGTGTGTGAGTGTGTGTGTCTAACTGGGCGGGTTCAGGATGGCTGAGAGGGAGGGCGCGAGAGGAGGGGGAGGGGCCGGGTTGACGGGGGAGGCGGGGCTGGAGCTCTCGTTGTCGTGGGGAACGGGCCCCCGGCCGCTGTACTGGCCGATGAAGGAGCCGTCCTCGTTGAACTGGATGTCCACGCTGTCACCGTACTCCGCCAGCGAGTCCTCGCTGCCCAGCTTGCTCTCCACACACAGAGAGGGCTGACTCACCGAGCGCTTCTCATCCCCATCACTGAGGGACACAGACTGGGTTAGTCAACACAACAGCTACAGACAGAGGGGGAGACATACAAGCAGAGAAAAGGATACCAAGACAGAGAGACAATCAGAGAGAGAGAGATGGCTGAATCACTCACCTTTCTAGGGATCTGCAGCAGGCCAAGCATTCCAGAGAGGGATGAGGGTTAGAGAGGAAGGATAAGAGAGGGATGAGGGTTAGAGAGGAAGGATAAGAGAGGGATGAGGGTTAGAGAGGAAGGAGAAGAGAGGGATGAGGGTTAGAGAGGAAGGATAAGAGAGGGATGAGGGTTAGAGAGGAAGGATAAGAGAGGGATGAGGGTTAGAAAGGAGGGAGATGAGAGGGATGAGGGTTAGAGAGGAAGGAGAAGAGAGGGATGAGGGTTAGAGAGGAAGGATAAGAGAGGGATGAGGGTTAGAAAGGAGGGAGAAGAGAGGGATGAGGGTAAGAGAGGAAGGAGAAGAGAGGGATGAGGGTTAGAGAGGAAGGATAAGAGAGGGATGAGGGTTAGAGAGGAAGGATAAGAGAGGGATGAGGGTTAGAAAGGAGGGAGAAGAGTGGGATGAGGGTTAGAGAGGAAGGATAAGAGAGGGATGAGGGTTAGAGAGGAAGGATAAGAGAGGGATGAGGGTTAGAAAGGAGGGAGAAGAGTGGGATGAGGGTTAGAGAGGAAGGATAAGAGAGGGATGAGGGTTAGAAAGGAGGGAGATGAGAGGGATGAGGGTTAGAGAGGAAGGAGAAGAGAGGGATGAGGGTTAGAGAGGAAGGATAAGAGAGGGATGAGGGTTAGAAAGGAGGGAGATGAGAGGGATGAGGGTTAGAGAGGAAGGAGAAGAGAGGGATGAGGGTTAGAGAGGAAGGATAAGAGAGGGATGAGGGTTAGAGAGGAAGGATAAGAGAGGGATGAGGGTTAGAAAGGAGGGAGATGAGAGGGATGAGGGTTAGAGAGGAAGGAGAAGAGAGGGATGAGGGTTAGAGAGGAAGGATAAGAGAGGGATGAGGGTTAGAAAGGAGGGAGAAGAGAGGGATGAGGGTTAGAGAGGATGGAGAAGAGAGGGATGAGGGTTAGAGAGGAAGGAGAAGAGAGGGATGAGGGTTAGAGAGGAAGGATAAGAGAGGGATGAGGGTTAGAAAGGAGGGAGAAGAGTGGGATGAGGGTTAGAGAGGAAGGATAAGAGAGGGATGAGGGTTAGAGAGGAAGGATAAGAGAGGGATGAGGGTTAGAGAGGAAGGATAAGAGAGGGATGAGGGTTAGAAAGGAGGGAGAAGAGTGGGATGAGGGTTAGAGAGGAAGGATAAGAGAGGGATGAGGGTTAGAGAGGAGGGAGAAGAGTGGGATGAGGGTTAGAGAGGAAGGATAAGAGAGGGATGAGGGTTAGAGAGGAAGGATAAGAGAGGGATGAGGGTTAGAGAGGAAGGAGAAGAGAGGGATGAGGGTTAGAGAGGAAGGATAAGAGAGGGATGAGGGTTAGAAAGGAGGGAGAAGAGTGGGATGAGGGTTAGAGAGGAAGGATAAGAGAGGGATGAGGGTTAGAGAGGAAGGATAAGAGAGGGATGAGGGTTAGAGAGGAAGGAGAAGAGAGGGATGAGGGTTAGAGAGGAAGGATAAGAGAGGGATGAGGGTTAGAGAGGAAGGATAAGAGAAGGATGAGGGTTAGAAGAGGAAGGATAAGAGAGGGATGAGGGTTAGAAAGGAAGGATAAGAGAGGGATGAGGGTTAGAGAGGAAGGATAAGAGAGGGATGAGGGTTAGAGAGGAAGGAGAAGAGAGGGATGAGGGTTAGAGAGGAAGGAGAAGAGAGGGATGAGGGTTAGAGAGGAAGGATAAGAGAGGGATGAGGGTTAGAGAGGAAGGAGAAGAGAGGGATGAGGGTTAGAAGAGGAAGGATAAGAGAGGGATGAGGGTTAGAGAGGAAGGATAAGAGAGGGATGAGGGTTAGAGAGGAAGGAGAAGAGAGGGATGAGGGTTAGAGAGGAAGGAGAAGAGAGGGATGAGGGTTAGAGAGGAAGGATAAGAGAGGGATGAGGGTTAGAGAGGAAGGAGAAGAGAGGGATGAGGGTTAGAAGAGGAAGGAGAAGAGAGGGATGAGGGTTAGAAGAGGGAGAGTCACAGTTTCACACACACACACACACACACATTCACACACACATACAAACACACACACACACACACACACACACACACACACACACACACACACACACACACACACACAAACTCACCTGTACTCCCCAAAAGTCTCATCTTTCAGCCGCGCTTCTGAGTCCACCTGCCCCTCCTCCTTGTCTTTCACTATGTGAGAGAGAAACGTCACACACACACACACACACACACACACACACACACACACACACACATACACACACACACACACACACACACACACACACACACACATACACACACACACACACACACACACACACATACACACACACACACACACATACACACACACATACATACACACACACACACACACACACACACACACACACACACACACACACACACACACATACACACACACACGCACATGTTAGAGGACCCGGAATGGAACCCAGTGTGGTGACAAGTGGTGGAAGCAAAACTGTTACACCTGTGTGTGTACATGTGTGCGTGTCTATGTTTGTATGTATGTGTGTGTGTGTGTCTGTCTGCAGGTGTGTCTGTGTGTGTTTTGTGTGTATGTATCTGTGCGTGTGTGTGTCTGTGTTTTGTATGGTATGTGTGTGTCTGTGTGAGATTTGTGTGTGTGTCTGTTTTATGTGTATGTGCGTGTCTGTGTTTTGTATGTGTGTGTGTGTGTGTGTGTGTGTGTGTGTCTGTGTGTGTTGTGTGTGTGTGTGTGTGTGTTACCTGCATATTTGCCTCCTTTGCTGCGTTTGATGAAGCAGAGGATGAGCAGCAGCAGCATGAGCAGCACAATGGCACTGATGAGACCGATGAACCAGCCCTGGGTCGCAAAACCTCCCGCTACCTCCCACAGCACTGAGACAGAGGGGGGGAGAGAGAGGGAGAGAAACGGAAAGAGAGAGGGAGAGAGAGAGAGGGAAAGTGAGTGTGAGTACAGTACGACTAGTGCTATTCCATTACAACAAGTGTTTACCAGAAAACCTCTCATGCTTTTATCCAGAGAGAGAATTTTTAATATTTCAATCTGTCCAGAGTAAGTGTGTGTGTGTGTGAGAGAGAGAGAGAGAGAGAGAGAGAGAGAGAGAGAGAGAGTGTGTGTGTGTGTGAGAGAGAGAGAGAGAGAGAGAGAGTGTGTGTGTGTGTGTGTGTGAGAGAGAGAGAGAGAGAGTGTGTGTGCAACTCAGGCAAACTCAAAGCAGCAAATCTTATTTGGAACATCGGGATGATGAAACCAGAACACAAAACACAAAATAAACTTGCTATCGGGCCCTAAAAAGATAATGAATTGGCTGAATATCTCTCTCAGAGATTTAAAGCAGAAGCAGCTCCTTACTAACCTACAGACTCAGTAACCACACCCATGCAATTGAAAAGGGGAGTATAACCCATGTAAACTGGTCATGTAAACCAGAATATTGCTGCGATTGACTATAGTCAGTATTCAGTACACACAACCCCTGTTGCTGACCAATAGCCAGTCAAAGCATCAAGATTGACAGATCAATTCTAGCCAATCAGACAATGAGTCACCCCTTTTCTGTACTGCAAGCAGCCTGCTCGAGCTTGAGGTTAGGGGTTAGCAGGGTTAGGATTAGCAGGGTTAGGATTAGCAGGGTTAGGGTTAGCAGGGTTAGGGTTAGCAGGGTTAGGATTAGCAGGGTTAGGGTTAGCAGGGTTAGGGTTAGCAGGGTTAGGGTTAGCAGGGTTAGGATTAGCAGGGTTAGGGTTAGCAGGGTTAGGGTTAGCAGGGTTAGGATTAGCAGGGTTAGGATTAGGGTTAGCAGGGTTAGGGTTAGCAGGGTTAGGGTTAGCAGGGTTAGGGTTAGCAGGGTTAGCAGGGTTAGGGTTAGCAGGGTTAGGATTAGCAGGGTTAGGGTTAGCAGGGTTAGGGTTAGCAGGGTTAGGGTTAGCAGGGTTAGCAGGGTTAGGATCAGCAGGGTTAGGGTTAGCAGGGTTAGGGTTAGCAGGGTTAGGGTTAGCAGGGTTAGGGTTAGCAGGGTTAGCAGGGTTAGCAGGGTTAGGGTTAGCAGGGTTAGGGTTAGCAGGGTTAGGATTAGCAGGGTTAGGATTAGCAGGGTTAGGTTTAGCAGGGTTAGGGTTAGCAGGGTTAGGATTAGCAGGGTTAGGGTTAGCAGGGTTAGGATTAGCAGGGTTAGGGTTAGCAGGGTTAGGGTTAGCAGGGTTAGCAGGGTTAGGGTTAGCAGGGTTAGGATTAGCAGGGTTAGGGTTAGCAGGGTTAGCAGGGTTAGGGTTAGCAGGGTTAGGATTAGCAGGGTTAGGATTAGCAGGGTTAGGGTTAGCAGGGTTAGGGTTAGCAGGGTTAGGATTAGCAGGGTTAGGGTTAGGGTTAGCAGGGTTAGGGTTAGCAGGGTTAGGGTTAGCAGGGTTAGGATTAGCAGGGTTAGGGTTAGCAGGGTTAGGGTTAGCAGGGTTAGCAGGGTTAGGATTAGCAGGGTTAGGATTAGCAGGGTTAGCAGGGTTAGGGTTAGCAGGGTTAGGGTTAGCAGGGTTAGCAGGGTTAGGGTTAGCAGGGTTAGGGTTAGCAGGGTTAGGATTAGCAGGGTTAGGGGTTAGCAGGGTTAGGGTTAGCAGGGTTAGGATTAGCAGGGTTAGCAGGGTTAGCAGGGTTAGGATTAGCAGGGTTAGGATTAGCAGGGTTAGGGTTAGCAGGGTCCCCTGAGAAGTTGAATCCCATCAGATAGACAAGGGCTGTATTCCACATGCTAGGGCTCTACCCTTCGAAGGGAATATAATCGGGGCCACGCCCACCTCCGCCATATTGAACGGCGCTCCAATCCGAAGGGTGCAGAAGTACTCCCTTCGAAGGGCCCTTCATAACGATAATTTTCAAAGTGAACAAGCGATGGTCACTTTTGCTCCCTTCGCTCCCACAATTCTTTGCAACTGCGACGTCTCAGTTACATCATGATTGAACTAGCTATCAGAATTTTTTTTATTATATGTGTGGTAATTATTCAGTTTGACAAATTTACGATGTAGCTAGCTAACTAGCATTAGCCCAAGTTGGCAGCTGGTCAGCGATGAGAGACGGAACTCCAGCCCGGCTGATAACCCTCCGTCGAGGGAAGGGAGGGTGCATCAGTCGGCTGTGATTCTTGGCAGTACCAGCCTACGTTATGTCTGAATACAATCCAACGGCTAATTCCCAATAAAGAATCCCTCCAGTGCACAAGCAACTCCCCCAAAGATAATAATGAGAAGCACAAGGTGGCAAGTGGAAAAGCTCAAACTCAAGCATAATTGTTCGTTGTGCTTTAAACATTTTTCCAACTGTTTTGTAGGCTTTGGAAAATTGATCAGACGAACTCCCTGTAGTCTCTCTGGATATCTCCCTGTAGTCTCTCTGGATATCTCTGGTCAGCATTGCACAATCCACAAGAGCATCTAAGAACCATTTTCTTTAAACTAATGGCTAAACTATGAACACAACACTCGAGACAAGCTTTGCTTGTGGGACACCACAACAACATTATCGCAAGGGCCGCGGTCTTAAGAAATCAGGCAAACTAATTGGTTATTATTCTCCACATGATTGACAGGTCGGAAAGGTCCATTGAGAGAATCTCTAATCGTCAATCCGTCCAGGGAGTGTGTCTGAGAGAGAGGGAAAGAGAGAAAGAGGGATAAACAGATGCTACCTGGTCCTTTGGTCTGGATCTCGTCTTGCCACCAGTGGGTGATGTTCCCGTAGATGATTCTGAGGTGGTATTGAGTTCCAGGCTGAAGGCCCGTCAGCGAATAGAACGCTTGCGTTGAGTTCACCTGCTCTGACTCCTGCCACTCACCCCCAGCTGCACCAATCAGAACACAACAGAGACATTAGCAGGAAAAACACCAAGCTCAGGAAAAATCACCAGCTACCCTCTTCCCACCAGCTTCCCCCACCACCCCGACCCCCCCCCCCCCCCCCAACACACCCACCACCCCGACCCCCCCCCCAACACACCCACCACCCCGACCCCCCCCCCCAACACACCCACCACCCCGACCCCCCCCCCCAACACACCCACCATCCCGACCTCCCCCCCAACACCCCGACCTCCCCCCAACACACCCACCACCCCGACCTCCCCCAACACACCCACCACCCCGACCTCCCCCCCAACACACCCACCACCCCGACCCCCCCCCAACACACCCACCACCCCGACCTCCCCCCCAACACACCCACCACCCCGACCCCCCAACACACCCACCACCCCGACCTCCCCCCCAACACACCCACCACCCCGACCTCCCCCCCAACACACCCACCACCCCGACCCCCCAACACACCCACCACCCCGACCTCCCCCCCAATACACCCACCACCCTTACATCCCCCCCAACACACCCAGAACACACCTCCCCACCCTCCCCCAACACATCCAACACACCAACTACACCAACATTCCCCCAACACACCAACTACCCCAACATCCCCCCAACACACCCACCACCTCAACACACCCACCACCCCGACCCCCCCCCCCATCCTCCCTCCTCACCACTCTTGCGGAGGTAGCGGATGTGGAAGCCATGGTTCCTGTATCTGTCTCCTGGTACCCAGCTCAAGTTAACTGATGTCTCCCCCGCCACCATGCTGATGTTGGAGGGAGGGACTGCAGTGCAGAGAGAGAGAAAGAGGGAGAGAGAGCGGGGTGGAGGGAGGGATATAGATGGATGGAGAGGGAGAGAGAGCGGGGTGGAGGGAGGGATATAGAGGGATGAAGAGGGAGAGAGACAGAAAATTCAGTAATGGTACAGTGAAGTTTTTTATTTTTTTTATTTTTAGATTGTAAAGCTCCCCCTGAGTATCTTAAAAGCTGACTGGCAGCAACATAGATGACTTCTAAAAGCTGGGTTCACGTAGTACACTTTTAGTCCACTTCTTTGTGAAGTATTTCTATTAGATCTGACATCTTGAAAACTGCAGTTTTAGAACTTTAAATGTTTTTAATTGGCAGTCATGAAACAAAGGTCAACACTAAGCCCATCTCTGTCTTTGTATATCAAGCCAGGATGCTACTGTACTATCTCATTGTACAGTATGTGTCTAAGTGTTGGAGTAATGTTGTAATTCCACCTCCATCCAGTAGGGTGGCACCCTCCTCCATGATGGGCAGTCCTCTCCCGGCGGAGGTGCTTGCAAACAGAGAGAACAGGTAGCGACTGTGTGGGTCCAGACCGTCCACCAGGAAGTATGTCACTGTGGGGTCCTCAATCTTCTCCACCCTCAGGGGGCTGTCCTGACTCTCTTCTACTGTGCACACACACACACACACACACACACACACACACACACACACACACACACAACAGGTTTACCAGGTGTCACTATGTTGTTAGAAAGAGGGAACGGGGGAGAGGAGGGGAGGGGGGATCTACAGGGGAGTGAGAGGGGAGTGTGGGAGCAGAGATGGAGGGGAAGAGAGAGAATATATGAGAGAGGGAGAGGAGAGAGGGAGAGAGAAGAGGGTAGAGAGGTAAGAGAGGGAGAAGGAAGGGATGGCCAGTGAGTGATCTACAGAGATGGAGGAGAGAGGAGAGACCTACTGGGATGGTAGAGAGAGAGAGGAGAGACCTACTGGGGTGGTAGAGAGAGAGAGGAGAGACCTACTGGGGTGGTACAGAGAGAGAGGAGAGACCTACTGGGATGGTAGAGAGAGAGGAGAGACCTACTGGGGTGGTAGAGAGAGAGAGAGAGGAGAGACCTACTGGGATGGTAGAGAGAGAGAGGAGAGACCTACTGGGATGGTAGAGAGAGAGAGGAGAGACCTACTGGGATGGTAGAGAGAGAGAGGAGAGACCTACTGGGGTGGTAGAGAGAGAGAGGAGAGACCTACTGGGATGGTAGAGAGAGAGAGGAGAGACCTACTGGGGTGGTAGAGAGAGAGAGGAGAGACCTACTGGGATGGTAGAGAGAGAGAGGAGAGACCTACTGGGGTGGTAGAGAGAGAGAGGAGAGACCTACTGGGATGGTAGAGAGAGAGAGGAGAGACCTACTGGGATGGTAGAGAGAGAGAGGAGAGACCTACTGGGATGGTACAGAGAGAGAGGAGAGACCTACTGGGATGGTACAGAGGGAGGAGAGACCTACTGGGATGGTACAGAGGGAGGAGAGACCTACTGGGATGGTACAGAGAGAGAGGAGAGACCTACTGGGATGGTACAGAGAGAGGAGAGACCTACTGGGATGGTACAGAGAGAGAGGAGAGACCTACTGGGATGGTACAGAGGGAGGAGAGACCTACTGGGATGGTACAGAGGGAGGAGAGACCTACTGGGATGGTACAGAGAGAGAGGAGAGACCTACTGGGATGGTACAGAGAGAGGAGAGACCTACTGGGATGGTACAGAGAGAGAGGAGAGACCTACTGGGATGGTAGAGAGAGAGGGAGGAGAGACCTACTGGGATGGTACAGAGAGAGAGGAGAGACCTACTGGGGTGGTACAGAGAGAGAGGAGAGACCTACTGGGATGGTAGAGAGAGAGGAGAGACCTACTGGGATGGTAGAGAGAGAGGAGAGACCTACTGGGATGGTACAGAGAGAGAGGAGAGACCTACTGGGATGGTAGAGAGAGAGGAGAGACCTACTGGGATGGTACAGAGAGAGAGGAGAGACCTACTGGGATGGTACAGAGAGAGGAGAGACCTACTGGGATGGTACAGAGAGAGAGGAGAGACCTACTGGGATGGTACAGAGAGAGGAGAGACCTACTGGGGTGGTACAGAGAGAGAAGAGAGACCTACTGGGATGGTACAGAGAGAGAGGAGAGACCTACTGGGGTGGTACAGAGAGAGGAGAGACCTACTGGGGTGGTACGGAGAGAGAGGAGAGACCTACTGGGGTGGTACAGAGAGAGAGGAGAGACCTACTGGGATGGTAGAGAGAGAGGAGAGACCTACTGGGATGGTACAGAGAGAGAGGAGAAACCTACTGGGATGGTACAGAGAGAGGAGAGACCTACTGGGATGGTACAGAGAGAGAGGAGAGACCTACTGGGATGGTACAGAGGGAGGAGAGACCTACTGGGATGGTACAGAGAGAGTAGAGACCTACTGGGGTGGTACAGAGAGAGAGGAGAGACCTACTGGGATGGTAGAGAGGGAGGAGAGACCTACTGGGGTGGTACAGAGAGAGAGGAGAGACCTACTGGGGTGGTACAGAGAGAGAGGAGAGACCTACTGGGATGGTACAGAGAGAGAGGAGAGACCTACTGGGGTGGTACAGAGAGAGAGGAGAGACCTACTGGGATGGTAGAGAGAGAGGAGAGACCTACTGGGATGGT
Organism: Borostomias antarcticus; assembly: GCF_949987555.1. Taxonomy (NCBI): domain Eukaryota; kingdom Metazoa; phylum Chordata; class Actinopteri; order Stomiiformes; family Stomiidae; genus Borostomias; species Borostomias antarcticus. Next base: position 27,846,707 of record NC_140244.1, read on the forward strand.
AGAGAGAGAGAGGAGAGACCTACTGGGATGGTACAGAGAGAGAGGAGAGACCTACTGGGATGGTACTCCAGCAAGTATCCGGTCAAAAGGCCGTTGGGCTGGCTGGGAGGGCGCCAGTGGAGGGTCAGCTCAGAGTCCGACGGGCTCTCAAACCATAGAGATGCAGGAGGGCCTGGAGCTGCACACACACACACACACACACACACACACACACACACACACACACACACACACACACACACACACACACACACACACACACGCACACATTGATGGTTCCGCACTCATCCTTCTCGGCGACTTCAACATCCAGAGTGAGACATTGGAACCTCTTTTCTCTTTCCTCTCCTCCTTCGATCTTCACCTCTCTTCTTCTCCTCCTACTCACAAAGCCGGCAACCAGCTGGACCTCATCTTCACTAGACACTGTTCCACCCCTAACCTCTCTGTCACTCCCCTCCATCTCTCTGACCACTATTTCATGTCCTACTCCCTCTCCATCCCCTCTTCCCCTGTAACTCCTCCTCCTACCCACATGGTTACCACCCGTAGCCATCTCCGCTCGCTCTCCCCTACTGACCTTTCCTCTGCCGTCACCTCCGCCCTCCCCGCCCCTGAATCCTTCTCTCTCCTTCCCTCTGATACTGCCACTGTTCTTCTCCTCTCTTATCTTTCCTCTTCTCTGGACAATCTCTGTCCCCTCACCTCCAGGCCTGCTCGCCCAACTCCACCTGCCCCATGGCTGTTGGACTCAGTGCGTACTGATAGACGGAGCCTGAGAATAGCTGAGCGTAAATGGAGGAAAGGCAGACTCCCAGAGGACCTTCTTAATTTCCAAACGAAATAGACTACACAATCTCTTCTTTCCAAGATTGAAAATCGTTCTCCTCCTCCCTGTCTGCTGCTAAAGCTGCTTTCTTCCTCTCTAACATTCTAACCTTTGCTTCCTACCCCACTTTTCTCCCCCAACAAGGTCCTCAACCTTGTAACATCTAGCCGCCCCACCATGTGCTCCCTAGACCCAGTCCCCTCCTCTCTCCTTCAGTCTGTTGCCCCCGAACTCCTTCCCTTTCTAACCCACCTCATCAATATCTCTCTCGTATCAGGATGCTTTCCCTCCGCTTTCAAGACTGCCAGAGTCACCCCCCTCCTGAAGAAACCATCTCTCGACCCCTCTGACGTCAAAAACTACAGACTGGTTTCCTTTCTATCCGTTCTATCCAAAACACTTGAACAGGCTATCTAACCAACTATCTTCATATCCAGAACAACCTCCTGGACCCCCGCCGGTCTGGGTTCAAGGTTAGCCACTCAACAGAGACCACCCTCCTTGCAGTGACGGAGTCACTCCATGCCGCGAGAGCTAACTCTCTCTCTTCTGTCCTGATACTCCTAGACCTGTCGGAAGCATTTGATACAGTAGACCACCAGATCCTCCTCTCCACCCTCGAGGAGAAAGGCCTCACTGGCTCTGCACCTTCCCTGTTTGCATCCTACCTGACGGGCCGCTCCTACCAGGTGACATGAAGAGGGTCGATGCTGGAACCACATAGTCTGACTACAGGCCTGTCCTGGGTCCTCTCCTTTTTTCCCTCTACACTACATCTCTAGGTTCTGTCATTCGCTTGCATCGCTTCTCCTCTCACTGCTATGCTGATGATACCCAACTAGTCCTCTCATTTCCCCCTTCTGACACACCACCTCAAGCTCAACCTGGACAAGACTGAGCTATTGTTCCACTCAGGGAGGGGCTGCCCACACCGAGACCTGGCCATTACCATTGAGGACACAGTGGTAACGCTGATTTGGACAGACGCTCGTGCAGATTCCTGCTCTACAACATCAGGAGAATTCACCTCTTCCTCACTGATGATGCTGGTGATCATCCAGGCCCTGGTCATCTCCCGCCTGGACTACTGCAACTCCCTCCTTGCTGGGGCCCCGGCGTCAGACATTAAACCTCTGGAACTTGTCCAGAAAGCTGCTGCTCGCCTGGTGTTCAACCACCCCAAGTTCTCCCACACAACTTCCCTTCTCTGTTCTCTACACTGGCTCCCTGTAGCAGCTCACATCCAGTTTAAAACTCTGGCGCTAACCTACAGGGCAATGAAAAGAACAGCTCCCTGCTACCTCCAGGCCATGGTCAAACCCTACACCCCCTCCTGACTACTACGCTCTGCTACCTCAGGGCAATTGGTTGAGATGATAACAGGTTAAAACCCTAACCCTAACCCTAACCGTCCGAGTTGAGTAACATGGATGTTTATCACACTTTCTAGATTTGTATAATGTTATGCTATTTGCACAAGAACGCATTGGAGAAACATGATACATTTTTAAATATACCCATTCTTTATTGTGGAGAAGCAGACGTGTTAAATATATCAACCGGCTTAGAATGTTCTCTTCTAGCGAGCAACACAAGGACAACCACTCCCCTATCCACACTCCGTAAAGAAATCTATTCATATTCATTTAACTAGTTAATTAGCTAGCTAGCCAGTTTGTTTTCATAAGGTGATATTGTCAATTACTTTAGCTAGCTAGTTTGCTTTCATAAGGATGTTGTACTGTAGTTGTGCTAGCTAGCTAGCAAAATATAATATTGGATAAGTCAGTATCATTACCTACGATACTTGATATGGTAACAAACGGGGTTTTTGTCAAGTGGGGGCACGTGACAGTTCTCATTACCAGCCCAGACAGTTTGGGTGAACGTTTGTAGTGAGACATTTAGATGTAGAAAAATAAGTTACAAAATATATTTGAATGACTGAATAATAAAAAAGATGCATATTGTTTTTTTTGATGTTGCCTAAAAACATGTGGCAAGCGTCACATTCAACCAGCATATTACGCCTTTAATAAAAAGCTTCCGCGTTCACCACGGGGCAAACACACACACACACACACACACACACACACACACACACACACACACACACACACACACACACTGCACACATGTCCGTACTGACCTCCTTCTGGAGTGCTGAAGTGGTGTGTCGGGGAGTGAGGCCCCTCCCCTTTGCTGTTGAAAACTGTGATTGACAGCTCGTAGTGCGAATAGAGTCTTAGTCCCGAAACCTCCTCCTCTAGCTTGGCACCACGGACCTCCACCATCCTCTTCTCCTCTATCCCTCGCTCCTCTCCTCCTCCCTCCCTCTGTCTCTCCCTTTCCTGCTCCTTCTTCTCCAGGGCTCTCCTCTGACGGCCTCCCCGGGGGCCTAGCCAGCTCACGTAGATCTGGAGGAGAGAGGAGAGAGAGAGGGAGGAGAAGAGAAGAGAAGAGAGAGAGGGAAGGAAGAAAGGAGAGATGGAGGATAGAGAGAGGAAGGAGAAGAGAAGAGAGGGAAGGAAGAAAGGAGGGATGGAGGAGAGAGAAGAGAGAGAGGGAGAAAAGAAGAGAGGGAAGGAAGAAAGGAGAGATGGATGAGAGAGAAGAGAGTGAGGGAGGAGAAGAGATGAGAGGGAAGGAAGAAAGGAGAGATGGAGGAGAGAGGAGAGAGTGAGGGAGGAGAAGAGAGAGGGTAGGAAGAAGAAGAGGAGGAGAGAGATAATATGATATGTTATATATATAATATGTTATATATATGATATGTTATATATATGTAATATGATTGTGTTAATTGCCTAAATCAACTAAAAGTGTTTGATGGGTGCAGACAGGCGCTGTGATATAATCTTTGCTTGATCCCAACTGATTGGTTCTAAATCATCATCATTTAACAAAAGTTCTGATTGGTTGTTCTGAACTATCATTCTTTAACTGTTGTTCTTGTTGGTTGTTTAACATGCAATGCTAGCTCTGATTGGTAGTTTGTCATGTATCGGTAGTTCTGATTGGTTGTTCTCACCCTGTAGCCTAGCAGCTGTCCCCGAACCTGCTCCTTCTTCATTGGCTCCCACTTCACCTTGACGGTGCTGTTCATTACCAGAACCTGCGCCCCGGAGGGGGCGTCCAGGGGGTCTGGGGGGGAGAAAAGAGGAGGGGTGGGGAAGAGAGGTGGAGAGAGAGAGAGAGAGAGGGAAAGGAGGAGGGCAGGGAGAGAGGGGGAGTAGAGAGGACCAATGAAAGGGGTGAAGGCGAGAGGAGAGTGGATAGTGTGTGAGTGTGTGTAGGGATAGAGGAGAGTATATAGTGTGTGAGTGTGTGTAGGGATAGAGGAGAGTGGATAGTGTGTGAGTGTGTGTAGGGATAGAGGAGAGTATATAGTGTGTGAGTGTGTAGGGATAGAGGAGAGTATATAGTGTGTGAGTGTGTAGGGATAGAGGAGAGTATATAGTGTGTGAGTGTGTGTAGGGATAGAGGAGAGTATATAGTGTGTGAGTGTGTGTAGGGATAGAGGAGAGTATATAGTGTGTGAGTGTGTGTAGGGATAGAGGAGAGTATATAGTGTGTGAGTGTGTGTAGGGATAGAGGAGAGTATATAGTGTGTGAGTGTGTGTAGGGATAGAGGAGAGTGGATAGTGTGTGAGTGTGTGTAGGGATAGAGGAGAGTGGATAGTGTGTGAGTGTGTGTAGGGATAGAGGAGAGTGGATAGTGTGTGAGTGTGTGTAGGGATAGAGGAGAGTATATAGTGTGTGAGTGTGTGTAGGGATAGAGGAGAGTATATAGTGTGTGAGTGTGTGTAGGGATAGAGGAGAGTGGATAGTGTGTGAGTGTGTGTAGGGATAGAGGAGAGTATATAGTGTGTGAGTGTGTGTAGGGATAGAGGAGAGTATATAGTGTGTGAGTGTGTGTAGGGATAGAGGAGAGTATATAGTGTGTGAGTGTGTGTAGGGATAGAGGAGAGTATATAGTGTGTGAGTGTGTGTAGGGATAGAGGAGAGTGGATAGTGTGTGAGTGTGTGTAGGGATAGAGGAGAGTGGATAGTGTGTGAGTGTGTGTAGGGATAGAGGAGAGTGGATAGTGTGTGAGTGTGTGTAGGGATAGAGGAGAGTATATAGTGTGTGAGTGTGTGTAGGGATAGAGGAGAGTATATAGTGTGTGAGTGTGTGTAGGGATAGAGGAGAGTGGATAGTGTGTGAGTGTGTGTAGGGATAGAGGAGAGTATATAGTGTGTGAGTGTGTGTAGGGATAGAGGAGAGTATATAGTGTGTGAGTGTGTGTAGGGATAGAGGAGAGTATATAGTGTGTGAGTGTGTGTAGGGATAGAGGAGAGTATATAGTGTGTGAGTGTGTGTAGGGATAGAGGAGAGTATATAGTGTGTGAGTGTGTGTAGGGATAGAGGAGAGTATATAGTGTGTGAGTGTGTGTAGGGATAGAGGAGAGTATATAGTGTGTGAGTGTGTGTAGGGATAGAGGAGAGTATATAGTGTGTGAGTGTGTAGGGATAGAGGAGAGTATATAGTGTGTGAGTGTGTGTAGGGATAGAGGAGAGTATATAGTGTGTGAGTGTGTGTAGGGATAGAGGAGAGTATATAGTGTGTGAGTGTGTGTAGGGATAGAGGAGAGTATATAGTGTGTGAGTGTGTGTAGGGATAGAGGAGAGTATATAGTGTGTGAGTGTGTGTAGGGATAGAGGAGAGTATATAGTGTGTGAGTGTGTGTAGGGATAGAGGAGAGTATATAGTGTGTGAGTGTGTGTAGGGATAGAGGAGAGTATATAGTGTGTGAGTGTGTAGGGATAGAGGAGAGTGGATAGTGTGTGAGTGTGTGTAGGGATAGAGGAGAGTATATAGTGTGTGAGTGTGTGTAGGGATAGAGGAGAGTATATAGTGTGTGAGTGTGTGTAGGGATAGAGGAGAGTATATAGTGTGTGAGTGTGTGTAGGGATAGAGGAGAGTATATAGTGTGTGAGTGTGTGTAGGGATAGAGGAGAGTATATAGTGTGTGAGTGTGTGTAGGGATAGAGGAGAGTATATAGTGTGTGAGTGTGTGTAAGGATAGAGGAGAGTGGATAGTGTGTGAGTGTGTGTAGGGATAGAGGAGAGTATATAGTGTGTGAGTGTGTGTAGGGATAGAGGAGAGTATATAGTGTGTGAGTGTGTGTAGGGATAGAGGAGAGTATATAGTGTGTGAGTGTGTGTAGGGATAGAGGAGAGTGGATAGTGTGTGAGTGTGTGTAGGGATAGAGGAGAGTATATAGTGTGTGAGTGTGTGTAGGGATAGAGGAGAGTGGATAGTGTGTGAGTGTGTGTAGGGATAGAGGAGAGTATATAGTGTGTGAGTGTGTGTAGGGATAGAGGAGAGTATATAGTGTGTGAGTGTGTGTAGGGATAGAGGAGAGTGGATAGTGTGTGAGTGTGTGTAGGGATAGAGGAGAGTATATAGTGTGTGAGTGTGTGTAGGGATAGAGGAGAGTATATAGTGTGTGAGTGTGTGTAGGGATAGAGGAGAGTATATAGTGTGTGAGTGTGTGAGGGATAGAGGAGAGTGGATAGTGTGTGAGTGTGTGTAGGGATAGAGGAGAGTATATAGTGTGTGAGTGTGTGTAGGGATAGAGGAGAGTATATAGTGTGTGAGTGTGTGTAGGGATAGAGGAGAGTATATAGTGTGTGAGTGTGTGAGGGATAGAGGAGAGTATATAGTGTGTGAATGTGTGTAGGGATAGAGGAGAGTGGATAGTGTGTGAGTGTGTGTAGGGATAGAGGAGAGTATATAGTGTGTGAGTGTGTGTAGGGATAGAGGAGAGTATATAGTGTGTGAGTGTGTGTAGGGATAGAGGAGAGTGGATAGTGTGTGAGTGTGTGTAGGGATAGAGGAGAGTATATAGTGTGTGAGTGTGTGTAGGGATAGAGGAGAGTATATAGTGTGTGAGTGTGTGTAGGGATAGAGGAGAGTATATAGTGTGTGAGTGTGTGTAGGGATAGAGGAGAGTATATAGTGTGTGAGTGTGTGTAGGGATAGAGGAGAGTATATAGTGTGTGAGTGTGTGAGGGATAGAGGAGAGTATATAGTGTGTGAGTGTGTGTAGGGATAGAGGAGAGTATATAGTGTGTGAGTGTGTGTAGGGATGCAACGATAACCGGTATAATGATAAACTGTGATAAAATTTGATTTGATTAAATTTATCACAATAAAATTATCATTAAAACTGTATGATTGCTTTGAAAAACTCACTGTAAATACTGTCCAGCATCAACAGTTAGCAACATTTCCAAGACACATTATTTTAATGTTCATACCATCTAAAAGTGCTGCTAATTTTATTTGTGGTTTTCAATATAAAACTTTGTGAAATGATTTCAGTGTCTTTTTCAGCACATATTAACACAGTGATAATACTGATAACCATGATA
>NC_140244.1:27868954-27871454 GCF_949987555.1 Borostomias antarcticus
TAGATAGATAGATAGATAGATAGGAAGATAAGAGTGATACTGACAGGCCCTGGGGGTTAGATAGATAGATAGATAGATAGATAGATAGATAGATAGATAGATAGATAGATAGATAGATAGATAGATAGATAGATAGATAGATAGATAGATAGATAGATAGATAGATAGATAGATAGATACTGACAGGCCATGGGGGATAGATAGATAGATAGATAGATAGATAGATAGATAGATAGATAGATAGATAGATAGATAGATAGATAGATAGATAGATAGATACTGACAGGCCCTGGGGATTAGATAGATAGATAGATAGATAGATAGATAGATAGATAGATAGATAGATAGATAGATAGATAGATAGATAGATAGATAGATAGATAGATAGATAGATACTGACAGGTCCTGGGGGTTAGATAGATAGATAGATAGATAGATAGATAGATAGATAGATAGATAGATAGATAGATAGATAGATAGATAGATAGATAGATAGATACTGACAGGCCCTGTGGGTTAGATAGATAGATAGATAGATAGATAGATAGATAGACAGATAGATAGATAGATAGATAGATAGATAGATAGATAGATAGATAGATAGATAGATAGATAGATACTGACAGGCCCTGGGGGTTAGATAGATAGATAGATAGATAGATAGATAGATAGATAGATAGATAGATAGATAGATAGATAGATAGATAGATAGATACTGACAGGCCCTGGGGGTTAGATAGATAGATAGATAGATAGATAGATAGATAGATAGATAGATAGATAGATAGATAGATAGATAGATAGATAGATAGATAGATAGATAGATAGATAGATAGATAGATAGATACTGACAGGCCCTGGGGGTTAGATAGATAGATAGATAGATAGATAGATAGATAGATAGATAGATAGATAGATAGATAGATAGATAGATAGATAGATACTGACAGGCCCTGGGGGTTAGATAGATAGATAGATAGATAGATAGATAGATAGATAGATAGATAGATAGATAGATAGATAGATAGATAGATAGATAGATAGATAGATAGATAGATAGATACTGACAGGCCCTGGGGGATGCACTCCAGCACCAGGCTGTGGCCCTTGAGGGCCAGCAGAGAGCTGTGGTGTCCTGAGGGACTGAGCAGGTGGGGCTTCTTACTGCTCGCCACAGCGTTACCTGGGGGAGAGGGGACAGGGGAGGAGGGAGGGAGGGGGGGGGGGGAGGGGAGGGGGGAGGAGGGGGAGAGAGGGGAGGAGGGTAAGAGGAAGGGAGGGGCAGGGGGGGAGAGCAGAAGGAACAGGATGGTGGAGGGGAAGGAGTGGGAGAAATTCAGTTCACTCATGCTGTGAATCATCACTAATTCAATTAGCTTTATTGGCAGGAAATACTCAGTACGTAAATATTGCCAATTGCAAAGCATATAACTAAATAACAAACAGCAAAAAAACAAAAAGGAGATGATGACAACATTGTACTCATTAGAAGAAATATATAGAAATAAGAAATGCTGTAATAAAGGGTTAGAAATAATAATCATCACAATGTGTGTATATATATATATATAGGCCTATGTTTGTGAAACACAGGCACATTTATGCACACACAGACTTACACCAATGTTTGCCATGTCTCTCCTATGATGTTATTAGCCTCTCTTACTCTGAAAATGTAATTTAATGTTATTTATTGCTCTATAAATGTTCTTAGCCGGTAGACAAACATACTCCAGGAGCTTGCTTGATCGCCTTGTTGAGAGGGGTCAGGGAAGAATTTTTACAGCTCACTTATCTGGCCCCCGGGTGATTACTGTTTTTTTGCTTCCCTCTGGAATATGTAGAGAGTGGGTCGTATGCCCACCTCCCTTGTTCTCTGTAAAGCGCATTGTGTTGCCTCTGGGTATGAAATGCGCTATATAAATAAAGCTTTGATTGATTGATTGATTGATTGATTGAAACGTTTCACCAAACATGGCAATAAACAACATGCACAACCCTTTTTTTTCCGTTTGCTTTTGTGTTTGTGTGTTTTTTATGTGTGCGTGAGTAAGCATGTGTGTGTTTGTGTGTGTGTGTGTATATGTACTATGTGTGCGTGAATGCGTGGTGCGTGTGTGTGTGTGTGTGTGTGTGTGTGTGTACTGACTGGGCAGGACAGTGAGAGAGACAGGCTCTTTGGGCAGGATGGTCCTGGCGTAGATGTACTGCGCATGACAGGTGTAGTCGTCTCTGCTGTCATTCGTCAGAACGTTGGCAAAGTAAAGGTTCCCGTCCAGCCCTGTGGTGATTCGCTCACTCCGAACTATGTGATTCAGTCCTGGGGGAAAGGAGCGAGAGGGAGAGAGAGGGGGAGAGAGAGGGAGAGAGAGAGGGGGAGAGAGAGGGAGAGAGAGGAAGGGAGAGGGAGAGAGAGGAAGAGAGAGAGAGAGGGAGAGAGAGGAAGGAAGAGGGGAGAGAGAGGGAGAGAGAGGGACGGAGAGGGAGAGAGAGGAAGAGA
>NC_140244.1:27873911-27876411 GCF_949987555.1 Borostomias antarcticus
TAGATAGATAGATAGATAGATAGATAGATAGATAGATAGATAGATAGATAGATAGATAGATACTGACAGGCCCTGGGGGTTAGATAGATAGATAGATAGATAGATAGATAGATAGATAGATAGATAGATAGATAGATAGATAGATAGATAGATAGATAGATAGATAGATAGATACTGACAGGCCCTGGGGGTTAGATAGATAGATAGATAGATAGATAGATAGATAGATAGATAGATAGATAGATAGATAGATAGATAGATAGATAGATAGATAGATAGATAGATACTGACAGGCCCTGGGGATTAGATAGATAGATAGATAGATAGATAGATAGATAGATAGATAGATAGATAGATAGATAGATAGATAGATAGATAGATAGATAGATAGATAGATAGATACTGACAGGCCATGGGGGATAGATAGATAGATAGATAGATAGATAGATAGATAGATAGATAGATAGATAGATAGATAGATAGATAGATAGATAGATAGATAGATAGATACTGACAGGCCCTGGGGATTAGATAGATAGATAGATAGATAGATAGATAGATAGATAGATAGATAGATAGATAGATAGATAGATAGATACTGACAGGCCCTGGGGGTTAGATAGATAGATAGATAGATAGATAGACAGATAGATAGATAGATAGATAGATAGATAGATAGATAGATAGATAGATAGATAGATAGATAGATAGATAGATAGATAGATAGATACTGACAGGCCCTGGGGGTAGATAGATAGATAGATAGATAGATAGATAGATAGATAGATAGATAGATAGATAGATAGATAGATAGATAGATAGATAGATAGATATATAGATACTGACAGGCCCTGGGGGTTAGATAGATAGATAGATAGATAGATAGATAGATAGATAGATAGATAGATAGATAGATAGATAGATAGATAGATAGATAGATAGATAGATAGATAGATAGATAGATAGATAGATAGATACTGACAGGCCCTGGGGGTTAGATAGATAGATAGATAGATAGATAGATAGATAGATAGATAGATAGATAGATAGATAGATAGATAGATAGATAGATAGATAGATAGATAGATAGATAGATAGATAGATAGATAGATACTGACAGGCCCTGGGGGTTAGATAGATAGATAGATAGATAGATAGATAGATAGATAGATAGATAGATAGATAGATAGATAGATATATAGATAGATAGATACTGACAGGCCCTGGGGGATGCACTCCAGCACCAGGCTGTGGCCCTTGAGGGCCAGCAGAGAGCTGTGGTGTCCTGAGGGACTGAGCAGGTGGGGCTTCTTACTGCTCGCCACAGCGTTACCTGGGGGAGAGGGGAGAGGGGAGGAGGGAGGGGGGGGGGAGGGGAGGGGGAGGGGAGGGGGAGAGGGGGAGAGAGGGGAGGAGGGTAAGAGGAAGGGAGGGGCAGGGGGGAGAGCAGAAGGAACAGGATGGTGGAGGGGAAGGAGTGGGAGAAATTCAGTTCACTCATGCTGTGAATCATCACTAATTCAATTAGCTTTATTGGCAGGAAATACTCAGTACGTAAATATTGCCAATTGCAAAGCATATAACTAAATAACAAACAGCAAAAAAACAAAAAGGAGATGATGACAACATTGTACTCATTAGAAGAAATATATAGAAATAAGAAATGCTGTAATAAAGGGTTAGAAATAATAATCATCACAATGTGTGTATATATATATATATATAGGCCTATGTTTGTGAAACACAGGCACATTTATGCACACACAGACTTACACCAATGTTTGCCATGTCTCTCCTATGATGTTATTAGCCTCTCTTACTCTGAAAATGTAATTTAATGTTATTTATTGCTCTATAAATGTTCTTAGCCGGTAGACAAACATACTCCTGGAGCTTGCTCGATCGCCTTGTTGAGAGGGGTCAGGGAAGAATTTTTACAGCTCACTTATCTGGCCCCTGGGTGATACTGTTTGTTTGCTTCCCTCTGGAATATGTAGGGGTGGGTCGTATGCCCACCTCCCTTGTTCTCTGTAAAGCGCATTGTGTTGCCTCTGGGTATGAAATGCGCTATATAAATAAAGCTTTGATTGATTGATTGATTGATTGAAACGTTTCACCAAACATGGCAATAAACAACATGCACAACCCTTTTTTTTCCGTTTGCTTTTGTGTTTGTGTGTTTTTTATGTGTGCGTGAGTAAGCATGTGTGTGTTTGTGTGTGTGTGTGTATATGTACTATGTGTGCGTGAATGCGTGTGCGTGTGTGTGTGTGTGTGTGTGTGTGTACTGACTGGGCAGGACAGTGAGAGAGACAGGCTCTTTGGGCAGGATGGTCCTGGCGTAGATGTACTGCGCATGACAGGTGTAGTCGTCTCTGCTGTCATTCGTCAGAACGTTGGCAAAGTAAAGGTTCCCGTCCAGCCCTGTGGTGATTCGCTCACTCCGAACTATGTGATTCAGTCCTGGGGGAAAGGAGAGAGAGGGAGAGAGAGGGAGAGA
>NC_140244.1:27878911-27893911 GCF_949987555.1 Borostomias antarcticus
ATCAAGAAGTAAAGCCGAGGAGTATGGAACAATATGGCAGTACTCCAAAAACGCCACAGATGGTATTGATGAGAGATTGGTTCTAGTACCTTGGCTCGGCAGGTTAGTTTAGAGATGAGGGGGGAATTGTTTAGATCAGAGTGATGCTGGCTGTTCATATTAAAACAGTCTGCCTCCATCACCCTAAATCTAACCCTCCTGACCCAACAATATACTAATTGTATGTTCAGTTAATAGAGTGGTGCATGTTCGTCTGGTTCCCAGGATTCATATGGTGTAAAATATCTAAGCTGTGACATTCATACTTCTTGAGATAGAGCTGTATGATGCCGGCCATGCTTTCCTCATGCCTGCCCTCTAGTGCTGGTGTGTAACGATATTGGCAACTCCTGATTGGTTTAAATCTCATGCTACGAACAGACACACACATGGAAACACATTGACACACATGTGACGTATAGAAGCGGCTACACTTTGAAAGACTGACACATTTCATCCCTCTGATCTCTAGGGTTAGGGTTAGGGTTAGGGGCTTCTCTGACCCTGGGGGCTGGGTGACATCAGCACTGCCCTGTCTGCAGGCACTCGTCATGGTAACAGAGACGAGAAAGCAGACAGGTGGAAACCGTCAAACGTATTCAGTGAAAACTGAGCGTATGTGCGTGCTTGTGTGTGTGTGCTTGTGTGTGCGTGCTTGTGTGTGCGTGCTTGTGTGTGTGAGCCGGTGTGTGTGCGTGCGTGTGACTCACACTCTGTGATGAGCCGTACGGTGTGTGTCATCGCAGTTCCCAGCAGATTGGTGGCATAGCAACGATAGTAGCCTTGGTAACTGCTCAGAGGCTCCTCCCCTTCTGCTTTTAGTGTTCCGGAACCCAAGCGTTCAACTCCCAACTCCTCCTCATCCTTCAGCCATCTGAAACTAGAGAGGGGGTGTAATAGAAGGAGACGGAGAAGGAGGGAGAGAAGTGAATGAGGGAGAGAGAGAGAGAAAGTGGGAGGAGGACAGAGAGAAAGGGTTAGGGAAGATAAGAGGGATGATGAGGGTTAGGGTTAGGGTTGGAGGGAAGATAAGAGGGATGATGAGGTCAAGTCAGTCTCCTCTTTTCATTTCGGCGTTGATTTTATTATATAACCATTTATTGCCATGCCAACAGAGCACTGTGTGTCAGGGACAGGACCAAGTCAAACAGTGACTAAGCCTTTCTCCATTTTTAACACACCCACATAGCCTCACATACATGCAAACACACACACGCACGTGCACACACACAAACACACACATGGTGGACCAGACTGACCTGGATGAGTGTGGGTGTGTCAGACCGACCTGGGGGTGGGTGGGTGTGTCAGACCTACCTGGGGGTGGGTGGGTGTGTCAGACCTACCTGGGGGTGGGTGGGTGTGTCAGACCTACCTGGGGGTGGGTGGGTGTGTCAGACCTACCTGGGGGTGGGTGGGTGTGTCAGACCTACCTGGGGGTGGGTGGGTGTGTCAGACTGACCTGGGGGTGGGTGTGTCAGACCTACCTGGGGGTGGGTGGGTGTGTCAGACCTACCTGGGGGTGGGTGGATGTGTCAGACCTACCTGGGGGTGGGTGTGCCATTGGCCTCACAGGACAAACTGATGTCCTCCAGAGAGAAGGCTGTGTTCGATTTAGGCTGCTCCGTTAGAATGGGGGGCTGCAACACTGAACACACACACACACATATTGAGTCCCTATAAAAGGTAGACTTATTGGTAACACTTTCTAAACATACTTATAATGTTATATATGTTATAATATGCTTACATCACTGTATGATTGTAGTTATAAGCACTCATACAAATTCCAAATATTTCATAAAAATAGTCATGACACATTATTAAACATTTTAGAATAATTGTAATGACAGTCCCACAGACCGGCTTCCTCTAGCATATCACATAAATCAAAAAAACTACCGCGGGTAGCTACAGTAACTAGCTGTGTTTATCTAAGAATTAGTTAGAAACTGACTAGTGGCTAACTAGCAAGCAATAGCATTCCGTGGCGTAGCCATTGTAGCTAACTGATGTTATCTAAGCTAAGACAATAATCTCTAATGAAGCACCCGGTACGGAACCGAAGGAATCAGTCGATTTATTCGTGAAAAATCCACATACAGTAAATAACACGATTTGAATTGAACAGGAGGGTGCAATCACTGGCTTCATATATCATTGATAAAAAATGCATAGAAGCCCGCAGGCAGAGAGTATTGACTGGAGCAGGTGCGCAGGGGTATTGTGATATGCTGAGTGTGTCCACTCAGCACTGTTCGAGTTATTTCACTTCTTGGTCCAACTGCTTCACCCCTGTGTTCACGTGAATGGTGCTTGTGTCCATGGTGAACTGTAGCTAATTAGCTAGCTAGGAAGCTAGTAAGCAGCTAACTTAGCTAGAACGGTAGCTAGCTAGCTACAAATGGTAGTAGGTACAGTAGCTAGTAAATTTGCAGTCTACATTTGCACCCGTGGGGTCAAGTTGGTTGTGTGGGACCTACTCCACCCACCCCGAGAGCCGCAATCTAATGAATATCCTGTACATCATGATATGAATCAAGTGATTGCAATCTTCTGACCTGTTGGCAGGTCAGGAGGCGCTCTCCTGTTTGATTAATTGGCTTATTTATGTTGATTTTCCTTGAATAAATCAGCTGATTCATGCTGTATAGGCTATAGTGCTATATATGTACCTATCGGGTGCACAAAGTGCCGGGAGGTTAAACCGGATTTGTTGCTAACTAGCTTATCTAGTGCTAACTGTTACCTAGAAAAATCTAGCCTTAATGCTAACAGTGGGTAGCTAGAGAGCTAGCCTTGACTACTATCTGGCCCATAGTTGTAATACTTAAGCAATAAAATGATAAAACAAAATTGAAAACAAAAAAAATATTCCACAATAACAATGATACATTTATGATATGCATTTTCATCTAGCTAGCCACCATGGAATATTAGTTTCTATCTGATTAATGTTAGGTAAACAGAGAGCTAGCAGCAAACGTTAGCTAGCTTGCCAGTCCGCCATCTGGCCTTAGCATTGATTGCATTATCTTGAAAATGGGAGAGGACAGAAAAGCCAGCTAGCATGCTTGCCAAACACAAGTCTAATTAGTTATCCAGTTAGCTCTAACCATGGGATGACTAAGTATTAGTTAGATTTGTTGACCCTTGTATAGGGTGACCAGATGTCCAGGTTTGTCCGGGATTGTCCTAGCTTCAAGCTGGGTGTCCCAAGTCACGACAATCAGATTCAGGATACTTGCCTTGCCTGAAGTCATCATAAAAGGCTTTATAATATGTTATTATTATTTCTATAAAGAATTATGAATATTTAAATGAGTGCTAATAACTATACGATTCTAACACATACAAATGAGTTATAGACATGGGCGTCATAGAAAGTGCTACCAATCTCTTCATATGTCAACAAGCCAAAGACAATGTAACTAAAGCAAATTAATATCATTTTGACACAGCTTGCATGCTCAGTTCATGGCTAGCAGGCCGCTTGTGTGTGTGGCTAGAATGCTTAGGTCACGCTAAAAGTATAATGGTTTACAGAGATAGAAGCCAGAAGCACTTACTTTTCTGTACTTTGTCTGTTAGTCCAAGAGAGCAAGGAGAGAGAGAGAGAGAGAGAGACAGAGAGAGAGATCAGCAAGAGGTCTACCATACACACACACACACACACACACACACACACACACACACGCACACACATACACACACATTCAGAGTTTCTAAAGCTCGCTGAAGATGCATGAGAAAGACGGACAGGTTTGCTCCTGACGTGATTAGAAGGGTAACTTAATTGGATCCAAGATTGAACTGAATCTCTGGAGGCTCCTCCCCCTGCTTCTCTTTAGTCAGACACACTGGCGTCCTGGATCCATTACCTCTCTCTTCCCTCCTCCCTCTCTTCTCCCCCTCTGTCTCTTTATATCTACACCCACCCTTTCTCTCTATCCCCCACCTTCCTCTCTATAGCCCTCCTCTCTCTATATCCCCACTCCCTCTCTCTCCATCCTGCTTTTTCTCTCTCTCCCCCTACCTCTCTATCCCTCCCACTCTCTCTAGCCCTCACTCCCCCTGTCTCTCTATACCTCCCTCTCTCCTCTCTCTCTACACTGCTATCCCTCCTTCTCTCTCTATTCCCCCTCCATCTCTCTATATCCCTCCCTCTCTCTCTATATCCCTCCCTCTCTCTATATATCCCTCCTTCTCTCATCCTCTCTCTTTCCCTCCCCTCTACTTGCCCCCGCCTTCTCTGCCACGCCCAGAAGAGAAGGTCAGACGCTGAAGGTCAGTGGTCACTGGCTCTGATTCCTCTTCTGATTCCTAACCCTAACCCTAACCCTTCTCCCCCGCCCCCCCCTCCCCCCGCCCCCCCCCTCCCCTGGGACTGACGGTCAGCTCCTGACCTCTGACCCTAACTCCTGTCGCTGAGGACCAGAGTGCGGCTGATTAAGGGGGATTGCTTGCCTGTGTATGAAGCTGTTTAAGTGAACTTGTGTCCCAAGTGTGTGAAAGAGATGAGTGTGAGAAAGACGTTGCGGCTACGTCATAGAGCAGAAATGCTGGTCTGTAGGCACATGCACAAATCTCATGGTTGTTCTGAGGCTGTAAGCAGGTTGAGTTAGGGTAATGTTAAAGTCCCAGTTAACCAAAATCAGAGATTTGCTTGAAAACACATTCTATGTGTTAGTGATGCATTGCTGATAACATGTAAAAATGGGATGAACCATGTGTAGTACTGAATTGTGAAGTTAGACCAGTTTTGTGTTTTTGACCAGTTTTGATTTCTGGATTTTCTGGGCGGGCTTAAAACGGTACCGGATGACGTAGAGCGGTGTTCTTAGCATATCCCCGCCCTCACACTATATAAAGCTAGAACGGATTTGAATCTTCGGTTCTGCTCAATTTTGAGTCTAGAATTAGCTAGTTTTAACCAACAGTCTAGAATTAGCTAGTTTTTCTTAGTTAGCAATGCCTATGCATAAAACTAAACGAAAATGCATCCTTCCTGGATGCCAGCAGGAATGGGATGATAAGGTCTCCTTCTTTCACTCCCGAGTAAAGCTGAAATGAGAAGCAAATGGGTTAGCATTTTTGAAGAACCATGGTGTTACAGAGTCTGTCACCGCTAGCGCCCGCCTCTGCAGCAAACATTTCACTCCCGAAAGCTTCTGCAATTATAATATGAGGCTTTTGGGTTTCACGGACTCACGACTGGTCCTGGTGAATTCGGCGGAGCCAACCATCTCCCTCCCCGGCCTCCATTCTCCTCCTGTCGCATCAACCTTTGGTGCCGACAGCGCTGCCTTGTGTGCTTATAGCTAATTAACGTTATAACGTTAGCTAGGTAACGTAAGCAATAGGAAAATACACTGCTACGTTAATCTACAAAATGTGTCTTGACATTTATGTGGTAATGTCAGCTATGATTAATTATATGTAATCTTAGGAGGAATTATAGCTAACATTATCTATGTAGATTGTTGCAAATGGGAGTGTGTATATAACCTTAGTCTAGCTAACATAGCTAGCAGCACCGACCAGGCGACCACCCACCAAATAACGTTACGGATGATATATTATGACTATAAGCGTTAACTATACAGAAACTGCCTGCCATATTTGTGGCACCTGATATGCGTATGGGTTCACCGGTAATGGTAACAATATATTTCTCCAGCGGGAGACCGGGAGCGAGGGGGATGGTTAGTTAGACCAGCTGCAGCTGGAGAAAGACGCACCCTCTCCCAGTGAAGCGGTGCTCGGCGGCTACTGGCTGAACGTTCTGTTGAATATGGTGCGGGAAAGTTGAAGCCGAGTGCTCGTTATTCTCACACATAACATTGCCAACGAGAGTGGATGAGTCTGTCCCGATTATCAACTCCGGTAGTGTACGCTTCTTCGCGCTATCAGCGCTGTTCAAGCCAGTGACTAAAAGGTACATTTTAAACAACTTTTTCCATTGATCCCAAGGGACGACAGGATCGCCTGTTAGGGATAGGAATGGGTCCGGAGGTGGCAGGGAGAAAATAGGGACAGACTCATACATTCCTCGTTGCCTGTTTTTGTATTTTGCATCTAAGGGCAGTAACACTGGCGCGTTGGTATAGAGTAGCTACAGTTTTACCTGTGTTGTTTGTCAGGAGGTAGGTTAGGAGGAAGCATCTGTGCGTTTGACTCATTAGACAAGTGTAATTTCAACTCCTCTCTGTTTTCACAAAGCTGTGCCTTCCTACCACAAAAGAGACGGCGTGCCAGTGTGACAATATGCAGACCAGAGAACGGTACTATTTGACAGGTTCTTCCCTCCACACCCCCTCCCCACGCAATTGGGTGTGGCTTCGGTGCAGCAGACACGCCCCCACAGTCTCAGACCAGAGAATGCTGCTGATTTTTAACCGATTTTGAAGCCTTATTTTATATACTTAGCGACATTTTTAATCACTCAGATTTGGCTGGGTGGTTAATGACATGTTTTCCTGTGGTGTGTGAAGCTCATAACAAAAATTTGAACTGGGTTAACCTGGACTTTAAGGTTGTAGGGAAGTTGTGGGGAGGTGAAGGGGAGGTTTTAGGGAGATTGTAGAGAGGTTGTGGGGAGGTTGTAGAATAGTTTGTTGAGGTACTCACAGTCTTTGGGGATATCGATGGCTCCCTGAGCAAGTGGAGGACTCGATAGGAGGAGGAAGAGAGGGAGGAGGAGTCCAAAGCCAGGAGTCCAGCGCCCCCTACTGCCTGGCCACCACTGTTGCAATACACACATCTTTCACTGTTCCATCAACAAAAACGTTGAACACACACACTCATCCACACCAAACACACACACACACACACACACACACACCCTAAAACCAAGCCACACAAAGTAGTTCCTCAGACCCTGAGGAGGGGTTTCCTTGTCTGTATGTGTGTGTGTGTGTGTGTGTGTGTGTATGTGTGTGTATGTGTGTGTGTGTGTGTGTGTATGTGTGTTTTCAGAGTCCAGGTAGTCCCACAGGGGCTTCTCCTCTCCTCTCTCTGTGGCCACAATCCTCCTCTGGCTGACTGCTCTCACTGCAGAGAAGAAAGTCAGACAGGAGGAGAGAGAGAGAAAGAGGGGGAGAGAGGGAGAGAGAGAGAGGGAGAGAGAGAGGGAGAGAGAGAGGGAGAGAGGGAGAGAGAGAGAGAGAGAGAGGGAGAGAGGGAGAGAGATAGAGAGAGAGGGAGAGAGAGAGAGAGAGAGAGAGGGAGAGAGGGAGAGAGAGAGAAATGTGTGTGTGTGTGTGTGTGTGTGTGGGGCAGAGTTTGACCCAGATAACAATAAAGGAGAGAAGAAGGGGAAGGGGGGAGTGAAAGGTGGGGGAGTCAGGGAAGAAGAAAGAAAGAGAGAAAATATTATTATTTCTCCCCATGTGTGAACAAGGATCATGTCAATTTAAAATTCACATTTGAATCATAATAAAATAATAAGTACAGTATAATACTTCTGAAACTCTAGCACAGCCTTTCTCAAACTATTTTGGCCCAGGGCCCAGTAATCCATGGCCCTCAACCACTAAAACGGACCAACAACATTGAATTGAATACAATTATTTTCATTGAATATACAGTTCTTTTATTTTGGGGTGTGTGTTGCGGCCCAGCAGGGATTCCTCTGCGGTCCGCGGCCCATAGTTTGAGAAAGGCTGCTCTAGCGCACCTGCCAGCCAATGGGTTTCATTCATGAGCCGCTGATGTCACAGGCTGTTCATGCCTCTCATTACTCAACTGTTGTAATTGTGTCTGTACGACGAGTACTATGTCACTTATTCAAATTTTAACAGTTTTTCAGATGAGAAAGTAACTATGTAGGTTCTCGAAATGTTGTCAGTTTATCAAAATAACCCCCTCTTGACTTGTTTTGAGAGATCGCTGGCTGGTGCTAGCTACATGACAGGCTATACTGCTTGCTTGCTAGCTAGCTAGCTAAGGTTCATCAAGGTTTCTTTATATTGCAGATAAGGGGTAACGTTATATTTAGATTGCAAATACTAGCTGAATGATTCTCACGTTTCAATGATGTTGCAGCCAGAGGAAAATCCAGCAGAACCTGCTGCTCTACTCGCTAGCCACCATAATTTGTGAGTGCCACCACCCAGCTGGCATTAGCCATTCGATAATAGCTAATGCTAGCTAGGTCACGTTAGCCGAATTGGCTGTCAGCTGTGTCCAAACCTAGCTTTTTCAGAAACAACAATGATGATGCACCTTGAGCAGTTGTTGCAGTTTATTCAATTTCTAAATAGTTTTGGATCAATGACATAAGCCTACCGATATGCTAGTGGTGTAGTTTTGTATTTGTCATATAGGAGATATTGTCCCCCATGGTGTACCAAAAAAGTCATTTTGGACAATGTGATTGGTTGTTGTTGCGAGCGTCAGACCCGCCTACCATCAAGCGTTGAAGCAAAGCCTAGCACTGTCATGTCTCAACTTGTACACAAAAAAAGTACAATAATATATGAGTTTATTACATTAGAGAACAATTGCATTCAGTAAAAATCAAAAAGAGTACAATCATGAATGTGTTACATTAATACTGAGCAATTGCATTCAGGAAAATGTTTCAATTAGGAATTATTGGATCGGGGCAGGAAGACGGAGAACTAGAGCGAGTCTAGCTTTGGAGTAATTTACAGAGTCCGACTGAAACTCCCTCTCGCATCCCCTAACCCTAACCCTAACCCTAACCCTAACCCTAACCCTAGAATAACGGCAGGCAGGCTAGCGGAAAGAATGAGCCACTGAAGTAGGACGCTATGGGTCAGTGACACAATCTGATATCAGGTGGTCTTAATTAGTTTGACAGCGTCAATGAAATTAGTGATAGCAGCTTTAACTCAACACAGTGAGCTCAGCATGAGAGACAGATTCAGACAGTCTGTCCAATTCAAACAGGCAGAGAGTGAAAGAAAGAGAGACTGGAGGTAACTGGAGGTCATCTTCTGATAAAGACTGACGATCAGATCAGCAGGAAGCATATTCCCATCTAATGACATTATTGTGTGGCAGGGACGGAGTGTGTGTGTGTGTCTGTGTGTGTGTGTGTGTCTGTGTGTGTGTGTGTGTGTGTGTGTGTGTAAGAGAGAGTGTGCATGTGTATGTGTGTCTGTGTGTGTGTGAGAGAGAGTGCGTGTGTACGTGTGTCTGTGTGTGAGAGAGATAGAGTATGTGTGTGTGTGTGTGTGTGTGTGTGGGGGGGGGGGGGTACATCGAGCCTCATTATGAGGTCATCTCCTTTGTTCCCTTCCCAGTGACTCCACATTGAACCTGTCCAGTGAGAAGGAGAGGAGGAGAGAGAGAGGGGAGGGGGTGGAGGGGAGGAGAGAGAGAGAGGGGAGGGGCTGGGGGTGGAGGGGAGGAGAGAGAGAGCGAGGGGAGGGGCTGGGGGTGGAGGGGAGGAGAGAGAGAGAGAGGGGAGGGGCTGGGGGGTGGAGGGGAGGAGAGGAGGAGAGAGAGGGGAGGGGCTGGGGGTGGAGGAGAGAGAGAGGGGAGGGGCTGGGGGTGGAGGGGAGGAGAGGAGGAGAGATAGAGGGGAGGGGCTGGGGGGTGGAGGGGAGGAGATAGAGAGAGAGAGAGGGGAGGGGCTGGGGGGAGGAGAGAGAGAGAGAGAGGGGAGGGGCTGGGGGGTGGAGAGGAGGAGAGAGGGGAGGGGCTGGGGGGTGGAGGGGAGGAGATAGAGAGAGAGAGAGAAGGGAGGGGCTGGGGGGAGGAGAGAGAGAGAGAGGGGAGGGGCTGGGGGGAGGAGAGAGAGAGAGAGGGGAGGGGCTGGGGGGAGGAGAGAGAGAGAGAGGGGAGGGGCTGGGGGGTGGAGGGGAGGAGAGGAGGAGAGATAGAGGGGAGGGGCTGGGGGGTGGAGGGGAGGAGATAGAGAGAGAGAGAGAGGGGAGGGGCTGGGGGGAGGAGGGGAGGAGAGGGGAGGGGCTGGGGGGTGGAGGGGATCAGAAAGAGGAATGAAGAACTATTTCATTCTGCCAATTGAGTTCAAAATTGCAATATATTGCATCATAACAGTCACAATGGTTTAAAACTGTTGTTGGGTTGTTGTCACTGTGGCACCAACTTCACTGCCAAGTACCAGCCCCCAGAAGTAGCGCACACACACACACACACACACACACACACACACACACACACACACACACACGCACACACACAAATTCTGAGAGTGTGTTTGAGGGGGAAAGGGGGTGGGGTGAAAAGTGACAGCTGGCTAATGTAGACCCCCTACTTCACCCAATAATTACACAACCTGTCCCCAGCCTCTCTCTCACTCTCTCTCACACACACACCCAACCCCCCACCTAGAACGCTATTGTGTCGGACCCCAACCCATCCACTCTGCTATTGTTGTCAATTATAGCCCCTGAACACACACACACACACACACACACACACACACACACACACACACACACACACACACACACACACACACACACTCACCTGCCCCTGTCCCTGAGGCTGATGTTACCTGCCAGGCATATTTACACAATAAATGAGCCAAGCAGTGTGTGTGTGTGTGTGTGTGTGTGTGTGTGTGTGTGTGTGCGTGTATGTGTGTGTGTGTGTGTGTGTGTGTGTGTGTGTGTGTGTGTGTGTGTGTGGGGGTGACCAGGACGGAGAGCAGATGTTATGGGGGAAGGCAGAGTAACATGAGTGAGTGTGTTCATGAGCATAAACATGTGACAGCGGTGATGCGTGTGTGTGTGCGTGTGTGTGCGTGTGTGTGTGTGCGTGTGTGTGTGTGCGTGTGTGTGTGTGGGGGGGGGGGTTAGGGTTTGGGTTACATTATTTTTAAAATTTAAATTTTTTAAATAATGGATATCATATAGAACACTAAGGGCTTTTCTGTCATAAGATCCCCAAAAAGCGTGCTATATTGCATCAGACAGATTGTGTGCATTGTTCCTTTACTTATTGCGGGCGATGAACAAAGTGGATGTGTGAATCACATCAGCTGCAAATAACCATATTAAAATGAGGTTTATTAAAATTTATATTAATTGATTTCAACCGAACCTGCAGGAACACAGACAGCACGCCTGAAAAACTGGACTGGCCCCTCCCTGGACCCCCTGCTCTGATAGAGACTGGCCCCTCCCTGGACCCCCTGCTCTGATAGAGACTGGCCCCTCCCTGGACCCCCTGCTCTGATAGAGACTGGCCCCTCCCTGGACCCCCTGCTCTGATAGAGACTGGCCCCTCCCTGGACCCCCTGCTCTGATAGAGACTGGCCCCTCCCTGGACCCCCTGCTCTGATAGAGACTGGCCCCTCCCTGGACCCCCTGCTCTGATAGAGACTGGCCCCTCCCTGGACCCCCTGCTCTGATAGAGACTGGCCCCTCCCTGGACCCCCTGCTCTGATAGAGACTGGCCCCTCCCTGGACCCCCTGCTCTGATAGAGACTGGCCCCTCCCTGGACCCCCTGCTCTGATAGAGACTGGCCCCTCCCTGGACCCCCTGCTCTGATAGAGACTGGCCCCTCCCTGGACCCCCTGCTCTGATAGAGACTGGCCCCTCCCTGGACCCCCTGCTCTGATAGAGACTGACCCCTCCCTGGACCCCCTGCTCTGATAGAGACTGACCCCTCCCTGGACCCCCTGCTCTGATAGAGACTGGCCCCTCCCTGGACCCCCTGCTCTGATAGAGACTGGCACATCTATTGAATGACCCAGAGGAAAGGAAATGCAGAGCTGGAAGTGGGTTAGGGTTAGGGTTAGGGTAGGGGTAGGGGTAGGGGTAGGGGTAGGGGTAGGGGTAGGGTAGAGGTAGGGGTAGGGAAGCGTTAGGGAAGGGTTAGGGTTAGGGAAGGGTTAGGGTAGGGGTAGGGGTAGGGGTAGGGGTAGGGAAGGGTTAGGGAAGGGTTAGGGTTAGGGAAGGGTTAGGGTAGGGGTAGGGGTAGGGGTAGGGGTAGGGGTAGAGGTAGGGGTAGGGAAGGGTTAGGGTAGGGTAGGGGTAGGGGTAGGAGTAGGGAAGGGTTAGGGAAGGGTTAGGGAAGGGTTAGGGTAGGGGTAGGGGTAGGGTAGGGTAGGGGTAGGGAAGGGTTAGGGTAGGGTAGGGTAGGGTAGGGAAGGGAAGGGTAGGGGTAGGGGTAGGGGTAGGGGTAGGGAAGGGTTAGGGTAGGGAAGGGTTAGGGTTAGGGTTAGGGTAGGGTAGGGTAGGGAAGGGGAAGGGTTAGTGTAGGGGTAGGGGTAGGGGTAGGGGTAGGGGTAGGGGTAGGGGTAGGGGTTGGGGTAGGGAAGGGTTAGGGTAGGGAAGGGTTAGGGTTAGGGTTAGGGTAGGGTAGGGTAGGGTAGGGAAGGGGAAGGGTTAGTGTAGGGGTAGGGGTAGGGGTAGGGGTAGGGGTAGGGGTAGGGAAGGGTTAGGGTTAGGGTTAGGGTAGGGTAGGGTAGGGTAGGGAAGGGGAAGGGTTAGTGTAGGGGTAGGGGTAGGGGTAGGGGTAGGGGTAGGGGTAGGGAAGGGTTAGGGTTAGGGTTAGGGTAGGGTAGGGTAGGGAAGGGGAAGGGTTAGGGTAGGGGTAGGGGTAGGGGTAGGGGTAGGGGTAGGGGTAGGGAAGGGTTAGGGTTAGGGTTAGGGTAGGGTAGGGTAGGGTAGGGTAGGGTAGGGTAGGGTAGGGAAGGGGAAGGGTTAGGGTAGGGGTAGGGGTAGGGGTAGGGGTAGGGGTAGGGGTTGGGGTAGGGAAGGGTTACGGTAGGGAAGGGTTAGGGTTAGGGTTAGGGTAGGGTAGGGAAGGGTTAGGGTAGGGTTAGGGAAGGGTTAGGGTAAGGGTAGGGGTAGGGGTAGGTGTAGGGGTAGGGGTAGGGGTAGGGGTAGGGGTAGGGGTAGGGGTAGGGGTAGGGGTTGGGGTAGGGAAGGGTTACGGTAGGGAAGGGTTAGGGTTAGGGTAGGGTAGGGAAGGGTTAGGGTAGGGTTAGGGAAGGGTTAGGGTAGGGGTTAGGGTAGGGGTAGGGGTAGGGGTAGGGGTAGGGGTAGGGGTAGGGGTAGGGGTAGGGGTAGGGAAGGGTTACGGTAGGGAAGGGTTAGGGTTAGGGTTAGGGTAGGGAAGTTTGGGCACTTCTGGTAAAAGCGTGGCTCTAAATCATCTTGTATTTAATCCAAGAGCTCTAAAATGGCATTGCTGGATATGTTTTAATTATTATTATTAGCCTACATTTCATTCATCTGATTGCTTTTCTCCTCCTCTCACTATGTTGCACACTCACATACAGTAGAAATGCCCAAGTTTGCATATTCATTAAGGCAACAATGGATAAGGAGCATAGCGGATTTTTCACATCTGAAAGACGCAATCCTTCGTGTGGAACATCTCTCCCCAATCTGCCTGCCATGCAGCCTTTGCAGGTGGCTTATGATCCGGGAAGGTTCCCCTCGCTGGGCGGTGTGGGAACTGTCTCCTCAAAGTCTCTGGACTCAGCTAGGCTGCATTCATCAACTGAGTAGCATGGATATCTATTCTTCACAGAGAGATATTCCTGAATCATTTAAAAAAAAAAAAAATCTTGCATATTTGTAACGTAACGTAAATGATACAGCTATCATTTATATTTGTCATAACGTAAATGATACAGCTATCATTTATATTTGTCATAATGTACGTGATACAGCTATCATTTATATTTGTCATAATGTACATGATACAGCTATCATTTATATTTGTCATAATGTACATTATACAGCTATCATTTACAAGAAATAAAGCCACCTTTGGGACACAAAGCTACAACCATGGGAGTAGGAGTCCAGAGCTCTACTGACTGGGCTAGCCAGGCAGCTTGAGTTGAATGTAAAATGGAGAAAGGGTGGTGGTTAGAGTTCCGTGTGTGTGTGTGTGTGTTGGAGGGGGGGTCAGATGGACCAGTCCACTGGGAAGGGGGGAGTAGTATAAAAACTGACAGAGCGAGAAATTAATTCATTGATAGATTCCGATCTGAAAGAAGGAAGGGGAAGTGTGGAAAGGGAGATTAGAGAGAGAGAGGGATGAAAGGGCGAGGAGGGGAGAGGAGAAAAGGGGGGAAGGTGAGAGGAGAAGAGAGGAAGGGGGAAGCCCCCCCTCCCAGAGCGCTATTCCCAGCCCACACCTCCCAGTCGACCATGTGGCCTAAATTCACCTGCATTCATTATTCATAAACATACTTCACATTTACTATCCAGACGTACACACACACACAGGCCAGAGTGCTGACAGTGCAACAGTGGGGGTATGTGCAGTTGCCTATAGCAGGCTGTGTGTGTGTGTGTGTGTGTGTGTGTGTGTGTGTGTGTGTGTGTGTGTGTGTGTGTGTGTGTAGATCTCATTCCTGATGTCCTCTTCATTCCAGCTCATGAATATGTAATAGAGATGCCATCTTAATAAAGCACCACTGAGTTAGATGTGTCTTTGTCAGGGTGTGTGGGGGACAATGAGAGAGTTAGGGTTAATAATTGAGTTATACACGAGTTAGAAGTGTCTGTCTGCGTGTGTGCCAGTTTGTATCTGGATTTGGGGTACAGTTTGTATCTGGATTTGGGGTAATTATTCCTGTGAGTTTTGACAGTTTGTGTGTTGTGTAATGAACAGCAAGTCAGAGAGCAAACAAACCAAACAGTTAAGGGCCAACTCTAACTCTCAGACAGGCCAACTCTAACTCTCAGACAAACTAGACAGCTACTGTAAAGCCCTGGTTATCCTCTCCACACCCACCATTATGTGAGGGTCTGCGTGGCTTTCATTTTGAGAGGGTGTATGCATTGGCTCCGTGTGAACAGTCGCGTGCCTAATCCTTTACTCAACCCTAACCCTCCTAACCCTTACCATGCGTCCTAGTCAGCATGCTATGCTCTACGCTATGAGAGCACCAACTGCTGCATCCTCCCAAACGAACTATAGGAGTGTGAACAGAACCTCTACGTGTCCACGGTGTCTGCAGCTGTCTGTATACATGTCCGTTTAGGAACATACTG
>NC_140244.1:27901411-27931163 GCF_949987555.1 Borostomias antarcticus
AGGGTCATGTTCCTGATATTCTCTCTCCTACTGCCCTCATTCCTCTGTATTCCATCCCTCCTTCTCCTCCTCTCGTCAGACATCATCCTTCTCTACTTGCATCGTTCATTTACACTGCCAGCTCTTCTAGTCCTCTTCTCTCTTCTCTTCTCTTCTCTTCTCTTCTCTTCTCTTCTCTTCTCTTCTCTTCTCTTCTCTTCTCTTCTCTTCTCTTCTCTTCTCTTCTCTTCTCTTCTCTTCTCTTCTCTTCTCCTCTCTTCTCCTCTCTTCTCTTCTCCTCTCCTCTCCTCTTCTTCTCCTCTCCCTCTCCTCTCCTCTTTCCTCTACTCTGCTGTCCTCTCAGCTGCCAAAACCATGTAAGTGAGGGAGAGTAAGGTGTGTGTGTGTGTGTGTGATTGTGTGTGTGTGTGTGTGTGTGTGTGTGTGTGTGTGTGTGTGTGTGTGTGTGTGTGTGTGTGTGTGTGTGCCTGAGAGGGTAGGTTTGTGTGCTCAAGTGTCTGTGCTCATAAAGTTGCTAAGCGTGTAAAATGGAATGTTAAAGCAAACGTATCTATAGTCCGTCTGCTGAGATTCTATAGTCTGAGATTCTATAGTCTGAGATTCTATAGTCTGAGATTCTATAGTCTGAGATTCTATTCTAGTCTGTCTCTCTGCTGATGCAGCGACTCTCGCATGACAAACATCCCCCTCTCCCCAAACACACTCAGTGCCACAGCGCTAAGCAGTCAACATGAACTGGAAATTTGTAGTCACTTTAACCAATACAATGCACAACACCATAGCATGACACACACACACACACTCACACATACACACACACTGGACCATGAATAATGGATCAATATGATGTTCCACAGTGCAGAATTTCATCCAATATTAATAAAATCACTCTGTCGCAGATGACACTCCTGTTAGTAAAATGCTGAATCAAGTCAGTTAATCACTCAACAGAACTGGGATACCTTGCTCCTGTATTCTCTGTTCTAGTTTAAGTCGCACACACACACACAGACACACGCACACGGACACACACGCACGCACACACGCACACGCACACGCACACACACAGACACACACGCACGCACACACACACACACACACACACACACACACACACACACACACACACACACACACACACACACACACACACACACACACAGCCAGCATGGTGGGATACAGCTATTGTCTCCATCACTGGTTTTTACCTCTGCAGGTGATGCTCGTCTTAAGCTTCACTCCTATTTCTTTCCTTCTCTCCTTCTCTTTCCTGTCCTGTGTTGTCTGTCTTCTCTTTCCTCTCCTCCTCTTTTCTGTCTCTCCGTTGAGTCGTTGAACGGATGCTGCAGTGATACACCAAACACACCCTTCTGGGCTCCTCCCACCAGCCCTCTCTCCTCTGCTCCCATTGGCTGCTTTGGAGAGGTGACATCACCCCTTACATCGCAGCCTCTCTCTCTCTCCCTCTCTTTCTGTCTCTCCCTCTGTATTCCCCTGATACCTCCCTACCCCTCCCCCCACCGCTCTCTCTCTCTCTCTCTCTCTCTCTCTCTCTCTCTCTCTCTCTCTCTCTCTCACTCTTTCTGAGGACGAGGCTGTGCTAGGACATCCTCAATACTGTCAGAGTTATTTAATTATTGAACCTTTATTTAGACAGGGAGTCATTCTGAGACCTCAGTCTTTCTCGGATGAGCCCTGTATTACAAAAACACAGGGAGTACAGCCTGCACATCCACCCAATACACACCCATCCAATACACACCCATCCAATACACACCCATCCAATACACACCCATCCAATACACACCCATCCAATACACACCCATCCAGTACACACCCATCCAATACACACCCATCCAATACACACCCATCCAATACACCAGCCTGCACATCCAATACACCAGCCTGCACATCCATCCAATACACACCCATCCAGTACACACCCATCCAATACACACCCATCCAATACACACCCATCCAATACACCAGCCTGCACATCCACCCAGTACACACCCATCCAATACACACCCATAACTCAAGTAAAACAGAACAGAGACAAATAAATAAATACAATTATAGGAATATGCATTATACATACACCAATGAATACAAGTAAAATAATATAAACAAAATAAATACACAATCATGTACAGGATAGTAAAGTATATAGAGAGATGTAAACGCCTCAGTCTTTATACTGAGTAGTCTGTTGACCCTAACCCTAACCCTAACCCTTTATACTGAGTAGTCTGTTGACCCTAACCCTAACCCTTTATACTGAGTAGTCTGTTGACCCTAACCCTAAACCTAACCCTTTATACTGAGTAGTCTGTTGACCCTAACCCTAACCCTAACCCTTTATACTGAGTAGTCTGTTGACCCTAACCCTAACCCTTTATACTGAGTAGTCTGTTGACCCTAACCCTAACCCTAACCCTTTATACTGAGTAGTCTGTTGACCCTAACCCTAACCCTAACCCTTTATACTGAGTAGTCTGTTGACCCTAACCCTAACCCTAACCCTTTATACTGAGTAGTCTGTTGACCCTAACCCTAACCCTAACCCTTTATACTGAGTAGTCTGTTGACCCTAACCCTTTCCAGAAGACTAAACTGAACAACAATAATAACAGAAAGAAAACAGAACAGAACACTAGAGACATACAATAAACACCGCTATAAGATTCCTGTCTGTCTGTCTGTCTGTCTGTCTGTCTGTCTGTCTGTCTGTCTCTGTTCTCCGTCTGGCTGTCTGTCAGTCTGTCTGTATGTCTCTATTCTCTGTCTGTCTGTCTGTCTGTCTGTCTGTCTGTCTGTCTCTGTTTTCTGTCTCTGTCTGTCTGTCTGTCTGTCTGTCTGTCTGTCTGTCTGTCTGTCTGTCTGTCTGTGTTGTTGTATATATCTGTTTATTTCCTTATTTCACTACCAGACTTGAACGGCCAAAGATGACCATGTGTTATTTACCACCACCCTAACAGAGAGCAGCCAAACACCCTGCTCTGTGTGTGTGTGTGTGTGTGTGTGTGTGTGTGTGTGCGCGAGCAGATGGACAGTGTGTGTGCATGTTGGGGGTCCATCTTCAGAGCAGCAGGGCGGGGCCCTGGACCCTAACCCTGTGTGTGTCTGTGTGACTGTGTATGTGAGCATGTGGGTATAACTTTCAAATTGGAGAAAGGAATCTTTTTCTAAACAAAAAAACAATACGAAACATTTACCATGTTTCCTTTTATTTCTGTATACCACACTCTTCTCCTTCTCTGGCCCCCTCCTCCTCTCCTCCTCTGGCCCCCTCCTCCTCTCCTTCTCCGGCCCCCTCCTCCTCTCCTCCTGTGCTATACAAATAAACTTGCCTTGCCTTGCCTAATTACGCATCTAAAAATTAATTGGGTTTCATGACACAACAAGAAGTGCCATACTGTACAGTACACATTTATGGGATTTTTGTGCTTTGTGATATTTTATTGGTTAGCTTTTTAAAATTTTGTATTTTACTTGATTTATTTTTTGGGTTAGGGTTTTCTTTCTGTTCCTTTTATGCCTATTTTTATGTGAAGCACTCTGTGCATGTAGATTATCTGTTGTAATGCACTTTGAGCTGCATTCATGTGTATGAAAAGTACTGCAAATACATTTTTAGTATTCATCTTCCGCCAGAAAACCATTCCACATGTCCATCTCCTCCAGGCTACTCCCTCCCTCCATCCTCCCATCACTCACTGCATCTTTCTAAGCAAACAACTCACTTAACATGTGTGTGTGTGTTAGTGTGGGTCTGTGTGTGTTGATGTGTGTGTTGATGTGTGTTAGTGTGAGTTGGTGTGTGTCGGTGTGTGTTGATGTGTGTATGAGTGTGTGTGGGTTGGGTGGGGGCAGTAATCAATACAGAAGATGAGAATCTCTCATTCAACCTTTCTCATGTCCTTGCGTCTAGCCTTGTCTGGGACATACGTAGTTGTTCCTACCCGTGCACCTTGCAGACACACACACAGACACACACAGACACACACACACACACACACACACACACACACACACACACACACACACACACACACACACAAGGACATTGACACAGACACAGACACACAGACACATGCAGACACACAGAGACACACTCAAATACATGCAAGGACACTCACGCAAACACACACACCCACACACAGATACAGACACACACGCAAGGACATGACATTCATACACACTCCATCGCTCACATCCCTCCCCCATCCTTGTTCATTCAATTTACCGTAAGAGTGACTCAGCCTCTGTGACTGGAATACTGTATACCAGGGTAGAGCAGCACCCTGTATGCTCACACACACACACACACACACACACATGCGCATGCACACGCACACGCACATGCACACGCACATTACATTACATTACAGTAATTTAACAGACGCTTTCATCCAAAGCGACTAACAATAATTGCATTTAATGTAGGAAAAGCCAATGTACTACTACCTGCCAGAACTCACAAGTGCATCTTCTTTCTAAAACAAGTGACTAAGAGCATAATCTAGTGCTGAAGGCAAAGTGCCAGAATAGCAATCTAAAATACAGTGCAATACAATACAATACAATACCATACAATAAAATACAATAAGTGCTTAGGAGGGAGGATTGTTGTAGTACTTCTTGAAGAGATGAGTTTTGAGCCTGTGATGAAAGATGGGCAGCGACTCTGCTGTCCTGACATCAGTGGGCAGTTCATTCTACCACTGCGGGGCCAGGACAGAGAAGAGCCGTAACCATGTGGATCTACCGCAGGGGCCTTGGAATGACGGGGCCACCAGTCGCCCCGAGGTAGCAGAGCGTAGCGGTCGGGAGGGGGTGTAGGGTTTGACCATGGCCTGGAGGTAGGAGGGGGCTGCTCCTTTCATTGCCCTGTAGGTTAGCGCCAGAGTTTTAAACTGGATGTGAGCCGCTACAGGGAGCCAGTGTAGGGAACGGAGGAGGGAAGTTGTGTGGGAGAACTTGGGGTGGTTGAACACCAGGCGAGCAGCAGCTTTCTAGACAAGTTCCAGAGGTTTAATGGCTGATGCCGGGGCCCCAGCGAGGAGGGAGTTGCAGTAGTCCAGGCGAGAGATGACCAGGGCCTGGATGAGTACCTGCGCCGTTTCATCAGTGAGGAAAGGGCAAATCCTCCTGATGTTGTAGAGCATGAATCTGTAGTAGCGTGTGACGGATGTGTCGTGCAGGAAACGACAGTTGGTCATCCAGGGTCACACCCAAATTCCTCGCAGTCCGAGTCTGGGTCACCACTGTGTCTTCAATGGTGATGGCCAGGTCCTGGTGCGGGCAGCCCTTCCCCGGGAGGAACAGCAGCTCAGTCTTGTCCAGATTGAGCTTGAGGTGATGTGTTGTCATCCACTCCGAGATGTCGCACCCAGCACCCAGCTTTGCGTGTCTCCACTTGTGTATCAGAAGGGGGAAATGACAGGACCAGTTGGGTGTCATCGGCATAGCAGTGATAGGAGAAGCCATGCGAGCGAATGACAGAGCCCAGCGATGTAGTGTAGAGGGAAAACAGGAGAGGACCCAGGAGAGACCCTTGTGGAACCCCCGTAGTCAGACAATGCGGTTCCGACATCGACTCTCTCCATTTCACCTGGTAGGAGCGGCCCGTCAGGTAGGATGCAAACAGGGAGTGTGCAGATCCAGCGACGCCTTTCTCCTCGAGTGTGGAGAGGAGGATCTGGTGGTCTACCATATCAAATGCTGCTGACAGATCTAGGAGTATCAGGACAGAGGAGAGAGAATTCGCTCTCGCGGCATGGAGTGATTCCGTCACTGCAAGGAGGGCGGTCTCTGTCGAGTGGCCAGCCTTGAACCCAATGTTTTCTTTAGGATTGGAAGCAGAGGTTAGGATTTTAGAGCGGAAGAAAGCAGCTTTAGTAGCAGACAGAGAGAATGTGGAAAGAAGAGATTGGAAATTAAGAAGGTCCTCTGGGAGTCTGCCTTTCCTCCATTTACGCTCAGCTATTCTCAGGCTCCGTCTATCAGTACGCACTGAGTCCAACAGCCATGGGGCAGGTGGAGTTGGGCGTGCTGGCCTGGAGGTGAGGGGACAGAGATTGTCCAGAGAAGAGGAAAGAGTAGAGAGGAGAAGATCAGTGGCAGTATCAGAGGGTAGGAGAGAGAAGGATTCAGGGGCGGGGAGGGCGGAGGTGACGGCAGAGGAAAGTCAGTAGGGGAGAGCGAGTGGAGATGGCTACGGGTGGTAACCATGTGGGTAGGAGGAGGAGTTACAGGGGAAGAGGGGATGGAGAGGGAGTAGGACATGAAATAGTGGTCAGAGAGATGGAGGGGAGTGACAGAGAGGTTAGGGGTGGAACAGTGTCTAGTGAAGATGAGGTCCAGCTGGTTGCCGGCTTTGTGAGTAGGAGGAGAAGAAAATAGGTTAAGATCGAAGATGGAGAGTAAAGAGAGAAGAGGTTCCAATGTCTCACTCTGGATGTTGAAGTCGCCGAGAAGGATGCGTGCGGAACCATCATCAGGGAAGTACGAAAATAGTGTATCGAGCTCCTCCAGGAATTCACCAAGAGGACCTGGTCATTGGATATGTGACAGAGACAGCATGGAATTCAAAAGAGGGCAGGGAGAACTGTGGAATAGAGAAGAGTGAGTATTTCCATGCACACACACACACACGCACGTGCACACACACACACACATACACGCACACACACGCGCACGCACACACGCACACACACACACCTACACACACACACACACAGACACACACACTTTATACCAGGTAGAGCAGCTCTACGCTCACACCCATAAACACGTGCACAGCCGCACACACTTGTAAGACCCCAGATACATTACATGCCAAGTCACCATCACTTCATAGCTGTGCATGATTCTGTAAAGCAGGGACAGTGAGAGAGGGGAGGAAGAGAGAGAGAGAGAGAGAGAGAGACAGGGAGAAAAAGAGTGGGATGGGAGAGTGAATGAGAGAGAGAGAAGAAAGAGAGACAGAGGGAGAAAAAGAGGGAGAGAGGGGGACATGTGATTGTGTGAAAGTAAATGACAGAGCAAGATAGAACAGAGAGAAAGAGAGACAGAGGGAGAGAGAGTGAATGAGAGAGGCACAGATAAAGAGAGAGTGGGGCACAGGGAGAGAGGGAGAGAGCAGTGGAAAGATATACAAGGGGTTAATTTACCACTTTATCTAATTAGAGGCCAATAAATCCACACAGGCAATTAGACCAATTGCACTTAAAAATGCTGTTCCTTAGCCTGTGTGGTAGACCTCTGGCTGATCTCTCTCTCTCTCTCTGTCTCTCTCCCTCTCTCTCTCTCTCTCTCTCTCAAACACACACACACTGCAGCTGCCTCCACTCTCTTTTTTTTCTCTCTCTCTCTCTCTCTCTCTCTCTCTCTCTCCCTCTCTCTCTCTCTCTCTCTCTCACACACACACACACACACTGCAGCTGCCTCCACTCTCTTTTTTTTTCTCTCTCTCTCTCACACACACACACAGACACAGGCTTCTTTTCAGCAGTGTGGTGACCGTTACCACGTCTTTAGATAATCTATGGGTCTGTCCATATGATATAGAAATCAGTGATCTAACTGCAGTGGCCCTCAAGGGTCGTGAATCATCCCCTCCTCATCATGCAGGTCCTGAAATGGAGGGAGACCGCCCTCCAGTGGCAGCATCACCACATGACTATCACACATCAGCTTCTCAGCTTCTTTCATTCTCTCTTTATTTTTTCTTCCCCTCTGTTTCCTTATCTCCCTATTGTCCTTCTCGTTTTCTCTCTTTTCCTCTCTCTACTTGTGTGTCACATGTGAAAGGCACACACACACGTATGCATACACACACAAACATAGATAAGTAAATATGTAGAAGGTCTAGTTTTCACCCCACCCCTCCTGCTGTGGACCCCACCCAATGCCTTCTCCCCACCCCTGCCTGTAGTCTAACACGAAGGCCAACGGTTCTGAGGTGAGACATCAGACTACTGGCCACCCATTATCCCCCTACTACTACTAAATGTTGCTGCTTGGCTGCCCACATCTCATCTATGGCTTCTGTGAATAAACCATAGAGCTGTGGATGAACGGCTCTAAGTTTTGGCCTCTAACACCCCTTCCCCTGCCCTCAGAAAACAATTGACGCTTGACCTCTAGTGCCCTTTTCATCGCTTCCCTTGACCTCTGAGAAGTGTGAACGGCCATGACGTTTATTTTAAGTTTGCTTGTAGCTGGGGGCAGCACATAGTTCAGGAGCTAGAGCGGATGGCTGGGGATCGCAAAGTCCCCGGTTTTATCCCAGCTTCCGGAGTGTGCAGAAGTGTCCTTGAGCAAGTTTGGCTGTTTGGCTAAAATAATATCAAAATCAGTATGTTCCCCATTTTATGCTTTTTTAGTAAATAAATCAGAAATGCAGTGACATATTGTTTTAAACAGAATGCTTTATCAATATAAAAATGCTTCATTACTTGCAAAGAAAGACATGCGCTTATAGTATTTCAGATAATTTTGCAGGAATATGAACATTAAATGAGCTTCAATCAGTCTCAAAAATATCTAGTTCAGTATCTTCTGATAATAATGGTCAATAAACTGACTGAAATCAGCGATATTTTGACAAAACAAAATGAAAAAAACATGGCTACTTAACATACAATATTTACCTCAGAGCTTTTCCTCAAATTATTGATTTCTTCACTGTAGACATTCAAACAATCATGTTAATGAGACATTGCACTCCAGTATGTCTCACCCTGATCACAGGAGGCGGTCCCCAAAAAAGTGGCTTGGTTGCAATGATAACACCAACTCTAGCAAGAGGATGAATTGAAGCACTCCTGTACCTGTAGCAGGGATAGTCATCTTCTTCCCTCTCATCTCCAGTCATGGTTGCACTCCCAGAATTCCCTTTTTGGCATAAACCCCGCCCACTAACCCTAACCCTAACCCACTTAGGGAGGAGTTTGAATAATACCGCACTGCTTTTTGGGTATTCACCATAATTAAAGTTTGTACCTTTATAAAACAATGAGGAAATGAGATGGAAGGCTGAAACCAATGCCAAATGAACATTTAGTTTGGGATACATATTTTTGGAAGATAATATTACATTTTTTCATTTTTTCACCATGGGTGTGTTTGCTGTTCAGTTTAATTGGGTCCCCTAGTGGTTTACAGTAGAGTCAAGGCCTGACGATGCTCGAATCCGTATTGAGTATCCTAGGGCCTTCACGTCTGTCGGTGAGTTTCTTTGAACAGTGTAGGAGCCGAATTCAGGGGTTTATGTGGCATGCCCGCAAAACTTCTCAGGGAATACCGCACTGTCTTAGACTCTCATACGGGACCTAACCTTCAGCCGGTAGAAGCTTGTGGGGTGGATGGTGAGACTCACCACCACCCCTCCGCCGGATGTGGAGGTTTAGGGTTTAGAGACTTATAGATAGAGGAACCTCTCTTGAGTCTTCGGCCGGTAGAAGCTTGAGGGGTGGATGGTGAGACTCACCACTACCCCTCCGCCGGCAAGGAGGCACAGAGGGGGACCTTTCTCAGGCTCTGGTCGGACGGCTGTGGCAACCTTACGGTGACAACAAGCAGTTTGTTTGGCCAGGGGGTAAGTATGCGGCCCTCCAGGGTTCCACTTGGAACAGCACGCTGGATGTGGTGGTCCAGGGCATCAGGACCTTGATCGTTGCCCAGTCTTCTTTGGGGGTTAGCCCTACCCATGCACAGTACATTTGCACCACACTCTTCGACGAGGGAGCCCCCCGGCCTGGGGGCGGTAAGTCCTGAAGTCTGGACCCAGTTAGCCATCAACTTAATGGCAGTTTTGAAGATGAGGGAATTTATTTAGGATTGGTAGTTGTCCAATCACCCAACCCTAATCAGCTCAGGAATAGAGTACAGGGTTAGGGTATTTCATGAGCCTAAGTCCATACTCCCTTTCAGAAAGGTTGTCAGTTCATTCTCTGCTACATTGGTTTTGGAAGTGGGATGGTGGCAGTAGGGCCATGGGAGAGGCGCAAGAGGATGTGAGGGACTTGGTATAGTGTAATGGCCCTCTATCGCCTGTTAACAGCTGTGCTAAAATAAATGGCTCTCTTGGTGTTGTGGTTAGTGAGCCGGGTTTGGAAGTGAGAGGTATATGGTTCGAATCCTGCTTGGGGTGACTTCTTTCAAACAAACATAATTACACGAGGCAGCATGCCGTATTCCTTTTTCCTCCCCAAAGCTCTTCTGAGTTTGAGTCCACTCCACTTTGCCCTTGCTGATTCCTCATTCAGCTCAGGTGTGCAGGATCAGCTAGGTGCAAGCACTCAGCTCCTCAAACTACAGCCTGAAGTGTCCTAGTAGTAGCCTTTATTTAAACTAAAGGGGCCACATTAAGGTTTTCACCTCATTTTCAAGTGTGTTGAGTTGACAAACATATACTAAGCAATAAACAGCTCCTGGGAGCTGTAATTGTAGGGCAGCTGCAATTTTGCCATCTGTAGGCTTCCCCTGGTGGCCATATCAGGGATTGACAGCCCCAGCTTGCCACTGGTCTAACACTCCTTTTTTTCATTTGACCCTAACCCTCTATGGCCTGCTAACAGCTGTGCCAAGATAAATGGCTCTCTAGGTGTTGTGGTTAGTGAGCTGGGTTTGGAAGTGAGAGGTCATTGGTTCGATTCCTGCTTGGGGCGACTTCTTTCAAACATAATTACATGAGGCAGCATGCTGTCTTCCTTTTGAGTCCACTGCTTTGCCCTGGCTGATTGCTCATTCAGCTCAGGTGTGCAGGATCAGCTAGGTGCAATCAGCAAGGGCAAAGCAGAGTGGACTCAAAAGGAAGACAGCATGCTGTAATTATGTTTGAAAGAAGTCGCCCCAAGCAGGAATCGAACTGATGACCTCTCACTTCCAAACCCGGCTCACTAACCACACCAAGAGAACCATTTATCTTAGCACAGCTGTTAGCAGGCCATAGAGGGTTAGGGTCAAATGAAAAAAGGAGCGTTAGACCAGTGGCAAGCTGGGGCTGTCAATCCCTGATATGGCCACCAGGGGAAGCCTACAGATGGCAAAATTGCAGCCGCCCTAAAATTACAGCTCCCAGGAGCCGTTTTTTGCTTAGTATGTGTTTGTCAACTCAACACACTTGAAAATGAGGTGAACCTTAATGTGGCCCCTTTAGTTTAAATAAAGGCTACTACTAGGACCTTTCAGTCTGTAGTTTGAGGAGCTGAGTGATTGCACCTAGCTGATCCTGCACACCTGAGCTGAATGAGCAATCAGCAAGGGCAAAGCAGAGTGGACTCAAAAGGAAGACAGCATGCTGCCTCATGTAATTATGTTTGAAAGAAGTCGCCCCAAGCAGGAATAGAACTGATGACCTCTCACTTCCAAACCCGGCTCACTAACCACACCAAGAGAACCATTTATCTTAGCACAGCTGTTAGCAGGCCATAGAGGGTTAGGGTCAAATGAAAAAAGGAGCGTTAGACCAGTGGCAAGCTGGGGCTGTCAATCCCTGATATGGCCACCAGGGGAAGCCTACAGATGGCAAAATTGCAGCCGCCCTAAAATTACAGCTCCCAGGAGCCGTTTTTTGCTTAGTATGTGTGTCAACTCAACACACTTGAAAATGAGGTGAACCTTAATGTGGCCCCTTTAGTTTAAATAAAGGCTACTACTAGGACCCTTCAGTCTGTAGTTTGATGAGCTTAGTGCTTGCACCTAGCTGATCCTGCACACCTGAGCTGATTGAGCAAGCACTAAGCTCATCAAACTACAGACTGAAGGGTCCTAGTAGTAGCCTTTATTTAAACTAAAGGGGCCACATTAAGGTTTTCACCTCATTTTCAAGTGTGTTGAGTTGACAAACATATACCAAGCAATTAACAGCTCCTGGGAGCTGTAATTGTAGGGCGGCTGCAATTTTGCCATCTGTAGGCTTCCCCTGGTGGCCATATCATGGATTGACGGCCCTAGCTTGCCACTGGTCTAAGGCTCCTTTTTTCATTTGACCCTAACCCTCTATGGCCTGCTAACAGCTGTGCTAAGATACATGGCTCTCTTGGTGTTGTGGTTAGTGAGCCGGGTTTGGAAGTGAGAGGTCAATGGTTTGATTCCTGCTTGGGGCGACTTCTTTCAAACAAACATTATTACATGAGGCAGCATGCCGTCTTCCTTTTTCCTCCCCAAAGCTCTTCTGAGTTTGAGCCCACTCCACTTTGCCCTTGCTGATTGCTCATTCAGCTCAGGTGTGCAGGATCAGCTAGGTGCAATCAGCAAGGGCAAAGCAGAGTGGACTCAAAAGGAAGACAGCATGCTGCCTCATGTAATTATGTTTGAAAGAAGTCGCCCCAAGCAGGAATAGAACTGATGACCTCTCACTTCCAAACCCGGCTCACTAACCACACCAAGAGAACCATTTATCTTAGCACAGCTGTTAGCAGGCCATAGAGGGTTAGGGTCAAATGAAAAAAGGAGCGTTAGACCAGTGGCAAGCTGGGGCTGTCAATCCCTGATATGGCCACCAGGGGAAGCCTACAGATGGCAAAATTGCAGCCGCCCTAAAATTACAGCTCCCAGGAGCCATTTTTTGCTTAGTATGTGTGTCAACTCAACACACTTGAAAATGAGGTGAACCTTAATGTGGCCCCTTTAGTTTAAATAAAGGCTACTACTAGGACCCTTCAGTCTGTAGTTTGATGAGCTTAGTGCTTGCACCTAGCTGATCCTGCACACCTGAGCTGAATGAGCAAGCACTAAGCTCATCAAACTACAGACTGAAGGGTCCTAGTAGTAGCCTTTATTTAAACTAAAGGGGCCACATTAAGGTTTTCACCTAATTTTCAAGTGTGTTGAGTTGACAAACATATACCAAGCAATTAACAGCTCCTGGGAGCTGTAATTGTAGGGCGGCTGCAATTTTGCCATCTGTAGGCTTCCCCTGGTGGCCATATCATGGATTGATGGCCCTAGCTTGCCACTGGTCTAAGGCTCCTTTTTTCATTTGACCCTAACCCTCTATGGCCTGCTAACAGCTGTGCTAAGATAAATGGCTCTCTTGGTGTTGTGGTTAGTGAGCCGGGTTTGGAAGTGAGAGGTCAATGGTTTGATTCCTGCTTGGGGAGACTTCTTTCAAACAAACATAATTACATGAGGCAGCATGCTGTCATCCTTTTTCCTCCCCAAAGCTCTTCTGAGTTTGAGCCCACTCCACTTTGCCCTAGCTGATTGCTCATTCAGCTCAGGTGTGCAGGATCAGCTAGGTGCAAGCACTAAGCTCATCAAACTACAGACTGAAGGGTCCTAGTTGTAGCCTTTTTCATTTGACCCTAACCCTAACTAACCCTAACAAGCTGTGACCGCATGTGCTTAGTTTTGTCATCTTCCCAGAATTCCAACTACCAAATTAGTAACTAGTTAATTTCATTTGTTATGTTTAACTGAACCCTAACTTAAAGGAACAAGCCAAAATGTTGGTACATTCACTTATTTGCCATCTTCTCCAGAGTCAGACAAAGACACACCCTTCTCTTCTCTGTGCACACAATGGGAAGTATCGAGGCCTGTGCTATTAGCCCATCTAAGGCAAAGGTGTCGATGTTTCCTATAGTATGCATAGAGAAGAGAAGGGTGTGTCTTTGTCTGTCTCTGGGGAATATGGCAAGTAAGGGAATGTACCAATTTTTGGCTTGTTCCTTTACCCTAGGGCCAGGTGGAGTCCCCCAGGGCCAGGTTTTATGGACAAGACCACCCCAGCTGTTCCCTAGGGTTAGGGTTAGGGTTAAGACCACCCCAGCTGTTCCCTAGGGTTAGGGTTAGGGTTAAGACCACCCCAGCTGTTCCCTAGGGTTAGGGTTAGGGTTAAGACCACCCCAGCTGTTCCCTAGGGTTAGGGTTAGGGTTAAGACCACCCCAGCTGTTCCCTAGGGTTAGGGTTAGGGTTAAGACCACCCCAGCTGTTCCCTAGGGTTAGGGTTAGGGTTAAGACCACCCCAGCTGTTCCCTAGGGTTAGGGTTAGGGTTAAGACCACCCCAGCTGTTCCCTAGGGTTAGGGTTAGGGTTAAGACCACCCCAGCTGTTCCCTAGGGTTAGGGTTAGGGTTAAGACCACCCCAGCTGTTCCCTAGGGTTAGGGTTAGGGTTAAGACCACCCCAGCTGTTCCCTAGGGTTAGGGTTAGGGTTAAGACCACCCCAGCTGTTCCCTAGGGTTAGGGTTAGGGTTAAGACCACCCCAGCTGTTCCCTAGGGTTAGGGTTAGGGTTAAGACCACCCCAGCTGTTCCCTAGGGTTAGGGTTAGGGTTAAGACCACCCCAGCTGTTCCCTAGGGTTAGGGTTAGGGTTAAGACCACCCCAGCTGTTCCCTAGGGTTAGGGTTAGGGTTAAGACCACCCCAGCTGTTCCCTAGGGTTAGGGTTAGGGTTAAGACCACCCCAGCTGTTCCCTAGGGTTAGGGTTAGGGTTAAGACCACCCCAGCTGTTCCCTAGGGTTAGGGTTAGGGTTAAGACCACCCCAGCTGTTCCCTAGGGTTAGGGTTAGGGTTAAGACCACCCCAGCTGTTCCCTAGGGTTAGGGTTAGGGTTAAGACCACCCCAGCTGTTCCCTAGGGTTAGGGTTAGGGTTAAGACCACCCCAGCTGTTCCCTAGGGTTAGGGTTAGGGTTAAGACCACCCCAGCTGTTCCCTAGGGTTAGGGTTAGGGTTAAGACCACCCCAGCTGTTCCCTAGGGTTAGGGTTAGGGTTAAGACCACCCCAGCTGTTCCCTAGGGTTAGGGTTAGGGTTAAGACCACCCCAGCTGTTCCCTAGGGTTAGGGTTAGGGTTAAGACCACCCCAGCTGTTCCCTAGGGTTAGGGTTAGGGTTAAGACCACCCCAGCTGTTCCCTAGGGTTAGGGTTAGGGTTAAGACCACCCCAGCTGTTCCCTAGGGTTAGGGTTAGGGTTAAGACCACCCCAGCTGTTCCCTAGGGTTAGGGTTAGGGTTAAGACCACCCCAGCTGTTCCCTAGGGTTAGGGTTAGGGTTAAGACCACCCCAGCTGTTCCCTAGGGTTAGGGTTAGGGTTAAGACCACCCCAGCTGTTCCCTAGGGTTAGGGTTAGGGTTAAGACCACCCCAGCTGTTCCCTAGGGTTAGGGTTAGGGTTAAGACCACCCCAGCTGTTCCCTAGGGTTAGGGTTAGGGTTAAGACCACCCCAGCTGTTCCCTAGGGTTAGGGTTAGGGTTAAGACCACCCCAGCTGTTCCCTAGGGTTAGGGTTAGGGTTAAGACCACCCCAGCTGTTCCCTAGGGTTAGGGTTAGGGTTAAGACCACCCCAGCTGTTCCCTAGGGTTAGGGTTAGGGTTAAGACCACCCCAGCTGTTCCCTAGGGTTAGGGTTAGGGTTAAGACCACCCCAGCTGTTCCCTAGGGTTAGGGTTAGGGTTAAGACCACCCCAGCTGTTCCCTAGGGTTAGGGTTAGGGTTAAGACCACCCCAGCTGTTCCCTAGGGTTAGGGTTAGGGTTAAGACCACCCCAGCTGTTCCCTAGGGTTAGGGTTAGGGTTAAGACCACCCCAGCTGTTCCCTAGGGTTAAGACCACCCCAGCTGTTCCCTAGGGTTAAGACCACCCCAGCTGTTCCCTAGGGTTAAGACCACCCCAGCTGTTCCCTAGGGTTAAGACCACCCCAGCTGTTCCCTAGGGTTAAGACCACCCCAGCTGTTCCCTAGGGTTAAGACCACCCCAGCTGTTCCCTAGGGTTAAGACCACCCCAGCTGTTCCCTAGGGTTAAGACCACCCCAGCTGTTCCCTAGGGTTAAGACCACCCCAGCTGTTCCCTAGGGTTAAGACCACCCCAGCTGTTCCCTAGGGTTAAGACCACCCCAGCTGTTCCCTAGGGTTAAGACCACCCCAGCTGTTCCCTAGGGTTAAGACCACCCCAGCTGTTCCCTAGGGTTAAGACCACCCCAGCTGTTCCCTAGGGTTAAGACCACCCCAGCTGTTCCCTAGGGTTAAGACCACCCCAGCTGTTCCCTAGGGTTAAGACCACCCCAGCTGTTCCCTAGGGTTAAGACCACCCCAGCTGTTCCCTAGGGTTAAGACCACCCCAGCTGTTCCCTAGGGTTAAGACCACCCCAGCTGTTCCCTAGGGTTAAGACCACCCCAGCTGTTCCCTAGGGTTAAGACCACCCCAGCTGTTCCCTAGGGTTAAGACCACCCCAGCTGTTCCCTAGGGTTAAGACCACCCCAGCTGTTCCCTAGGGTTAAGACCACCCCAGCTGTTCCCTAGGGTTAAGACCACCCCAGCTGTTCCCTAGGGTTAAGACCACCCCAGCTGTTCCCTAGGGTTAAGACCACCCCAGCTGTTCCCTAGGGTTAAGACCACCCCAGCTGTTCCCTAGGGTTAAGACCACCCCAGCTGTTCCCTAGGGTTAAGACCACCCCAGCTGTTCCCTAGGGTTAAGACCACCCCAGCTGTTCCCTAGGGTTAAGACCACCCCAGCTGTTCCCTAGGGTTAAGACCACCCCAGCTGTTCCCTAGGGTTAAGACCACCCCAGCTGTTCCCTAGGGTTAAGACCACCCCAGCTGTTCCCTAGGGTTAAGACCACCCCAGCTGTTCCCTAGGGTTAAGACCACCCCAGCTGTTCCCTAGGGTTAAGACCACCCCAGCTGTTCCCTAGGGTTAAGACCACCCCAGCTGTTCCCTAGGGTTAAGACCACCCCAGCTGTTCCCTAGGGTTAAGACCACCCCAGCTGTTCCCTAGGGTTAAGACCACCCCAGCTGTTCCCTAGGGTTAAGACCACCCCAGCTGTTCCCTTAGGGTTAAGACCACCCCAGCTGTTCCCTAGGGTTAAGACCACCCCAGCTGTTCCCTTAGGGTTAAGACCACCCCAGCTGTTCGGTTAGGGTTAAGACCACCCCAGCTGTTCGGTTAGGGTTAAGACCACCCCAGCTGTTCGGTTAGGGTTAAGACCACCCCAGCTGTTCGGTTAGGGTTAGGGTTAGGGGTTAGGGGTTAGGGTTAGGGTTA
Organism: Borostomias antarcticus; assembly: GCF_949987555.1. Lineage (NCBI taxonomy): Eukaryota > Metazoa > Chordata > Actinopteri > Stomiiformes > Stomiidae > Borostomias > Borostomias antarcticus. Next base: position 27,918,409 of record NC_140244.1, read on the forward strand.
GGGTTAGGGGTTAGGGGTTAGGGTTAGGGTTAGGGTTAGGGGTTAGGGGTTAGGGTTAGGGTTAGGGTTAGGGGTTAGGGGTTAGGGTTAGGGTTGGGGTTAGGGTTAGGGTTGGGGTTAGGGTTAGGGTTAGGGTTAGGGTTGGGGTTAGGGTTAGGGTTAGGGTTAGGGTTAGGGTTAGGGTTGGGGTTAGGGTTAGGGTTAGGTTTGTTAAGTTTTACGAGGAACACACCCCGTGGGACGCCATCGCGACCCTTGGTTATGGTGCGGACACCGGGTTGCACTCTCCATTGAAACCAAACCAGACACAAAACCCTCCTGTGACCAACTGGTATAGAAGTAGAGGTAAAGGTGGCAAGAAGGAGAGAGTTAATTTAGTTCCCATATATGTATTTTAATATTAAGGTTAAAAATAAGGTTTTAAGTTTAGGTTTAGGCGCCGTAGTCTGAGTATTAGGGTTAGAGTAAGGGTTTAGGTTAGGTTTAGGTGTTAGGTGTAGTAGTCCGAGTTTTAGGTTTAGAGTAAGGGTTTGGGTTAGGTTTAGATATAGTAGTCTGTAATTTTGGGTTTAGGTATAATGGATAACGATATAAGGTTGAGGTTAAGGTGAGATATTGATTTAAGAGACTTGGCCACTAAGCCTTACATTATAACTATGCTAACTAAGATATAACAGGTCTGCTATAGATTTGGTGGGCCATAAGGTCTAAAGATTATTAAAACAGCTAAATATTGGAACACAATCATCAGTAGATACCCAGACGTCAATGGGTGTTTCGACCATACAACTATACACCCTCGGTCTGGGCTGGTCCACTAGGAGTGATCAACTCCCAGTGTGTGTTCCTCAGGGTCAATCAGACAGTTTTTAGGCTTAAAGGTGTATTGAGAGCTATGTTTTAATCTATTTTGAAGTGAAACCTGCAAGGGGATTAACTCATATGATAAACCTAACGTTTTAAAGAGTATTAACCAGTAAATACTGTAACAAAAAGAATATTGAATATCTAATATTGAATATACTCACCCGCTCCGATGGCCCTCGAACTGGTGTCCTTTTGTAGTCCTTTCAGTTGTAAATAAACTAATATTAAGACCGAGATAAAATTCTAATTTAATAAGGAGCTGAAAGTCAAATATTACAATTACCGACAACTGCTAGATTTACCAAAACGGAATAAGGGGTTTAGCGAAAGCTTCCAAGTGAAGCTTGCTGGTGTCCTTTTGTAGTCCTTTCAGTTGTAAATAAACTAATATTAAGACCTAAACCTAATACTAATTTAATAAAAAGGGCTGACAGTAAAATATTATAATTACCGACAACTGCTAAATTTACCGAAACGGAATAAGGGGATTAGCGAAAACTTCCAAGTGAAGCTTGCCTCTGGTGCATGAATCCTCCATGGCTCCAACGGTCTTCTGGTCATTATGGGATGTGTGTAGCTCCTCCATGGCTCCAACGGTCTTCTGGTCATCCTGGGCTGTGTGTAGCTCCTTATATACTCCGGACTCTAACTTGCACGTGGTAACTACAAGTTTGACTATGGGATCAAATGACTGGACTCCCCTCCTAAGGTTTGTATAGTCAATTTAGGATACAGAAGGTATCAGAGTAAGGGGAATTAACAGATCATGGGCATATACAGGAATAATGGAAAACATTAAATGGCCAATCAGTTTAGGAAGGAATAGGAATGGGTTCCAGAGCCTAATCCAAGTTAACCTTATGGATTGGATAAAACCGCATATCCTAGTATCCTCCAAGAAAGCGCACTCGACCTAAACCAAGATCCTTATGGCTAGGATTTACGAGAGAACAGACAATCACCGATTGACTGGGACAGAGGTAGAGGTACAGTTAGTAGGAGTGAGAGTCTTTTGGTTCCTATATATATGCACAATCAGAAAGGAATAATATTAAAGCTGGCTACTCATTTCGCAAATCAAGTCACAGTTGTACTCATTTAAGAGTTAACTGGACGGGCGGAGGTTTCACCACCTGTTGTAGAGGGAAGGGGAGGGGAAGAGGGGACTATAGGGAGAGAAGGGGAACTGTGGCACAGACGGTTACTCACTCATCATCAAATCGCAGTTGTACTCATTTAAGAGTTAAAAGGACGGGCGGAGGTTTCACCATCTGTAGTGCAGGTAGAAAGGAGGGAGAAAAGGAATATAATATTTTAGATGGTAAGAACCAATCATTATTAGTCCTAAATAACTGTCTAAGGGAAATTAACCGCATATAAAGGGAATAATGGAAAACATTAAGTAGCCAATGGTTGGGATGGAACAGGAATGAGTAACAGAGCCTAATCCAAGTTAACCTTATGGATTGGGTGAAACTGCATACCCTAGTATCCTCCCTGAGAGCGCACTCGACCTGTACCCAAGATCCTTATGGCCAGGAATTATGAGAGAAACAGTCAGTTTGTTAGGAGACAGTCAAGGCCCTGGAGTGGCCAAGGTTTTCGCGGGTTAGGTTTGTTAAGTTTTACGAGGAACACACCCCGTGGGACGCCATCGCGACCCTTGGTTATGGTGCGGACACCGGGTTGCACTCTCCATTGAAACCAAACCAGACACAAAACCCTCCTGTGACCAACTGGTATAGAAGTAGAGGTAAAGGTGGCAAGAAGGAGAGAGTTAATTTAGTTCCCATATATGTATTTTAATATTAAGGTTAAAAATAAGGTTTTAAGTTTAGGTTTAGGCGCCGTAGTCTGAGTATTAGGGTTAGAGTAAGGGTTTAGGTTAGGTTTAGGTGTTAGGTGTAGTAGTCCGAGTTTTAGGTTTAGAGTAAGGGTTTGGGTTAGGTTTAGATATAGTAGTCTGTAATTTTGGGTTTAGGTATAATGGATAACGATATAAGGTTGAGGTTAAGGTGAGATATTGATTTAAGAGACTTGGCCACTAAGCCTTACATTATAACTATGCTAACTAAGATATAACAGGTCTGCTATAGATTTGGTGGGCCATAAGGTCTAAAGATTATTAAAACAGCTAAATATTGGAACACAATCATCAGTAGATACCCAGACGTCAATGGGTGTTTCGACCATACAACTATACACCCTCGGTCTGGGCTGGTCCACTAGGAGTGATCAACTCCCAGTGTGTGTTCCTCAGGGTCAATCAGACAGTTTTTAGGCTTAAAGGTGTATTGAGAGCTATGTTTTAATCTATTTTGAAGTGAAACCTGCAAGGGGATTAACTCATATGATAAACCTAACGTTTTAAAGAGTATTAACCAGTAAATACTGTAACAAAAAGAATATTGAATATCTAATATTGAATATACTCACCCGCTCCGATGGCCCTCGAACTGGTGTCCTTTTGTAGTCCTTTCAGTTGTAAATAAACTAATATTAAGACCGAGATAAAATTCTAATTTAATAAGGAGCTGAAAGTCAAATATTACAATTACCGACAACTGCTAGATTTACCAAAACGGAATAAGGGGTTTAGCGAAAGCTTCCAAGTGAAGCTTGCTGGTGTCCTTTTGTAGTCCTTTCAGTTGTAAATAAACTAATATTAAGACCTAAACCTAATACTAATTTAATAAAAAGGGCTGACAGTAAAATATTATAATTACCGACAACTGCTAAATTTACCGAAACGGAATAAGGGGATTAGCGAAAACTTCCAAGTGAAGCTTGCCTCTGGTGCATGAATCCTCCATGGCTCCAACGGTCTTCTGGTCATTATGGGATGTGTGTAGCTCCTCCATGGCTCCAACGGTCTTCTGGTCATCCTGGGCTGTGTGTAGCTCCTTATATACTCCGGACTCTAACTTGCACGTGGTAACTACAAGTTTGACTATGGGATCAAATGACTGGACTCCCCTCCTAAGGTTTGTATAGTCAATTTAGGATACAGAAGGTATCAGAGTAAGGGGAATTAACAGATCATGGGCATATACAGGAATAATGGAAAACATTAAATGGCCAATCAGTTTAGGAAGGAATAGGAATGGGTTCCAGAGCCTAATCCAAGTTAACCTTATGGATTGGATAAAACCGCATATCCTAGTATCCTCCAAGAAAGCGCACTCGACCTAAACCAAGATCCTTATGGCTAGGATTTACGAGAGAACAGACAATCACCGATTGACTGGGACAGAGGTAGAGGTACAGTTAGTAGGAGTGAGAGTCTTTTGGTTCCTATATATATGCACAATCAGAAAGGAATAATATTAAAGCTGGCTACTCATTTCGCAAATCAAGTCACAGTTGTACTCATTTAAGAGTTAACTGGACGGGCGGAGGTTTCACCACCTGTTGTAGAGGGAAGGGGAGGGGAAGAGGGGACTATAGGGAGAGAAGGGGAACTGTGGCACAGACGGTTACTCACTCATCATCAAATCGCAGTTGTACTCATTTAAGAGTTAAAAGGACGGGCGGAGGTTTCACCATCTGTAGTGCAGGTAGAAAGGAGGGAGAAAAGGAATATAATATTTTAGATGGTAAGAACCAATCATTATTAGTCCTAAATAACTGTCTAAGGGAAATTAACCGCATATAAAGGGAATAATGGAAAACATTAAGTAGCCAATGGTTGGGATGGAACAGGAATGAGTAACAGAGCCTAATCCAAGTTAACCTTATGGATTGGGTGAAACTGCATACCCTAGTATCCTCCCTGAGAGCGCACTCGACCTGTACCCAAGATCCTTATGGCCAGGAATTATGAGAGAAACAGTCAGTTTGTTAGGAGACAGTCAAGGCCCTGGAGTGGCCAAGGTTTTCGCGGGTTAGGTTTGTTAAGTTTTACGAGGAACACACCCCGTGGGACGCCATCGCGACCCTTGGTTATGGTGCGGACACCGGGTTGCACTCTCCATTGAAACCAAACCAGACACAAAACCCTCCTGTGACCAACTGGTATAGAAGTAGAGGTAAAGGTGGCAAGAAGGAGAGAGTTAATTTAGTTCCCATATATGTATTTTAATATTAAGGTTAAAAATAAGGTTTTAAGTTTAGGTTTAGGCGCCGTAGTCTGAGTATTAGGGTTAGAGTAAGGGTTTAGGTTAGGTTTAGGTGTTAGGTGTAGTAGTCCGAGTTTTAGGTTTAGAGTAAGGGTTTGGGTTAGGTTTAGATATAGTAGTCTGTAATTTTGGGTTTAGGTATAATGGATAACGATATAAGGTTGAGGTTAAGGTGAGATATTGATTTAAGAGACTTGGCCACTAAGCCTTACATTATAACTATGCTAACTAAGATATAACAGGTCTGCTATAGATTTGGTGGGCCATAAGGTCTAAAGATTATTAAAACAGCTAAATATTGGAACACAATCATCAGTAGATACCCAGACGTCAATGGGTGTTTCGACCATACAACTATACACCCTCGGTCTGGGCTGGTCCACTAGGAGTGATCAACTCCCAGTGTGTGTTCCTCAGGGTCAATCAGACAGTTTTTAGGCTTAAAGGTGTATTGAGAGCTATGTTTTAATCTATTTTGAAGTGAAACCTGCAAGGGGATTAACTCATATGATAAACCTAACGTTTTAAAGAGTATTAACCAGTAAATACTGTAACAAAAAGAATATTGAATATCTAATATTGAATATACTCACCCGCTCCGATGGCCCTCGAACTGGTGTCCTTTTGTAGTCCTTTCAGTTGTAAATAAACTAATATTAAGACCGAGATAAAATTCTAATTTAATAAGGAGCTGAAAGTCAAATATTACAATTACCGACAACTGCTAGATTTACCAAAACGGAATAAGGGGTTTAGCGAAAGCTTCCAAGTGAAGCTTGCTGGTGTCCTTTTGTAGTCCTTTCAGTTGTAAATAAACTAATATTAAGACCTAAACCTAATACTAATTTAATAAAAAGGGCTGACAGTAAAATATTATAATTACCGACAACTGCTAAATTTACCGAAACGGAATAAGGGGATTAGCGAAAACTTCCAAGTGAAGCTTGCCTCTGGTGCATGAATCCTCCATGGCTCCAACGGTCTTCTGGTCATTATGGGATGTGTGTAGCTCCTCCATGGCTCCAACGGTCTTCTGGTCATCCTGGGCTGTGTGTAGCTCCTTATATACTCCGGACTCTAACTTGCACGTGGTAACTACAAGTTTGACTATGGGATCAAATGACTGGACTCCCCTCCTAAGGTTTGTATAGTCAATTTAGGATACAGAAGGTATCAGAGTAAGGGGAATTAACAGATCATGGGCATATACAGGAATAATGGAAAACATTAAATGGCCAATCAGTTTAGGAAGGAATAGGAATGGGTTCCAGAGCCTAATCCAAGTTAACCTTATGGATTGGATAAAACCGCATATCCTAGTATCCTCCAAGAAAGCGCACTCGACCTAAACCAAGATCCTTATGGCTAGGATTTACGAGAGAACAGACAATCACCGATTGACTGGGACAGAGGTAGAGGTACAGTTAGTAGGAGTGAGAGTCTTTTGGTTCCTATATATATGCACAATCAGAAAGGAATAATATTAAAGCTGGCTACTCATTTCGCAAATCAAGTCACAGTTGTACTCATTTAAGAGTTAACTGGACGGGCGGAGGTTTCACCACCTGTTGTAGAGGGAAGGGGAGGGGAAGAGGGGACTATAGGGAGAGAAGGGGAACTGTGGCACAGACGGTTACTCACTCATCATCAAATCGCAGTTGTACTCATTTAAGAGTTAAAAGGACGGGCGGAGGTTTCACCATCTGTAGTGCAGGTAGAAAGGAGGGAGAAAAGGAATATAATATTTTAGATGGTAAGAACCAATCATTATTAGTCCTAAATAACTGTCTAAGGGAAATTAACCGCATATAAAGGGAATAATGGAAAACATTAAGTAGCCAATGGTTGGGATGGAACAGGAATGAGTAACAGAGCCTAATCCAAGTTAACCTTATGGATTGGGTGAAACTGCATACCCTAGTATCCTCCCTGAGAGCGCACTCGACCTGTACCCAAGATCCTTATGGCCAGGAATTATGAGAGAAACAGTCAGTTTGTTAGGAGACAGTCAAGGCCCTGGAGTGGCCAAGGTTTTCGCGGGTTAGGTTTGTTAAGTTTTACGAGGAACACACCCCGTGGGACGCCATCGCGACCCTTGGTTATGGTGCGGACACCGGGTTGCACTCTCCATTGAAACCAAACCAGACACAAAACCCTCCTGTGACCAACTGGTATAGAAGTAGAGGTAAAGGTGGCAAGAAGGAGAGAGTTAATTTAGTTCCCATATATGTATTTTAATATTAAGGTTAAAAATAAGGTTTTAAGTTTAGGTTTAGGCGCCGTAGTCTGAGTATTAGGGTTAGAGTAAGGGTTTAGGTTAGGTTTAGGTGTTAGGTGTAGTAGTCCGAGTTTTAGGTTTAGAGTAAGGGTTTGGGTTAGGTTTAGATATAGTAGTCTGTAATTTTGGGTTTAGGTATAATGGATAACGATATAAGGTTGAGGTTAAGGTGAGATATTGATTTAAGAGACTTGGCCACTAAGCCTTACATTATAACTATGCTAACTAAGATATAACAGGTCTGCTATAGATTTGGTGGGCCATAAGGTCTAAAGATTATTAAAACAGCTAAATATTGGAACACAATCATCAGTAGATACCCAGACGTCAATGGGTGTTTCGACCATACAACTATACACCCTCGGTCTGGGCTGGTCCACTAGGAGTGATCAACTCCCAGTGTGTGTTCCTCAGGGTCAATCAGACAGTTTTTAGGCTTAAAGGTGTATTGAGAGCTATGTTTTAATCTATTTTGAAGTGAAACCTGCAAGGGGATTAACTCATATGATAAACCTAACGTTTTAAAGAGTATTAACCAGTAAATACTGTAACAAAAAGAATATTGAATATCTAATATTGAATATACTCACCCGCTCCGATGGCCCTCGAACTGGTGTCCTTTTGTAGTCCTTTCAGTTGTAAATAAACTAATATTAAGACCGAGATAAAATTCTAATTTAATAAGGAGCTGAAAGTCAAATATTACAATTACCGACAACTGCTAGATTTACCAAAACGGGGTTAGGGTTAGGGTTAGGGTTAGGGTTAGGGTTAGGGTTAGGGTTAGGGTTAGGGTTAGGGTTAGGGTTAGGGTTAGGGTTAGGGTTAGGGTTAGGGTTAGGGTTAGGGTTAGGGTTAGGGTTAGGGTTAGGGTTAGGGGTTAGGGTTAGGGTTAGGGTTAGGGTTAGGGTTAGGGTTAGGGTTAGGGTTAGGGTTAGGGTTAGGGTTAGGGTTAGGGTTAGGGTTAGGGTTAGGGTTAGGGTTAGGGTTAGGGTTAGGGTTAGGGTTAGGGTTAGGGTTAGGGGTTAGGGTTAGGGTTAGGGTTAGGGTTAGGGTTAGGGTTAGGGTTAGGGTTAGGGTTAGGGTTAGGGTTAGGGTTAGGGTTAGGGTTGGGTTAGGGTTAGGGTTAGGGTTAGGGTTAGGGTTAGGGTTAGGGTTAGGGTTAGGGTTAGGGTTAGGGTTAGGTTTGTGAATAGTTATTGAAGCGCAAGCCCCGTAGCAACCTAACGACGGCCACAGTTGTATAGCTTGAACACCAGGGTGCACCACGAAACCAATGAAGGAATCATAGCTGACGTGTGATGCAAGCAACACGAATCACGCTCTCATTGAAAATCAAGGGCTGCCGAATCCGCACTAACTCCCATAGGGGTAAAAAAGAGGGGAGAAAGAGGAAGAAAGCCTGTAGGACAAGCTCAGAGAACAGGTTATGGTTAGTAATTAACTGTAAATTCAGGATAAAATATTAAGGTAACAGTAAAGGTTAGGACTTAGGTTTAGGTACAGTAGTCTACGTTTTAGGGTTAGAGCAAGGGTCTAGGTTAGGTTTAGGTATAGTAATCCGAGATTTAGGTTTAGAGTAAGGGTTTGGGTTAGGTTTAGTTACAGTAGCCTGTAATTAGGGTTAGGGTTAGGGTTAGGGTTAGGGTTAGGGTTAGGGTTAGGGTTAGGGTTAGGGTTAGGGTTAGGGTTAGGGTTAGGGTTAGGGTTAGGGTTAGGGTTAGGGTTAGGGTTAGGGTTAGGGTTAGGGTTAGGGTTAGGGTTAGGGTTAGGGTTAGGGTTAGGGTTAGGGTTAGGGTTAGGGTTAGGGTTAGGGTTAGGGTTAGGGTTAGGGTTAGGGTTAGGGTTAGGGTTAGGGTTAGGGTTAGGGTTAGGGTTAGGGTTAGGGTTAGGGTTAGGGTTAGGGTTAGGGTTAGGGTTAGGGTTAGGGTTAGGGTTAGGGTTAGGGTTAGGGTTAGGGTTAGGGTTAGGGTTAGGGTTAGGGTTAGGGTTAGGGTTAGGGTTAGGGTTAGGGTTAGGGTTAGGGTTAGGGTTAGGGTTAGGGTTAGGGTTAGGGTTAGGGTTAGGGTTAGGGTTAGGGTTAGGGTTAGGGTTAGGGTTAGGGTTAGGGTTAGGGTTAGGGTTAGGGTTAGGGTTAGGGTTAGGGTTAGGGTTAGGGTTAGGGTTAGGGTTAGGGTTAGGGTTAGGGTTAGGGTTAGGGTTAGGGTTAGGGTTAGGGTTAGGGTTAGGGTTAGGGTTAGGGTTAGGGTTAGGGTTAGGGTTAGGGTTAGGGTTAGGGTTAGGGTTAGGGTTAGGGTTAGGGTTAGGGTTAGGGTTAGGGTTAGGGTTAGGGTTAGGGTTAGGGTTAGGGTTAGGGTTAGGGTTAGGGTTAGGGTTAGGGTTAGGGTTAGGGTTAGGGTTAGGGTTAGGGTTAGGGTTAGGGTTAGGGTTAGGGTTAGGGTTAGGGTTAGGGTTAGGGTTAGGGTTAGGGTTAGGGTTAGGGTTAGGGTTAGGGTTAGGGTTAGGGTTAGGGTTAGGGTTAGGGTTAGGGTTAGGGTTAGGGTTAGGGTTAGGGTTAGGGTTAGGGTTAGGGTTAGGGTTAGGGTTAGGGTTAGGGTTAGGGTTAGGGTTAGGGTTAGGGTTAGGGTTAGGGTTAGGGTTAGGGTTAGGGTTAGGGTTAGGGTTAGGGTTAGGGTTAGGGTTAGGGTTAGGGTTAGGGTTAGGGTTAGGGTTAGGGTTAGGGTTAGGGTTAGGGTTAGGGTTAGGGTTAGGGTTAGGGTTAGGGTTAGGGTTAGGGTTAGGGTTAGGGTTAGGGTTAGGGTTAGGGTTAGGGTTAGGGTTAGGGTTAGGGTTAGGGTTAGGGTTAGGGTTAGGGTTAGGGTTAGGGTTAGGGTTAGGGTTAGGGTTAGGGTTAGGGTTAGGGTTAGGGTTAGGGTTAGGGTTAGGGTTAGGGTTAGGGTTAGGGTTAGGGTTAGGGTTAGGGTTAGGGTTAGGGTTAGGGTTAGGGTTAGGGTTAGGGTTAGGGTTAGGGTTAGGGTTAGGGTTAGGGTTAGGGTTAGGGTTAGGGTTAGGGTTAGGGTTAGGGTTAGGGTTAGGGTTAGGGTTAGGGTTAGGGTTAGGGTTAGGGTTAGGGTTAGGGTTAGGGTTAGGGTTAGGGTTAGGGTTAGGGTTAGGGTTAGGGTTAGGGTTAGGGTTAGGGTTAGGGTTAGGGTTAGGGTTAGGGTTAGGGTTAGGGTTAGGGTTAGGGTTAGGGTTAGGGTTAGGGTTAGGGTTAGGGTTAGGGTTAGGGTTAGGGTTAGGGTTAGGGTTAGGGTTAGGGTTAGGGTTAGGGTTAGGGTTAGGGTTAGGGTTAGGGTTAGGGTTAGGGTTAGGGTTAGGGTTAGGGTTAGGGTTAGGGTTAGGGTTAGGGTTAGGGTTAGGGTTAGGGTTAGGGTTAGGGTTAGGGTTAGGGTTAGGGTTAGGGTTAGGGTTAGGGTTAGGGTTAGGGTTAGGGTTAGGGTTAGGGTTAGGGTTAGGGTTAGGGTTAGGGTTAGGGTTAGGGTTAGGGTTAGGGTTAGGGTTAGGGTTAGGGTTAGGGTTAGGGTTAGGGTTAGGGTTAGGGTTAGGGTTAGGGTTAGGGTTAGGGTTAGGGTTAGGGTTAGGGTTAGGGTTAGGGTTAGGGTTAGGGTTAGGGTTAGGGTTAGGGTTAGGGTTAGGGTTAGGGTTAGGGTTAGGGTTAGGGTTAGGGTTAGGGTTAGGGTTAGGGTTAGGGTTAGGGTTAGGGTTAGGGTTAGGGTTAGGGTTAGGGTTAGGGTTAGGGTTAGGGTTAGGGTTAGGGTTAGGGTTAGGGTTAGGGTTAGGGTTAGGGTTAGGGTTAGGGTTAGGGTTAGGGTTAGGGTTAGGGTTAGGGTTAGGGTTAGGGTTAGGGTTAGGGTTAGGGTTAGGGTTAGGGTTAGGGTTAGGGTTAGGGTTAGGGTTAGGGTTAGGGTTAGGGTTAGGGTTAGGGTTAGGGTTAGGGTTAGGGTTAGGGTTAGGGTTAGGGTTAGGGTTAGGGTTAGGGTTAGGGTTAGGGTTAGGGTTAGGGTTAGGGTTAGGGTTAGGGTTAGGGTTAGGGTTAGGGTTAGGGTTAGGGTTAGGGTTAGGGTTAGGGTTAGGGTTAGGGTTAGGGTTAGGGTTAGGGTTAGGGTTAGGGTTAGGGTTAGGGTTAGGGTTAGGGTTAGGGTTAGGGTTAGGGTTAGGGTTAGGGTTAGGGTTAGGGTTAGGGTTAGGGTTAGGGTTAGGGTTAGGGTTAGGGTTAGGGTTAGGGTTAGGGTTAGGGTTAGGGTTAGGGTTAGGGTTAGGGTTAGGGTTAGGGTTAGGGTTAGGGTTAGGGTTAGGGTTAGGGTTAGGGTTAGGGTTAGGGTTAGGGTTAGGGTTAGGGTTAGGGTTAGGGTTAGGGTTAGGGTTAGGGTTAGGGTTAGGGTTAGGGTTAGGGTTAGGGTTAGGGTTAGGGTTAGGGTTAGGGTTAGGGTTAGGGTTAGGGTTAGGGTTAGGGTTAGGGTTAGGGTTAGGGTTAGGGTTAGGGTTAGGGTTAGGGTTAGGGTTAGGGTTAGGGTTAGGGTTAGGGTTAGGGTTAGGGTTAGGGTTAGGGTTAGGGTTAGGGTTAGGGTTAGGGTTAGGGTTAGGGTTAGGGTTAGGGTTAGGGTTAGGGTTAGGGTTAGGGTTAGGGTTAGGGTTAGGGTTAGGGTTAGGGTTAGGGTTAGGGTTAGGGTTAGGGTTAGGGTTAGGGTTAGGGTTAGGGTTAGGGTTAGGGTTAGGGTTAGGGTTAGGGTTAGGGTTAGGGTTAGGGTTAGGGTTAGGGTTAGGGTTAGGGTTAGGGTTAGGGTTAGGGTTAGGGTTAGGGTTAGGGTTAGGGTTAGGGTTAGGGTTAGGGTTAGGGTTAGGGTTAGGGTTAGGGTTAGGGTTAGGGTTAGGGTTAGGGTTAGGGTTAGGGTTAGGGTTAGGGTTAGGGTTAGGGTTAGGGTTAGGGTTAGGGTTAGGGTTAGGGTTAGGGTTAGGGTTAGGGTTAGGGTTAGGGTTAGGGTTAGGGTTAGGGTTAGGGTTAGGGTTAGGGTTAGGGTTAGGGTTAGGGTTAGGGTTAGGGTTAGGGTTAGGGTTAGGGTTAGGGTTAGGGTTAGGGTTAGGGTTAGGGTTAGGGTTAGGGTTAGGGTTAGGGTTAGGGTTAGGGTTAGGGTTAGGGTTAGGGTTAGGGTTAGGGTTAGGGTTAGGGTTAGGGTTAGGGTTAGGGTTAGGGTTAGGGTTAGGGTTAGGGTTAGGGTTAGGGTTAGGGTTAGGGTTAGGGTTAGGGTTAGGGTTAGGGTTAGGGTTAGGGTTAGGGTTAGGGTTAGGGTTAGGGTTAGGGTTAGGGTTAGGGTTAGGGTTAGGGTTAGGGTTAGGGTTAGGGTTAGGGTTAGGGTTAGGGTTAGGGTTAGGGTTAGGGTTAGGGTTAGGGTTAGGGTTAGGGTTAGGGTTAGGGTTAGGGTTAGGGTTAGGGTTAGGGTTAGGGTTAGGGTTAG
>NC_140245.1:5000-20000 GCF_949987555.1 Borostomias antarcticus
TAATCTTTATAAACTTTATAATCTCATCCACTAAACACAGGAGTTCAAACACAAGACGAGCCCGTCCTCAGCTCCCGTCCCCCTAACTAACCCAGGACTAACCCAGGACTAGCCTGTCCTCTCCTAACTAACCCAGGACTAGCCTGTCCTCTCTCCTAACTAACCCAGGACTAGCCTGTCCTCTCCCCTAACTAACCCAGGACTAGCCTGGTCTCTCTCCTAACTAACCCAGGACTAGCCTGTCCTCTCTCCTAACTAGCCCAGGACTAGCCTGTCCTCTCTCCTAACTAACCCAGGACTAGCCTGGTCTATCCCCTAACTAACCCAGGACTAGCCTGTCCTCTCCACTAACTAACCCAGGACTAGCCTGTCCTCTCTCCTAACTAACCCAGGACTAGCCTGGTCTCTCCCCTAACTAACCCAGGACTAGCCTGTCCTCTCCTAACTAACCCAGGACTAGCCTGTCCTCTCCCCTAACTAACCCAGGACTAGCCTGGTCTCTCTCCTAACTAGCCCAGGACTAGCCTGGTCTCTCTCCTAACTAACCCAGGACTAGCCTGGTCTCTCTCCTAACTAACCCAGGACTAGCCTGTCCTCTCCCCTAACTAACCCAGGACTAGCCTGTCCTCTCTCCTAACTAACCCAGGACTAGCCTGGTCTCTCTCCTAACTAACCCAGGACTAGCCTGTCCTCTCCCCTAACTAACCCAGGACTAGCCTGTCCTCTCTCCTAACTAACCCAGGACTAGCCTGGTCTCTCCCCTAACTAACCCAGGACTAGCCTGTCCTCTCCTAACTAACCCAGGACTAGCCTGGTCTCTCTCCTAACTAACCCAGGACTAGCCTGTCCTCTCCTAACTAACCCAGGACTAGCCTGTCCTCTCCTAACTAACCCAGGACTAGCCTGTCCTCTCCACTAACTAACCCAGGACTATCCTGGTCTCTCTCCTAACTAACCCAGGACTAGCCTGTCCTCTCCCCTAACTAACCCAGGACTAGCCTGGTCTCTCTCCTAACTAGTCCAGGACTAGCCTGGTCTCTCTCCTAACTAACCCAGGACTAGCCTGTCCTCTCCCCTAACTAACCCAGGACTAGCCTGGTCTCTCTCCTAACTAACCCAGGACTAGCCTGTCCTCTCCCCTAACTAACCCAGGACTAGCCTGTCCTCTCTGCTAACTAACCCAGGACTAGCCTGTCCTCTCCCCTAACTAACCCAGGACTAGCCTGTCCTCTCCTAACTAACCCAGGACTAGCCTGTCCTCTCCACTAACTAACCCAGGACTATCCTGTCCTCTCCCCTAACTAACCCAGGACTAGCCTGTCCTCTCTCCTAACTAACCCAGGACTAGCCTGGTCTCTCTCCTAACTAACCCAGGACTAGCCTGTCCTCTCTCCTAACTAACCCAGGACTAGCCTGGTCTCTCCCCTAACTAACCCAGGACTAGCCTGTCCTCTCCTAACTAACCCAGGACTAGCCTGTCCTCTCCCCTAACTAACCCAGGACTAGCCTGTCCTCTCTGCTAACTAGCCCAGGACTAGCCTGTCCTCTCCCCTAACTAACACAGGACTAGCCTGGTCTCTCCCCTAACTAACCCAGGACTAGCCTGTCCTCTCCTCTAACTAACCCAGGACTAGCCTGTCCTCTCCCCTAACTAACCCAGGACTAGCCTGGTCTCTCCCCTAACTAACCCAGGACTAGCCTGTCCTCTCCCCTAACTAACCCAGGACTAGCCTGTCCTCTCCCCTAACTAACCCAGGACTAGCCTGTCCTCTCCACTAACTAACCCAGGACTAGCCTGTCCTCTCCCCTAACTAACCCAGGACTAGCCTGGTCTCTCCCCTAACTAACCCAGGACTAGCCTGGTCTCTCCCCTAACTAACCCAGGACTAGCCTGTCCTCTCCACTAACTAACCCAGGACTAGCCTGTCCTCTCCACTAACTAACCCAGGACTAGCCTGTCCTCTCTCCTAACTAACCCAGGACTAGCCTGTCCTCTCCTCTAACTAACCCAGGACTAGCCTGGTCTCTCTCCTAACTAACCCAGGACTAGCCTGTCCTCCTAACTAACCCAGGACTAGCCTGTCCTCTCTCCTAACTAACCCAGGACTAGCCTGGTCTCTCCCCTAACTAACCCAGGACTATCCTGTCCTCTCTCCTAACTAACCCAGGACTAGCCTGGTCTCTCCCCTAACTAACCCAGGACTAGCCTGTCCTCTCTCCTAACTAACCCAGGACTAGCCTGTCCTCTCCACTAACTAACCCAGGACTAGCCTGGTCTCTCTCCTAACTAACCCAGGACTAGCCTGGTCTCTCCCCTAACTAACCCAGGACTAGCCTGTCCTCCTAACTAACCCAGGACTAGCCTGGTCTCTCTCCTAACTAACCCAGGACTAGCCTGGTCTCTCTCCTAACTAACCCAGGACTAGCCTGTCCTCTCCCCTAACTAACCCAGGACTAGCCTGTCCTCTCTCCTAACTAGCCCAGGACTAGCCTGTCCTCCTAACTAACCCAGGACTAGCCTGTCCTCTCCCCTAACTAACCCAGGACTAGCCTGTCCTCTCTCCTAACTAACCCAGGACTAGCCTGGTCTCTCTCCTAACTAACCCAGGACTAGCCTGGTCTCTCTCCTAACTAACCCAGGACTAGCCTGGTCTCTCCCCTAACTAACCCAGGACTAGCCTGGTCTCTCCCCTAACTAACCCAGGACTAGCCTGTCCTCTCTCCTAACTAACCCAGGACTAGCCTGTCCTCTCTCCTAACTAACCCAGGACTAGCCTGGTCTCTCCCCTAACTAACCCAGGACTAGCCTGGTCTCTCTCCTAACTAACCAAGGACTAGCCTGGTCTCTCTCCTAACTAACCCAGGACTAGCCTGTCCTCCTAACTAACCCAGGACTAGCCTGTCCTCTCCCCTAACTAACCCAGGACTAGCCTGTCCTCTCCCCTAACTAACCCAGGACTAGCCTGGTCTCTCCCCTAACTAGCCCAGGACTAGCCTGGTCTCTCTCCTAACTAACCCAGGACTAGCCTGTCCTCCTAACTAACCCAGGACTAGCCTGTCCTCTCCCCTAACTAACCCAGGACTAGCCTGTCCTCTCCCCTAACTAACCCAGGACTAGCCTGTCCTCTCCACTAACTAACCCAGGACTAGCCTGTCCTCTCCACTAACTAACCCAGGACTATCCTGGTCTCTCCCCTAACTAACCCAGGACTAGCCTGTCCTCTCTCCTAACTAACCCAGGACTAGCCTGTCCTCTCCTAACTAACCCAGGACTAGCCTGTCCTCTCTGCTAACTAACCCAGGACTAGCCTGTCCTCTCTCCTAACTAACCCAGGACTAGCCTGGTCTCTCTCCTAACTAACCCAGGACTAGCCTGGTCTCTCCCCTAACTAACCCAGGACTAGCCTGTCCTCTCCACTAACTAACCCAGGACTAGCCTGGTCTCTCTCCTAACTAGCCCAGGACTAGCCTGGTCTCTCCCCTAACTAACCCAGGACTAGCCTGTCCTCTCCACTAACTAACCCAGGACTAGCCTGGTCTCTCTCCTAACTAACCCAGGACTAGCCTGGTCTCTCTCCTAACTAACCCAGGACTAGCCTGTCCTCTCCCCTAACTAACCCAGGACTAGCCTGTCCTCTCTCCTAACTAACCCAGTACTAGCCTGGTCTCTCTCCTAACTAACCCAGGACTAGCCTGTCCTCTCTCCTAACTAACCCAGGACTAGCCTGTCCTCTCCCCTAACTAACCCAGGACTAGCCTGTCCTCTCCCCTAACTAACCCAGGACTAGCCTGTCCTCTCCACTAACTAACCCAGGACTAGCCTGTCCTCTCCACTAACTAACCCAGGACTAGCCTGTCCTCTCCCCTAACTAACCCAGGACTAGCCTGTCCTCTCCCCTAACTAACCCAGGACTAGCCTGTCCTCTCCACTAACTAACCCAGGACTATCCTGGTCTCTCCCCTAACTAACCCAGGACTAGCCTGTCCTCTCTCCTAACTAACCCAGGACTAGCCTGTCCTCTCTGCTAACTAACCCAGGACTAGCCTGTCCTCTCTCCTAACTAACCCAGGACTAGCCTGGTCTCTCTCCTAACTAACCCAGGACTAGCCTGGTCTCTCCCCTAACTAACCCAGGACTAGCCTGTCCTCTCCACTAACTAACCCAGGACTAGCCTGGTCTCTCTCCTAACTAGCCCAGGACTAGCCTGGTCTCTCCCCTAACTAACCCAGGACTAGCCTGTCCTCTCCACTAACTAACCCAGGACTAGCCTGGTCTCTCTCCTAACTAACCCAGGACTAGCCTGGTCTCTCTCCTAACTAACCCAGGACTAGCCTGTCCTCTCCCCTAACTAACCCAGGACTAGCCTGTCCTCTCCTAACTAACCCAGGACTAGCCTGGTCTCCCCTAACTAACCCAGGACTAGCCTGGTCTCTCTCCTAACTAACCCAGGACTAGCCTGTCCTCTCCCCTAACTAACCCAGGACTATCCTGGTCTCTCCCCTAACTAACCCAGGACTAGCCTGTCCTCTCTCCTAACTAACCCAGGACTAGCCTGTCCTCTCCTCTAACTAACCCAGGACTAGCCTGGTCTCTCTCCTAACTAACCCAGGACTAGCCTGTCCTCTCTCCTCTAACTAACCCAGGACTAGCCTGTCCTCTCCCCTAACTAACCCAGGACTAGCCTGTCCTCTCCACTAACTAACCCAGGACTAGCCTGTCCTCTCTCCTCTAACTAACCCAGGACTAGCCTGTCCTCTCCCCTAACTAACCCAGGACTAGCCTGTCCTCTCTCCTCTAACTAACCCAGGACTAGCCTGTCCTCTCCCCTAACTAACCCAGGACTAGCCTGTCCTCTCCTAACTAACCCAGGACTAGCCTGTCCTCTCCACTAACTAACCCAGGACTAGCCTGTATCTCCCGGCCCCTAACTAACCCAGGACTATCCTGGTCTCTCTCCTAACTAACCCAGGACTAGCCTGGTCTCTCCCCTAACTAACCCAGGACTATCCTGTCCTCTCCCCTAACTAACCCAGTCTAGACGCTGCGTAGGGAGCTGAAGTCCAGGCCATCTCATTAGACTGTAGACAGTTCTCTCATTGCATCACTGGGGACCCTGGACATGTGCATATTCCTTCTATAGCCGTAGTCATGGTTACCACAAACCCCCCCCCGACCCCCCCAGTATGCTGATTGGATGAGAGGCAGCGTGAGACTCTCCGACCGTCTTCACCTCAATCAGCCTGACTCACTCGTCCTCTCACAAGAACTACGACCATCTAGGATTCAGGAACACCTGGAGAGGCGTTATCCCATCTGCTTTTCAAAAATAAATCCTTTTTGGATAATTAAACCATCAGTCGTAGAATACCTCCCTTAAAGCCAGTGATAAAAAGCAAACCAGTTGATAGTCAGGTGATTAGAGCTGATCAATAAGTCAGGTGATTAGAGCTGATCAATAAGTCACGTGATTAGAGCTGATCAATAAGTCAGGTGATCAATAAGTCACGTGATTAGAGCTGATCAATAAGTCACGTGATTAGAGCTGATCAATAAGTACTCGAAATAAAGAACGATGATCAGAGTTTCTTACAAAAGCTCTACTTGGAACCCGACTGCCAGCCAGGACTGGGCTCTGCTGTGACACCAGAACCGGGGTGAGGTTCTGACACCAGAACTTGGGTGAGGTTCTGACACCAGAACCTGGGTGAGGTTCTGACACCAGAACCTGGGTGAGGTTCTGACACCAGAACCGGGGTGAGGTTCTGACACCAGAACCTGGGTGAGGTTCTGACACCAGAACCGGGGTGAGGTTCTGACACCAGAACCGGGCTGAGGTTCCGACACCAGAAGCGGGGTGAGGTTCTTGATGAGGTAGTGATAGATAACCCAGGTGGCAGAACGGGCTCATGGGTCACCGTCACACGCCGACCCCCAAGACCAGAGGATCAAACTGGACATGAATAATCAAACATATCAATCAACAAACAGCTAAACATACATGAAAATAAAGAAATGATTCAATCAGAAACTGATTAAAATATATCTGCTTAATATATATGCTGTAATATATATATATATATATTTATAAAGTGCTAAAAATCTAATGATTCTGAATATTGCATGGAGTCCCATTGAGAAGCTAACATGACCATGCTGACGGGTCCGGGGCAGTGGAGACCAACACACAAACAAACAACAACAAACAAATAACCTTGTCCGTTTGCATAGCCAGCGTCTGGATAGAGAGACCACAGAGAAGCCGGAGCACAGGAGCACAGCGCCCCCTGCAGGCCGCTGTCAGACGAACACCCTGGCGACAGAATCATCTTCACACGTGACACAACTCAGAAACAGGAGCGGTCGCTTCAGAGAAAAGACGAAACTCTTGAGACTCTTTTTCCACGTTTGAAAGGTAAAAAAAAGACAAATCAAAACACATGTCAAGACTTCAATAGAACACATGATATTCAACCTTGATTTAACATGTACACATCATGGGAGAGAGACCAGCACACATCATGGGAGAGAGACCAGCACACATCATGGGAGAGAGACCAGCACACATCATGGGAGAGAGACCAGCACACATCATGGGAGAGAGACCAGCACACATCATGGCTGAGACACCAGCACACATCATGGCTGAGAGACCAGCACACATCATGGCTGAGAGACCAGCACACATCATGGGAGAGAGAGACCAGCACACATCATGGCTGAGAGAGACCAGCATACATCATGGCTGAGAGACCAGCACACATCATGGCTGAGAGACCAGCACACATCATGGATGAGAGACCAGCACACATCATGGGAGAGAGAGACCAGCACACATCATGGCTGAGAGACCAGCACACATCATGGGAGAGAGAGACCAGCACACATCATGGATGAGAGACCAGCACACATCATGGGAGAGAGACCAGCACACATCATGGCTGAGAGAGACCAGCACACATCATGGCTGAGAGACCAGCACACATCATGGCTGAGAGACCAGCACACATCATGGGAGAGAGAGACCAGCACACATCATGGGAGAGAGAGACCAGCATACATCATGGCTGAGAGACCAGCACACATCATGGGAGAGAGACCAGCACACATCATGGCTGAGAGAGACCAGCACAGGAAACTGAAATATCAACACTGGAAAAACATGTTCATCAACACAACGTCACCAGACACAGAACTAGACTCACTGCTCCTCTCTAAACCCCAACCCCAACCCCAACCCTAGCCTCAACCCCACCCCCAACCCCAACCCCAACCCCAACCCCACCCCCACCCCCACCCCCACCCCCAACCCCAACCTCACCCCCACCCCCAACCCCAACCCCAACCCCAACCCCAACCCCAACCCCATCCCCACCCCCAAACCCAACCCCAACCCCAACCCCAACCCCAGCCCCACCCCCAACCCCAACCTCACCCCCACCCCCAACCACATCCCCACCCCCAAACCCAACCCCAACCCCAACCCCAACCCCACCCCCAACCACATCCCCACCCCCAAACCCAACCCCAACCCCACCCCCAACCACATCCCCACCCCCAAACCCAACCCCAACCACATCCCCACCCCCAAACCCAACCCCAACCCCAACCCCAACCCCAACCCCAACCACATCCCCACCCCCAAACCCAACCCCAACCCACCCCCACCCCCAACCACAACCCTCAGCCTCAAACGTGACCAGAGTGGACATGGTTGTTCTCCCCTCTAGGTGCGGTTCTGTTAGTTCATGGTTCTGTTAGTTCATGGTTCTGTTAGCTCATGGTTCTGTTAGCTCATGGTTCTGTTAGTACATGGTGTATTTACTGTGAGTGTGGTATACGCTATTCTATACGTTAGTTCAGTTCCAAATGGTACAATATCGTTGCATACTTTTTTAGGACAAAAAGTAATCCGTGTGTGTGTGTGTGTGTGTGTGTGTGTGTGTGTGTAGACCAGGCCTCCACATGCAACCTGAGGTTCTTTAGCATCATGGAATCTTGGTAGAACATTCATACAGGCTTCAGAAAGCGTCATGGCGTCCGTCTGTCTCCTGTCCTCACTGACAGCTGCTTCTCAGCTTACTAGAGATGGACAGACAGAGAGAGAGACAGAGAGAGACAGAGAGAGAGAGAGAGAGAGAGAGAGAGACAGAGAGACAGAGAGAGAGAGAAGGGACATTAATGTGAGAGCGGTATTTAAGAGACACACAAAAACATATCTCTATTAAAGTAGTCAGCAGTGTGAGTGTGAGAGTGTAGTGTATACTCATCGGTCTGTAGTGTGAGAGTATAGTGGTGGTCTGTAGTATTAGTGTAGTGTGAACTCACGGTCTGTGTTAGTGTAGTGAGTAGTGTAGGAGTGCAGTGTGGTAGTGTAGTGTGTTAGTGTAGTGTGCAGTGTAGTAGTGTAGTAGTGTAGTGTGCAGTGTAGTAGTGTAGTAGTGTAGTAGTGTGTTAGTGTAGTGTAGTAGTGTAGTAGTGTAGTGTAGTAGTGTAGTGTGTTAGTGTAGTGTAGTAGTGTAGTAGTGTAGTGTGTTAGTGTAGTGTGCAGTGTAGTAGGGTAGTAGTGTAGTAGTGTAGTGTGCAGTGTAGTAGTGTAGTAGTGTAGTAGTGTAGTGTGCAGTGTAGTAGGGTAGTAGTGTAGTAGTGTAGTGTGCAGTGTAGTAGTGTAGTGTAGTAGTGTAGTGTGCAGTGTAGTAGTGTAGTAGTGTAGTGTGTTAGTGTAGTGTAGTAGTGTAGTAGTGTAGTGTGTTAGTGTAGTGTGCAGTGTAGTAGGGTAGTAGGGTAGTGTGCAGTGTAGTAGTGTAGTAGTGTAGTAGTGTAGTGTGTTAGTGTAGTGTAGTAGTGTAGTAGTGTAGTGTGTTAGTGTAGTGTAGTAGTGTAGTAGTGTAGTGTGTTAGTGTAGTGTGCAGTGTAGTAGGGTAGTAGTGTAGTGTGCAGTGTAGTAGTGTAGTAGTGTAGTGTGTTAGTGTAGTGTAGTGTGTTAGTGTAGTGTGTTAGTGTAGGAGTGTAGTGTGTTAGTGCAGTGTAGTAGTGTAGTAGTGTAGTAGTGTAGTGTGTACTCACAGTGTCGTTCTCCCCGTCAGAGCCGGGCCGGGAGTCTGAGCCGTAGTGCAGAGGAGAATACACCCAGCTCCGGTCATCCTGAGTCTGCAGGTACAGCAGCCAGCCAGCAGGGGGCGCAGAGGACAGGATCAATCAACCAATCAGCCAACCAATCAACCAATCAACCAATCAACCAATCAATCAATCAATCAATCAACCAACCAACCAACCAACCAACCAACCAACCAACCAACCAACCAACCAACCAACCAACCAAGCTTTCAGACAGGAATGCAACACAATGCACTTCACAACAAAATAAAATGGAATATATAAGACAGATATTAAAAGCACAGTAGAGAGTAGAGTATAGTAGAGTAGAGTAGAGTAGAGTAGAGGTAGTTAGCCATTCCAGAGGTCCCTAGCGTCTAGCTCCAGACGGTGGTCAGATATGGAAGGTTCTCTCTGTCTGTTATCCTGAGATGTGACTGACCGCTGAGCGTCTAGGGGTCCAGGGGGAGTGTGTTGGACCAGTGGTCCATTTGGGGGCTAGATGTCCAATAGCAGGAAGCTAAAGCACTCAGTCACCACAGCCACACTCCTGATAGGTTCACGGTGAAGAGCGCTACTGTCTGATTGGTTCAATCACAGTGTGTTTACCAGGAGTGGGACAGGAGGGAGGGGCTACTGGCCAGCTCACGGTCCAGACAAGCAGGGCGTAAGTAAGTAGCCTTAAGAACCAATGGTTCTGGAGCCTGGTGGTCCATAGGGCAGGAGCCCATCTCCTGGTTCCTTAGCGGGAGGCAGCTTGATGTACAAGTCCACCTCCTGGACATGATGTAAGTTTGTCTCAGTGACTGACTCCCAATCCAACCCTTGATGCTGAGTGACCAGCAGGGAGGCATCGGGTACCTGTTCTTATACAGTAGTCGTTGGTATGACTCTGCCGGGGATCGAACCCCCGACCTCAGGGGGGACACTCTGACCACGAGGCCACTGAGCTGGTTCAAGTCTCGCCCTGGTCCTGCCTTATTTTCAACCAAAAGGGGCGTGTCCACTTACGTGTACTTCCTATTTACTACAATGTGATGTCACCGTGCTCTGGTCTACAGTACGTATACCCAAGGACTACATTTCCCACAATCTGTGCGTGTTGTTTTCCCTTTCTGACAGAAATGACAGATCAAAATGGACGTATTCCTTTATGAAATTTGGGCTTTTATTTTGAAAAAGAAAAAGTTGTGTGTGACCAGTACGTGAACGCTAGGAACAAGCTGAGCTTCACATGGAGCCTCTCTTATGAGCGCTAGTCTGGCTCGTTATGACCACTAGGTCTGGACTATGGTTTGACCTTAATAAGGATCCAGAACAGAACTACAGGCTGACCACATGGGGGCGCTGTGACTTACATTGTAGCTGGAGCTAGAGTTCAGCTTACGACGCCCAAGAACCGGAGAATACACCCAGTACCTCCCGTCCGCATACTGACACACACACACACACACACACACACACACACACACACACGGGAGAGGAAAGTGGGTTTGTGGAGGAAAGGAGAAACGAGGGATGAGGGAGGAGAGAAGGAGAGGAGAGGAGAGGAGGAGGAGGGATGGATGGAACAGAGGAGGAAAATTAAATACATTAAAAATGGAGAACAGACAGAACTAGTTGAAATTTTTGAATGGATGATCAGAAAAGAAGAAAAGAAATGTATGAATGGATGATGAATGGATGATGAATGGATGATGAATGGATGATGTCTTTCAGATTGATAACCCTGGAGATGTGAGGACAGAAGTCAGATGGCTGATGACAATTATGAGGCGCACACACACACACACACACACACACTGCACAACACACACACACCACACACACACACACACACACACACACACACACACACACACTGCACACACACACACACCACACACCACACACACACACACACACTGCACACACACACTGCACAACACACACACACCACACACACACACACACACACACACACGCACACACACACACACACTGCACACCACACACCACACACACACACACATGCGCGTGCTAGGCCTCACCCTCACAGCTCCACCACGCTGCCCTCCCTGTTCCGCTGTGGGAGAGAAACATTCAGCCACCCAGGAGAGACCACATCACACTGTGACTACAGACTGAGATCACCACCCAGGAGAGACCACATCACACTGTGACTACAGACTGAGATCACCACCCAGGAGAGACCACATCACACTGTGACTACAGACTGAGATCACCACCCAGGAGAGACCACATCACACTACAGACTGAGATCACCACCCAGGAGAGACCACATCACACTGTGACTACAGACTGAGATCACCACCCAGGAGAGACCACATCACACTACAGACTGAGATCACCACCCAGGAGAGACCACATCACACTACAGACTGAGATCACCACCCAGGAGAGACCACATCACACTACAGACTGAGATCACCACCCAGGAGAGACCCCATCACACTACAGACTGAGATCACCACCCAGGAGAGACCACATCACACTACAGACTGAGATCACCACCCAGGAGAGACCACATCACACTACAGACTGAGATCACCACCCAGGAGAGACCACATCACACTACAGACTGAGATCACCACCCAGGAGAGACCACATCACACTACAGACTGAGATCACCACCCAGGAGAGACCACATCACACTACAGACTGAGATCACCACCCAGGAGAGACCACATCACACTACAGACTGAGATCACCACCCAGGAGAGACCACATCACACTACAGACTGAGATCACCACCCAGGAGAGACCACATCACACTACAGACTGAGATCACCACCCAGGAGAGACCACATCACACTACAGACTGAGATCACCACCCAGGAGAGACCACATCACACTGTGACTACAGACTGAGAGACCTACAGACTGACAGCTCACCACTCAGAGAGACCTACAGACTGACAGATCACCACTCAGAGAGACCTACAGACTGACAGCTCACCACTCAGAGAGACCTACAGACTGACAGCTCACCACTCAGAGAGACCTACAGACTGACAGATCACCACTCAGAGAGACCTACAGACTGACGGATCACCACACAGAGAGACCTACAGACTGACAGATCACTCAGAGAGACCTACAGACTGACAGCTCACCACTCAGAGAGACCTACAGACTGACAGATCACTCAGAGAGACCTACAGACTGACAGATCACCACTCAGAGAGACCTACAGACTGACAGCTCACCACTCAGAGAGACCTACAGACTGACAGATCACCACTCAGAGAGACCTACAGACTGACAGATCACTCAGAGAGACCTACAGAGTGACAGGCCACCACAACACACTCTTAACTACAGACTGACTGGGGTCAGAGGTCAGCACACACGCGCTGTCCTGTGACCAGGGAGCAGGAAGCAGGAGGGAGGGGCTTACAAAGTAGATGTCCGTCACTGGCACCTCCCCCTCCATGGAGGTGTGGCTGCTGGCGGTGGAGAGACGATTGGTGGAAGACGGCCGAGACTCCGCCCTCACCTGGGGGCTGCCAGGGGGGAGGGAGAGGGGGGGAGGAGGAGTGGAGGAGGAGGAGGGGGGGAGGGAGGAGAGAGGAAGGGTGGAGGAGGAGGAGGGGGGGAGGGAGGAGAGAGGAAGGGTGGAGGAGGAGCAGGGGGGGAGGGAGGAGTGAGGAAGGGTGGAGGAGGAGGTGGGGGGGAGGGAGGAGAGAGGAAGGGTGGAGGAGGAGCAGGGGGGGAGGGAGGAGAGAGGAAGGGTGGAGGAGGAGGTGGGGGGGAGGGAGGAGAGAGGAAGGGTGGAGGAGGAGCAGGGGGGGAGGGAGGAGAGAGGAAGGGTGGAGGAGGAGGTGGGGGGGAGGGAGGAGAGAGGAAGGGTGGAGGAGGAGCAGGGGGGGAGGGAGGAGAGAGGAAGGGTGGAGGGGGAGGAGGGGGGGAGGGAGGAGTGAGGAAGGGTGGAGGAGGAGGAGGGGGGGAGGGAGGAGTGAGGAAGGGTGGAGGAGGAGGTGGGGGGGAGGGAGGAGAGAGGAAGGGTGGAGGAGGAGGTGGGGGGGAGGGAGGAGAGAGGAAGGGTGGAGGAGGAGCAGGGGGGGAGGGAGGAGAGAGGAAGGGTGGAGGAGGAGGTGGGGGGGAGTGAGGAGAGAGGAAGGGTGGAGGAGGAGGAGGGAGGGGCGGGGTCAGGGGGAGGAGGAGGGAGCGGTGAGGGGAGGGGAGGAGAGGAGGAGGGGGGAGGGGGGAGGGAGGAGACCCCCTCGGTCACCTGGGTCAGCTCGGTGGTCCTGGGAACCTCGCTGGAAGAAACACAGAAGGACATCTGTCACACACACACACACACCATAGGAAGAAAGGCATGTGTGTGTGTGAGTGTGTGTGTGTGTGTGTGTGTGTGTGTGTGTGTGTGTGTGTACATGCGTGCGTGTGTGTGTGAGTGTGTGTGTGTGTGTGTGTGTGTATGTGTGTGTGTGTATGTGTGTGTGTGTGTGTGTGTGTGTGTGTGTGTGTGTGTGTGTGTGAGTGTGTGTGTGAGTGTGTGTGTGAGCTCTCACCTGAGCTCCACCTCCACCCTGATCGTCTGCTGCTTCTCCTCGTGAACCTCCACCACTTCCTGCTGCGACCTGGAAGTACATGGGCCGGCACAGGAAGTGAGGTCAGAGAGTCCGGAGGGAAGACTTGTGGAACTATTATGGGATGTATTTGGGTTCCTCACCAGGCTGCTCACCTGATTATACTGGGGGAGTGAATCTGCCTCCTGCAGGAGGAATACAGGTTAGAACAGTAAGGGCTCTTTACTGGTTTAGACGCCGTGTGTGTTCGGTGTGTGTGTGTGTGTGTGTGTGTGTGTGTGTGTGTGTGTGTGTGTGTGTGTGTGTGCGTACCTGTAGCGAGGGTGTTCAGGGGTATCAAAGGGGGTTGTGGGTAGGTAGGTGGTGTGTGTGTGTGTGTGTGTGTGCGTACCTGTAGCGAGGGTGTTCGGGGGTATCAAAGGGGGTTGTGGGTAGGGAGGTGGTGTGTGTGTGTGTGTGTGTGTGTGCGTACCTGTAGCGAGGGTGTTCAGGGGTATCAAAGGGGGTTGTGGGTAGGGAGCAGTGTTGGGCAGTAACGCGTTACTAGTAACGCGCTACAGTAATAATATTACTTTTTCCAGTAACGAGGGGTGTAGCGAGTTACTAATCACATTTCAGTAATAATATTACAGTTACTTGCCCCCAGAAAGCTCGCTACTGCATTACTTTTGTCATAGGCCTGCTCTGTTTATTTATTTTCGTTTTACAAAGGGTGAAATAAAGTTTTGATTTCAGATTGAAGAACGTTCCGCTCATATCACGTCCCGTCACATTATAACCAGGCAAGCAGCGAGCGAGCGGAGCTATTTGAACATGACGACGTTAACATTCCATGGCTGGAAATACGCACACTATTTCGATTTCCTGGAACTGAAAGACAACAAGAATGTTGTCAAGTGTAAACTGTGTGTAAGTTCTACTAAGACTCTTTCTTGTGCCAGAAACACCACCTCAAATCTCCTGAAACATTTGCTACGCCAACACAGCAACATGAAGTTGGTGGAAAGAGAACCGGACCGTGATGAGCACGCTGCAAAAGGTAGTCAATATGGAAAGTAATATATTACATAAGTAACTAGTTACTTTTGGCTGGGAGTAATAAGTAAAGTAACGATATTACTTTTAAAAAGGGTAATGAGTAATAAGTAATATATTACATTTTTTGAGTAACGAGCCCAACACTGGTAGGGAGGTGGTGTGTGTGTGTGTGTGTGTGTGTGTGTGTGTGTGTGTGTGTGTGTGTGTGTGTGTGTGTGTGTGTGTGCGTACCTGTAGCGAGGGTGTTCAGGGGTATCAAAGGGGGTTGTGGGTAGGGAGGTGGTGTGTGTGTGTGTGTGTGTGTGTGTGTGCGTACCTGTAGCGGGGGTG
>NC_140245.1:32170-77170 GCF_949987555.1 Borostomias antarcticus
AAATCCATGTGATACAAAAACTTGTTTGTTTGATTTCAGCTCAGGTAACTGGACAGTGAAGCCGAGGGAGGAGACGGCAGTTTAGAGACGACCGCTGTAGGAGAGATGGGACTTATGACCTCTGACCTGAGACCTGCTCTCTCCTCTCACCTGAGACCTGCTCTACCCTCTGACCTGAGACCTGCTCTACCCTATCCTCTCACCTGAGACCTGCTCTCTCCTCTCACCTGAGACCTGCTCTCTCCTCTCACCTGAGACCTGCTCTCTCCTCTCACCTGAGACCTGCTCTCTCCTCTCACCTGTATTTCTCCAGGGACACCTCTTCTCCGTCTATGTCCTTGGCTGAGAACTCATAGATGGACTTGGCCGTCTTCCAGTCGTCTACTGCCGCACACTGCAACAGGAGAGAGGGAAGGAGGGAGGGAGAGAGGGATGGAGGGAGAGAGGGAAGGAGGGATGGAGTCAGTACTAAAGTCCACACAGCAGTAAACCCAAGTTGAACTTGCACAAGACACTGAGGTAGACCGCATGGGTACGTGGGAGGTAGGGAAAGATAAGATAGTTCTCTATTCTTGATCAGTCGACCTACATTAACCCCAGATGAGAGCAGAAACACGTGATCCTCTCCTGGCGCCACCATCTGTGCCCAGTGAGGAGCAGATAAGACAGGGAGTGGACTGCACTTATATAGCGCTTTTCCACCTTAGCGGCACTCAAAGCGCTTTACAATGGCCTCTCATTCACCCATTCACACACACATTCACAGCAATGGCGGTAGCTGCCATGCAAGGTGCTAACCTGCTCATTGGGAGCAATTTGGGGTTAGGTGTCTTGCTCAAAGACACTTCGACATGTGGACAGTCGGAGCTGGGATTCGAACCACTGACCCTTCGATCACTGAACGACCCGCTCTACCAACTGAGCTACAGCCGCCCCTATAAGATAAGACAGGGAGTGGTGGCTATCAGGCCTCCAACACACTCCAGGGAGGCCGTGACTGACCACAGCAGCACAACAGACACGCTGACGGACAGGACGTAATGAGTCAGGGTCCTGGGGGGGGGCTTGGCCAGTGGGCCTGCGGTAGATCTGACCCAACCTCAGGAGGTCTGGACCGGTACTGTTGCACATGGAGAGAGCTAACAGCCAGTGGATGAGACGTGGGATCTCGGTGGTGGTTTTGAGTCAGGTGGTCACGGTCTAGTCCACAACCTGGATTATCCACCAGCTGAGCTAGGAGGCTGGTCTTAAAGCAGAGAGCAGGACTTCAGTCTCTACTCTGGAACCCACTAACAAGCCTGGAAGCCTGTCCTAGAGACCTATGATGCATTTACATGCCTCACACTCTGGTCTGAGGTCAGTTCTGGTGCTGGGTGGTTGCCAGTCTTCGTGTGGGGATACGTTTGAGGAGTGGTCAGCTGATCCTAGATCTGTCAACGTAGGCCGATATGTCTCTATCCAGAGCAGGGGTGACTGACTCACTCAGGGAAATAATCTCTTAAGTGTTAGTTAGCTAAAATAAGGTTAACGTCATCTTCCCTCCTCATTGAAAACAAACTGAGGGCCAAACCTTTCATTTTTCCCCAGACAGCTCAAACTAGCAGTGAACGGGCACTCCAAGTCTGTGTTGGTGTTGTTAAAGTTTAACAGTTTACAGTTTAAGGTGACTCAGGAAGGTGTGAATCGGTCTTTCACGTGATGAGTCCAGCAATGAGCCGTGAGTCAACTGCGTTTACTGCAGTGCGGGTTAGGTTAGGGTTAGGTTAGGGTTAGGTTAGGGTTAGGGTTAGGTTAGGGTTAAGCAAAGCCGAAGAAAAAACCTTGAACCTTTCCATAACGTTACTCCCAACTGGTGACCCGTAAATGTGTGTTATGTTCGGTAGCTATAGGTCTTTCTGGGGTTTGTAATAAAAGGCAGTGCTGTTAGCTACTAGCACTAGCATCCTACTACAGCTTCCCTGGGAACACAGACACAGTGACATTAGAGACAGTTGATCAGCCCACCGACGAGAGAACTGGCTGCTAACGTCGACTGTGTGACTATCTGGTGCTAGCTA
Organism: Borostomias antarcticus; assembly: GCF_949987555.1. Classification (NCBI taxonomy): domain Eukaryota; kingdom Metazoa; phylum Chordata; class Actinopteri; order Stomiiformes; family Stomiidae; genus Borostomias; species Borostomias antarcticus. Next base: position 34,228 of record NC_140245.1, read on the forward strand.
GCATAGCATGCTACATGTTCACCATCGAGTATGTGACTATCTGGTGCTAGCTAGCATAGCTACATGTTCACCATCGGACGGAGTTCACGGTGGCACCTCGTGATTGTTGGGTATAAATAGACGTCCTTAATCTGCCCTGCTTTTGGTTCACTGAAGAATACACTTATTAAAACATTCGTTAAGCAGAAAACATAATATTGTTAAGCAATTTTAAGACAGAGTAACCAATCAATGGCTACTTACCATTGCTCTGGCTGCACCTCTGCTTCCCAGCAGTCCTGCGATGCTTACTGCGCGTTTCACTACCCACATTTCTACCAGCCTCCAAGATCACTTCCGGTCTAGAGCATTCCAGGGAATTTCAAAATAAAGGTGACGCACAACAAATGTAGTATTTGACTGTGAAAACATCCCAAATACGATAGAACACGTGCAAACAAAAAATAAAATAGTTATATTATAATTACAGAAAAACATGATTTAAATAATAATTAACTACAATAATTTAAACAATCAATTACAACTAAACGTGTGTCAATCAGGTTCAATTAGTGAGGCTGGGAAATTGTGCTGCCTATTAGTGAAATGACTTCAGGAGAGTGAGAGGAACAAGAACATGTCTAATATTGGTGCACCTGCAGTCTTCATAGGTGTGGGAGGGGTTTATACCTGAGAATGCTGCTCTTTCCACACTTCAATTAGTGATGCTGGATAAACTAGGCTACAACTTGTGCCCCCATATGGTGAAGTGGATTCATGACAGTGGAAGGATCCTAACAGCACAGGGCTGAGTTTCCCAGAGGCATCGTAGCGCTACGATGAACGCCGTAGCTTACGATGAACGTAGCGCTACGATGCCTCTGGGAAACTCAGCCCAGGTCAGTTCATCGTCCGCGTAGCTGTGGAGGACATGAGCAAAAGCCCCCCACACCTGCGAAGACGATGGCCTCAGGACTCTGGTGAAGGATGTGGGCGTGTTCCTTTGATAGGAGGACTCGATGGCTGGTGAAGGATGTAGGTGTGTTCCTTTGATAGGAGGGTCAATTCTACCTTCCTCCTCAAGCTCCACAGCAGTCTTCTAGAGTCTACAGGAAGTAAAAAATCTCACGTTCAATTTGTTTAATCTACGGCGTAGACTACTGCACATGCTCAGTAGGGTTCTTCTAGGCCCCGCCCATCCGTCCTTCCCATAGACGTTTGGCTCATTTGACAGCCAGCCGAGCCGAGAGTTGGGATTGGACCAGGGACCATTCTGAGCACCTGGACCTGGACTGAGCACCTGAACTTGGTCCCCGGGCGCTGCTGATGAGGACGGCCCACTGCTCCTGGTTACCCTGGAGGAGGACAAGCTTGGGTGGGAGAAATGCAGAGGACAAATTCCACTGCTCCTGGTCACCCTGGAGGGGGACACGCTTGGAAAGGAGCATCAATTCCACTGGTGACCGCTGGAAATGCTTCCGAGCCACAGCTGCAGACACAATGCCAGATTCAGAACCTCAAGCACAAACCATCTATGCCCTTGGGAACACAAACAAAGCACACATCAATATTTCATCCTCTTTTTAAACTGTAGGCTAATGTCATTTGCTGCTCTATCGATGGATTCAATTTAGTGGATTGAAAGAGACAGCTCCCAGAGCGGTATGGATGAGAAGTATAATGGAATCAGTCTTCAGAGCTGAATGCGTTTGTGACAACATCCTCACTCAAACCCATTCAGAGCAGCGGCGGAGTTCGACGCGCGAGGGCGCACTGACACAACACCGCGCCTCCCACCAGCGCGCTTCACCATGGTAACGCAGTCTCCTTCCAGCACCAAACAACGGGTGAATCAGATTTAATGCAGGTTTTTAATGCAGGTTCTGAAGGGAGTTCTTAGCGTGACCGCTACAGTAGCTGGGGAGAGACAGAGGTCAGAGTTCACGGGTCCTTGGCTGCAGGTTTGCTTTGGAATGATTCATTCGGGTGATTATTATGGTCTGGGGAACGCAGATGCAGTCCTATGGCGGGATGAGAGGGGATGAGAGGGGATGAGGGAGGGAGAGAGGGAGATACATTCCATTTCATTTGACTTGTCTTTATTGTGTATGTGATTGTGAACTATGCACTAACATTCAAAGGTTACATGTTTTTTTCTAGGTTAACGAATGCTACAGTGATGCTAGAGCCACAGTTCACATGCTCATAGTAGAAACACACTGATCAAGAACAGAACACGCAAATACAGCATTTTAAACCATGGTTAAATATGTCTACTCTCATGAGCTTAGTAAAGCACACACACACACATGTTCTGCTTGAATCATGGCCTATGAAGACTGCCCATGTCTATACTGTGTCCATATTTCTCTGTACATATCTGTATGTTTTATATTCACTATCAACACCAGACTTTACACAACACAGCATTCACAGAATAACATCAAATAACATATTGAGCATCAATCACAGATATAGTTCAGGTTAGTTAGTATATTAGGCATGCATCAGGCTCTATAAGACAGGACTACATTACTAATGAAACAGCAGATGCTGTATGAATGGGAATCATCACAGTACTGTATGTATGAATGGGAATCATCACAGTACTGTATGTGTGTCCGTGTGGTTTCATATAAGACATTCTTAGCGGTGTACATTCAAGCCCACAGTAACATTAAGATAAGCAACTGCGAAAAACATTTTACTGTACAGCACATAATGATAAATTCTATGAGGATAACAATTACTGTTATAACAAAAGCTGAAAATAGATTGATATATACTTACAGTGTAGGCTACAACAATATCAACAATACTACTTTTATCCAAAAGTGAATTCACATTTAACAACTTGACTTATAAATATGCGGATGCTAAAGTCTTGCTGCCTGTTGCTTAGAACCCTCTGTACAATTTGTATGCTAAACATGCTAACAGGCCATCAACATGCTAAACATGCTAACAGGCCATCAACATGTTAAACATGCTAACAGGCCATCAACATGCTAAACATGCTAACAGGCCATCAACATGCTAAACATGCTAACAGGCCATCAACATGTTAAACATGCTAACAGGCCATCAACATGCTAAACATGCTAACAGGCCATCAACATGCTAAACATGCTAACAGGCCATCAACATGCTAAACATGCTAACAGGCCATCAACATGCTAAACATGCTAATAGTCCATCAACATGTTAAACATGCTAACAGGCCATCAACATGCTAAACATGCTAACAGGCCATCAACATGCTAAACATGCTAATAGTCCATCAACATGTTAAACATGCTAACAGGCCATCAACATGCTAAACATGCTAACAGGCCATCAACATGCTAAACATGCTAACAGGCCATCAACATGCTAAACATGCTAACAGGCCATCAACATGCTAAACATGCTAATAGTCCATCAACATGTTAAACATGCTAACAGGCCATCGACATGCTTACATGCTAACAGGCCATCAACATGTTAAACATGCTAACAGGCCATCAACATGCTAAACATGCTAACAGGCCATTAACATGCTAAACATGCTAACATGCCATCAAAATGTTTTCCATTTGAGCAGTGACAGCAGGCTAATGTAATGTTCCCTTCTGCTGTGTAGAATATGAGTGTGTAAAGCTGTCCCTAAGATGAATCAGGGTTTGTCACAAACACATTTCATGTTACACAAACATGCTCAAAAGAACAGTGGCCTTTGAAACACTGTGTGGAATGTGATTCAGTAGCTTTGCATCTAGTTTACTCACTGAACTCCCCGGAACATTCCTCAACTAGATCTAGAGTTTACTCACTGAACTCCCCGGAACATTCCAGAACTAGATCCGGTATTTCAGGCTTGTGCTGAAATCCAGAGATTCCCTGAAAATGTTGATGTTTAATATCACTGTGACCTAAAAGTGAAACTAGATGTGTCCCGTCTAAATGTGTCCCGTCTAAATGTGTCCCCTCTAAGGAGGACTGCTCTTCAGTCACCAGAGCACAGCGCTCACTCACACTTTCACAGAAAACAACTCACATATCTCTCTTCTCAGATGTCTCTCTTCTCACATATCTCTCTTCTCACATATCTCTCTTCTCAGATGTCTCTCTTCTCACATATCTCTCTTCTCACATATCTCTCTTCTCACATATCTCTCTTCTCAGGTTTCTCTCACACGTGACTGAACTGTTTCACACTGAGCCCATTCACACCTTTCATGAGATCAAAATACCATCTTGATGCTAAGAGAGTCTTCTACAAAAAGCTCCTTTTTTTCTTTTGAATTCCCTCTTTCTCCATGTATCAGGTGACATAGGTTGCTAAGATAATTTTATACTAATTAATCAAGTCATTAATTAAGTCAACAATTAAGTCATTATCAACCATTTCAGTTTTACCCCATGTCAACAAACTCTTTCAGCATCAAATTTTCAAATATTGAAATTAGTAATAATGTGTCAAAACTTCCCATAACAAATAATTTGGCCAATATCAACTACCATAATGTAAAATAAAAACCACACACATATGATGTTACAGAGTAGATGACTAATGCCGGGCTCACACTACAGGATATTTAAAATCCTAATCAATTTAGAAATCGGGTTACATCACGCACTTAAGGAGAATCTTAACAGATATTCTTCTTGCGCATCTCATACGAGCACGCACAGCAAGAATTGAAAATAACGGCTCATCACACACTACAGGATCTTATCATTCCCGAGGGAGCAACGAACCACTGGTCTCGCCGTCTCACTTGTAAAGTCGGGACGTAATAATCTTAAATATCAAACATGTTTGATATTATCGGGGCCGCCCCGATGGGTCTGCGAGCCGATCGGGAGGTATAAGATTGGATCTATAAACCTCTCACATTACAAGATCATCTGGACCGATCATCGGCCCCGACCAACGCTCCAGACCAGATTTCTCCTCCGAATGTCGGGAGGGGTGAATCGGGGATAAATCGGCCCAGAAATCCTGTAGTCTGAGCCCGGCATTAGATTGATGCAGATGACGGTCACTAGGAGCGTGACGTGGGACTACAGACCTGAGGTCTGCCTGGCAGGGATGTCCCCGCGCTGCTGTTCTCTCTCTCAGAGGGCGGAGGTGATCTGAGTCAAGCCCAGGTCGTTGGAGTCTTCCCCACCCTGATAGAGGGAGGAGGACAGCTCCACGGCTAGTCATACCGGCCTGGCCGGCCCCGGGCCCCCCCTGCAGGAGTGGTCCCTGAGCGTGCTCCTCACCCTGCTGACCCCCTGACCCGCCCTCCCTCCAGGGCCCCTGCGGCAGCAGAAGTCCCTGAAGCACCTCTTGAAGTTCTCGTCCAGGAAGGCGTAGAGGATGGGGTTGAGGCTGCTGTTGGTGTAGCCCAGCGCCACGCAGAAGAAGTAGGCGGCCATGACGGGCGTGGTCTCGGGCACGCCGGGGTGCAGGGCCTTGACTAGGATGAAGATGTGGATGGGCGTCCAGCAGACCACGAACACGGCCACCACCACCAGGACGAGCCGCGTGATGCGGCGCAGGTTGCGGTCTTTCTCCCGCGAGCCCGACAGCAGCTTCACACTCTTCAGGCGCAGGACCATCAGCGTGTAGCAGACGCTGATGATGAGGAGGGGCGCCACGAAGCCCAAGATGAAGACGCAGATCTTCATGATGGTGTCCCAGTACATGTAGGGGTCGGGGAACTGCAGGGCGCACTCTGTGGTTCCTGGGGTCGACGGGAGGGAGCAGACACAAGAGGGTCACGGCTGGGTCACGGGGTCACAGCAAACGACAGCAGAACTTGATCTATACTCTGGAGTGAGTAAGTAGCACAGTGGGACACCGATCTAGTTCTTTCCTGGGATCTAAGACATGTTGTTTAATCAGTTGGGAAAGATTTTCGTGGCGTATTTTACATTTTCCTGGACGTACAGTAGAGCAAATACAAACGTTGCGCTAGCTAGGCCTACATCAATATTATTATTCTGATTTAAAAAATCACTTTTTGAATGAGCCCTATCATTTTTGAGTGTGCATCTCGTAGTATTACTATCTTCTAGTCTTATTTTGTGTGGTGAAACTAATAGCCATTTGGCCTTCCCTAACCGAAGCTAAGCGATGGTGGGTGTGTGTTTTTGGGGGCGGAGCTACCGTTGTTAGTCTTGGTGCTGCCGAGGACCATGGCGGGGACGCCGGCGGCGGACGACACGACCCAGATGAGCACGTTGATGACCTTGGCCTTGCCGGGCGTGCGGAGGTCCAGCGCCCGGACCGGGTGACACACGGCCACGTAGCGGTCCACGCTCATCATGGTCAGGGTGAAGATGCTGGTGAACATGTTGTAGTAGTCGATGGAGATGAAGACCTTGCAGGCCACCTTCCCGAACGGCCAGGAGTGCATCAGGTAGTCGGTGCTCTGGAAGGGGATGGTGGTGGTGACCAGCGCGTCGGCCACCGACAGGTTGAAGATGTAGATGTTTGTGGCGGTCTTCATTTTAGTGTATCTGCACAGGGGACAAGTGACGATGTTGCATGAAAAAAACATGGATTATGTCCCATTATTGAGAAATGGGATTCTTCACTTTGTGACTGAAAATGTACATTTCAAGAGAAGTCATAAGAATTGTTGTGTGTGAATCTTGAGAGCAGTAATTTCTTCTTGAGCTTCGATTTTAACCTAAATGCACAGGTAAGGCCAGCAGTGATGTCAACACAAGCAAAGACCTGATCACTGTGAACAACACAGGCTAAATCAAAGACCTGACCACTGTGACCACACAGGCTAAATCAAAGACCTGATCACTGTGAAACACAGGCTAAATCAAAGACCTGATCACTGTGAAACACAGGCTAAATCAAAGACCTGATCACTGTGAACAACACAGGCTAAATCAAAGACCTGATCACTGTGAAACACAGGCTAAATCAAAGACTTGACCACTGTGAACCACGCAGGCTAAATCAAAGACCTGACCACTGTGAACCACGCAGGCTAAATCAAAGACCTGACCACTGTGAACAACACAGGCTAAATCAAAGACCTGACCACTGTGAAACACAGGCTAAATCAAAGACCTGACCACTGTGAAACACAGGCTAAATCAGAGCTCATCTGCCTGGATAGATTCTCCTGCAGAAACCGGGGATGATCTTAGAATCAGGAGGGATGGGTAACCATGGTAATGCTGTGGTGCATGAGTCTGATACTTAATTAATGCAATTATGCTGCATCTATTTTCTTCAGGGAGAGTGTGTATTATGGGATGGAATAGAGGTGGGCTTTGTCAAAGGATAAAGATCAAAGGATAAAGATACAATACAGCCACACTTATGCGTGTATCTCTAGTCCTGGATGCAGACGCTAAAAGAACCAAGAGAGTCTCTCTCTCTCTCTCTCTCTCTCCTCTCTCTCTCTCCTCTCTCTCTCTCCCTCTCTCTCCCTCTCTCTCTCTCTCTCTCTCTCCTCTCTCTCTCTCTCTCCCTCTCTCTCCCTCATGCCAATGTACTTGCAACATCTCCGCTAGGGGGCGCACCTGCCCTTAGAACGCCAGTGGTTTCGCAGCACAAAACTGTCCAACGACTTCATGTATTGTATAACACTGAAGGGAGGCAGTTTAACAACAACAAACTTCAAACACAGAACCCACACAGAACCCACACAGAACCCACACAGAACCCCCACAGAACCCACACAATATTCTTAGAAACTTTCATTTGTTTTTTCCTTCCTCCTAAATGCAAGGTGCTCTCCACGGTGTCTTGAGGAAATGACAGATAACAGGTCCTTGATTCAAACGTGTGTGTCTGTGTGTGTGTGTGTGTGTGTGTGTGTGTGTGTGTGTGTGTGTGTGTGTGTGTGTGTGTGTGTGTGTGTGTGTGTGTGTGTGTGTGTGTGTGTGTGTGTTATTCCAGAGTAGTGGTCCCACACAACCGGAGCTGAGAAAAGTCCCCCGTACCTGACGATGACATACATGACCAGGCAGTTCCCCACCAAGCCCACCACGAACACCACCGAGTACACGGCCGCTATGATGGGGATGACGGGCGACATGGGCTCGGGTTCCTCCAGCAGCCAGCTGCCGTTGGCCGTGAGGTTAAACATGTCCTGGAGGTCCGGCTGCCAGGTGTCCAGGTTGGGCAGGCAGTCCTCCGGCTGTCCAGGGGGACACTTGTTCTCCTTGAATATATGCACGACGCCGCTGTCCATGGTTGCTGAAACAGTGAGTGGTTTTGGTTGTGCGGGCTAATGAACAAATGCAATGTGTTGATGTCATAATTATAATTTTGAAATATTATGTAGGCCTATAGCCTACAATTTGTTCTTATTCATTAGTCGTGTTCATAAAATACGTAAGTCAAGGAAACAGACAGTAGAATATTCAACAAACAGACTCAAGAACACAGTATGGTCCTACCTTGTCTTCTCCGCTCTGGAAAGTTCACAGGAGGACGTGTAGTCTGTGTTTATGTTCTGTTATGTTTATTTAAAACCCGTGTTTAAAATCCCAGGTTTCATTCATAGAGAGAATAATAAAGTGCAGAGAATTCCTCCCCGCGCGCGTGGCTCTGCCGTCTGTCCCCCTCGTGCGCGCGCACGGCCACGCGCTCAGTGACATCACAGCTCAGACCTGGGGAGCCTGCATAGTGAAGCTACACATCATATCAATACACATCATATCAATACGAGGCTAGAGGCCTATAAGCACCACTTTATCAGCCTACAACTGCTTGTCTTTTGTCCTTTGTAGTATATTTTTATAGTGTACCACACTGTATTACATCAATACATTTGTATTACTCTCATGTAGTAATCAATTTATTAAGAATAAGGAATAAACTTCACTTTAGGTAGGAACTGGGTTAATTAAGGAGTTTAACATGTGGGTTACAACATATGTCCTGTCCTAAAGTCAACATTCCTTTGTCCCTGAGTCAATAAAGATAACACCTCTGAAGTCAGTTAGCCTACAGTTGGAACATGAGGTGTGTCCGAGGAAGGGGGGCAAGAGCTCAGCTGATACAAAGAACAGCTGACACATTGACCAGTCAGAACATCAGTTGACCGTTTGTGACCATGTTTATATCCCTTGTATGCAAATTTGTTTATCATGTGAGACCTGGCCTGAAGTCAGGACATATAAACTCGGCCCCTCCCTGTGAACATTAGTATTGCCAAAGATTTGACCCCGTGTAAAAGGCTTGCTCAATAAATTGATGATTCGACGATTTTGGCCTCTTGAAGTTCTATTCCACAAGAAGATGATGCATCCGAAATACACTGCATTTTATTTCAACTAATGTTTAGCATCAAATCATTGGCAAGTCAAATATGCCAATTATACGTCTAGAAATAGAAGGAAATAAGAAACATATTAAGTATTTTAGGCATTTTCAGCTACAGTCGTGCATCTTGTGGAGTAGGCCTATACAGGGTAGGGCACATCTGTTCAGATAAGCAGGTTGTGGACAACTAATACAGATTGAGCTAAATATACTGTGTGCTTAGGTAGGTAGGTAGGTAGATAGGTGGGTAGGTAGGTACTGTAGGTATAGGTAGGTAGATAGGTAGGTACTGTCGGTAGGTACTGTACGTAGGTAGGTAGGTAGGTCGTCTGGCACAGGTCTGCTTTCTGTCCCCAGAGTTAAAACAAAACATGGAGAAGCAGCATTCAGTTTTTATGCTCCACATATCTGGAACAAACTTCCAGAAAACTGCAGGTCTGCTGCAACTCTTGGTTCTTTTAAAACAAGCCTGAAGACTTTTCTTTTTGCCACTGCTTTCTAAGAGGAGCTATGTTTATCAGTATACTGCACTGTAACTTTTATTCCTGTATTCTATTTGTCCTGCTTTTTGTTTAAATGTCTATAATGACTTGCTTTTTGTTTTAATGCTTTTAATTTGTCCTGCCTTTTGTTTTAAATGTCTATAATGTCTTGCTTTTAGTTTAAATGCTTTTAATGTCTCATGTAAAGCACCTTGAATTGCCCTGTGGCTGAAATGTGCTATATAAATAAACTTGCCTTGCCTTGCCTTGCCTAGGTATTGTAGGTAGGTATTGTAGGCAGGTATTGTAGGTCGCTATTGTAGGCAGGTATTGTAGGTCGGTATTGTAGGCAGGTATTGTAGGTAGGTATTGTAGGTAGGTATTGTAGGTAGGTATTGTAGGTCGGTACTGTAGGTATTGTACGTAGGTATTGTAGGCAGGTATTGTAGGCAGGTATTGTAGATAGTTATTGTAGGTAGGTATTGAACCTTCCAGAAGATCAACCATCCAGGCAGCACTCCACCAATGAGGCCTTTATGGTAGAGTGGCCAGACGGAAGACACTCCTTAGTAAAAGGCGCATGACAACCCGCTTTGAGTTTGCCAAAAGGCACCTAGAGGACTCTCAAACCATGAGAATCAAGATTCTCTGGTCTGATGAAACCAGAATTGAACCTTTTGTCCTGAATAAGTAAGAATATTAAGTGTGGTAATACAGTTCCATCCCTACAGTGAAGCATGGCGGTATCATCACCTGGTTAATACCATCCCTACAGTGAAGCATGGTGGTATCATCACCTGGATAATACCATCCCTACAGTGAAGCATGGTGGTACCATCACCTGACTATACCATCCCTACAGTGAAGCATGGTGGTACCATCACCTGACTATACCATCCCTACAGTGAAGCATGGTGGTATCATCACCAGGTTAATACCATCCCTACAGTGAAGCATGGCGCTGGCAGCATCATGATCTGGGGATGTTTTTCAGCAGCGGGAACAAGGTGACTAGTCCTGATAGAGGATGGAATACTATAGGTAGGTAGGTAGGTAGGTAGGTAGGTATTGTAGGTAGGTAGGTGGGTAGGTAGATAGGTAGGTACTGTAGATAGATAGATAGATAGGTATGTAGATACTATAGATAGGTAGGTAGATAGGTAGGTAGGTACTGTAGGTAGGTAGGTAGATACTATAGATAGGTAGGTAGGTAGGTAGATAGGTGGGTGGGTAGGTAGATACTATAGATAGATAGATAGATAGATAGATAGATAGATAGATAGATAGATAGATAGATAGATAGATAGATAGATAGATAGATAGATAGATAGATAGATAGATAGATAGATAGATAGATAGATAGATAGATAGATAGGTAGGTAGGTAGGTACTGTAGGAAGATATGTCGCTGGTAGGTTTATTTTACTGGCAACTCGATTTGTAAAATCACAGCAATCTTTCCCCATCCCTTTACCAGTGGCTGTTAGCTGAGAGAGATCACAGCTCATCTCCTCACCAGGGCTGTTTTCCTGGGGAGAGATGGAGCAGTGTTGGACCAGGAGGAAACTCCATCACACTGAGGCTACTGGCCTAGCGAGCCACTGACACCACGAAGCGCTAGACACCGGGAAACTGGCTTTGTTGTCACACAGAAGGTGATGAACTCTGAGAATCCCAGCCGGAGCTGCAGACGCACACACTCCCCTTTCCTCCACACTCACAGATCCTGGTTGCCTAGAGACCCCTTGCAGGTGTTGGTGGGTGTGTATTATTGTTGAAGATTGTGTTGGCGTGACAGCCGTGAAAATCTTAATTTGCATTATGTTTATAAGATGCAAATACACTGACACCATGATGGATCACCATGACGATAATACCTGACTGTTCAAGCTAATACAATAAATAATAGACTACACTTCCTGCTTTGGGTGAAACTATCTAATGCCTTTAATTTAGGCTTTCCTTAATTTGAACCAGAATCAATTTGAATGCCAAATGCCAATCATGCTCTGGTAGTTTTAATTCAGATGAAGCAGCTTCTCGGATTCAAAAGCGATGTTGTCAAATGATTTTTTTAATGGATGAGATGGATTCAAAAGCGATGTTGTCAAATGATTTTTTTAATGGATGAGATGGCGTGATGGAGGGGAGGGAGAAGAGAGAGAGAGAGAGAGAGACGGAGAGAGAGAGAGAGAGACGGAGAGAGAGACGGAGAGAGAGACAGAGAGAGAGAGAGAGACGGAGAGAGAGAGAGAGAGAGAGACGGAGAGAGAGACAGAGAGAGAGACCTCGTTGCTAAACCTTGAGTTGCTAAAGAGACCAGTTTGTTTGAAGGCAAACCGCTTTCAATGTTTCCATGGCAGCATGATATTCTACCAAGACAAGTAATTGTTTCACTAACAGATTTATTATTGACATCTTCACGTGGGAGGCAAGGTCTCACACGACTTGCAACACATAACACTCATTTTGTCGCTTTAATTAATTAATCTATGACGTCCTGTGAATATTATCAGCTCTTTATTATATTCTTCACTAAACTGATGCAATAAGCGAGCCTCACTCGGTAATAGCACAACAGCTGATCATTATAAAATGATTATAGTCTCAATCAATCTCAATAACGACACCCTAGTCTAACATTGAGATGAGCAAAAATATAGCCTAGTGAGCAGCTTTGCCGTTTTATATCACGCCGAACGTTTGCCAGTGTGGTGGTGTGAAGCAGGGGCGGCTAGAATAGGAGGTAGAGCGGGTCGTCCAATGATCGTAGGGTCGGTGGTTCAAATCGCAGCTCCTCCTGACTACCTGTCCAAGTGTCCTTGGGCAAAGACACTGGACGCCTCCTTGCTCCCAATGAGCAGGCTAGCACCTTGCATGGCAGCTGCCGCCATTGGTGTGTGAATGGGTGAATGAGAGGCCTTCATTGTAAAGCGCTTTGGGTAAACACTGTGTAAGTGCAGTCCATTTATCATGGAAATGATGGGCCCTATGAAATAATATAATATTGGGGTCCACCAAGCCTAGACCTGATTGTAGTAGTGGTTTATGTTGGCCCCTGCCAGTGCAGGGTCCTTGGAAGCGTCCTAACCCCCACCATGGTTAGCTATTGCTTTTCAGTATGGAACGGTTCCCTCAGCAGAGGCTGGGAGAGGCAGAGGGTTAGTCAGGGCCAGGGAAGAGAGCTAGTATTAGTACACTAGTTAGTACACTACATTAGTACTTACACTAGTAAGTAAGTAGCCTTGACAACCAATGGTTCTGGAGCCTAGTGGTTCCTTAGCGTGAGGCAGCTTGATGTACAAGTACACCTGACGCTAGTGTCAGCATTGATGCCATTTTTTATAGTCTTTGGTATGACTCGGCCGGGGATCGAACCCACAACCTCCCAGTCTCAGCAGTAGGCCTGGTTTCATTCCCCTCCTGGAGTCACGACTGAGATCGTGCTGCACTAAGAGCCCTCTTGTTTTACTGTCACCATGGGAACGGGCTCTCTACGACCCCAGGGGTCACCGGAGCAGAGGGTCAGGATTGGTCGGTGGAGTTTGTCAATACTTTCCTCCCAGCTGTCAGGGGGGGCGGAGTCCTACACTACAGACTGTGTGAATTACACATTCAGATGACTCTGCTGAACATCTATTCTGAACACGTCAAAGGCCCTCATTAACACCCCTTCATCTGGATATGCACAGTGAGTGTCTGAGGCTCATCACGCACTCCTCCTTCATCCTGAGGAGCGAACGCAGCTGGGCTCAGGAGCTGGAGCGGCTCGTCCAATTATCGCAGGGTCGGCAGTTCAATTCCCGACTCCTCCTGTCCACATGTCAAGGTGTCCTGGGCAAAGACACTGAACCCCAAATTGCTCCCAGTGAGCAGGCTAGCACCTTGCATGGCAGCTACCGCCATTGGTGTGTGAGTGGGTGAATGAGAGGCCATTGTAAAGAGCTTTGGATAAAACTGCTATACAAGTGCAGTCCAGACAAGAGAAGACAGGCAGAGAGACAGACAGACAGACAGACAGACAGACAGACAGACAGACAGACAGACAGACAGACAGACAGGCATCCCTGAGACAGGAGAACACAGGAGAACCCAATAACGAATGGAGGGGGCACAGAACCATCCAATGAGTCCAGGGCTCATTCTCTGAGGGAGAGAACCCAGAACACAGGAGCCTGCGCCACTGTAAATAATAATAATAATAATAATGTCAAGTTATTTATATTGCCCCATTCATACAAATCAATGTAGCACATAGTGCCTTACATAAAAGGAGAAGGATAAAAACATAAATCATACAAACAGTGAGAAAAGATTTAAAATAAACAATAAAAGTAAAAGCATTCATAATGATGAGTTGTGTAGCAGGGCGCAGAGGGCCCAGCGCTGAACATCAATACTGACTCTGCATACATAGATAGATAGATAGATAGATAGATAGATAGATAGATAGATAGATAGATAGATAGATAGATAGATAAACAGATAGATAGATAGATAAACAGATAGATAGATAGATAAACAGATAGATAGGTAGATAGATAGATAGATAAACAGATAGATAGATAGATAGATAGATAGATAGATAGATAGATAGATAGATAGATAGATAGATAGATAGATAGATAGATACAGGCGGGGTGGCTGTAGCTCAGTTGGTAGAGCGGGTCGTTCAATGATCGAAGGGTCAGTGGTTCGAATCCCAGCTCCGACTGTCCACATGTCGAAGTGTCCTTGAGCAAGACACCTAACCCCAAATTGCTCCCAATGAGCAGGTTAGCACCTTGCATGGCAGCTACCACCATTGGTGTGTGAATGTGTGTGTGAAGGGGTGAATGAGAGGCCATTGTAATGCGCTTTGAGTGCCGCTAAGGTGTAAAAGCGCTATATTAGTGCCGTCCATTTACCATAGATAGATAGACACACTCTGGTTCCATGCATTTACTCTTTTAATAGTTTCGGCCTTCATCCCTCCTTTAAAACCCAAACTCCCATTTGGTTTGTCTTGAAGGACGGAGAGAGTGGGACTCTTACATGCTTCTGCCCATGGGGAACAAGATTGAAAAACATTAGTTTTAATAGTTTTTTTCCCCAAACAGATTGAAAAACACTTTCCACCAAGGCTTTTATGCAAATACATTTTATATTTCATACAGACGGTAATGCAATTCCACACCCTGCCGATGGTAATACGGTTCAGTTCAGGTGGTAGAGTTCACACATCCTCCAGTGTGAAATATCCCCTTTCTGAGGGGAGCGTGAGACCATGACGGAGCGGCTCTGGGAGGGGGAGACCACGACGGCGCTGCTCTGGGAGGGGGAGACCACGCCGGCACGGCTCTGGGAGGGGGAGACCACGACGACGCTGCTCTGGGAGGGGGAGACCACGACGGCACGGCTCTGGGAGGGGGAGACCACGCCGGCACGGCTCTGGGAGGGGGAGACCACGACGGCACGGCTCTGGGAGGGGGAGACCACGACGGCACGGCTCTGGGAGGGGGAGACCATGACGGAGCGGCTCTGGGAGGGGGAGACCACGACGGAGAGGCTCTGGGAGGGAAGTTCTGCTCGCTGAGTCAAGGTCAACGGGGATCCTGATGTGGACAGACTGGCTTGTTCTGGCTGACCTCTCAGGCCAGGCCTACGGCAGGGGCAGGGGGTCAAATTCAGCCCACACCCTTTTCTGCATGTCTTCCTTTTCCTCTCTCCCCGGCCCAGTCCCCATGTCCACCCTTGCAGACTCACAGACTTAAGTCCGTGAGGGCTCAAGGGTGTCCCCATGTCAAATCAGCAAGTGCATGAGGGCTCTCTGGCAGACATTTTGAGCCCTTCATGCCCCCTTACCTGCACTTCTGCAGACTTCGCCTGAGGGAATTACCCACAGTTCATATCGTTGTGACGTGAAACATGGGGTCACCTGAAGAACAGCCAATAAACAAGCACGGACAGATCAACCAACCCTAATGTTCATGTTACAAAACTAAATATGTTTTCAGCTGGACTTGCTTATCTGCACAAGTAGCCTTATAATTATTTTGGTTTCATTATTTTTAAGTAGCCTATGGGTTATTAACCCCATGGATTTGTATAATGTGATTTGTGCAAAAATATGTAGGCTAAGGTTATAAATTACCATAGATTTCTGTTGCTCTAAATCATATGATTGCCCAGTTAAAAGCAGTATGACATTAATCACCCATTTCGGTGCAGTGTTCTTTGAATTGAGATTTCCAACATGAATATGGAAAGAGTTGTGAGGTGCAGGAATGTGTATACATAATTTATTATCATTCTTAAGTAAATACTTTTGGATTCATCACAAACAAGAATCACAGGCATTAATGTAGTTCGCATATCACCACAAAATGAAATGATTTCAACAAATTGAACAGACGTTTTGAGGGTAACACAGAGTTCAGATAATGTAAAGGGGATTTGACTCAGCCCCAAATTAATTTACATGAAGGCCTACAAGAAAAACATGTCAAATTGAAAATTTGATAAAAAGCCCCACACCCACAATAGTAAGAAATGTGCTTTCACGTCAACGTAATGTGATGTCGCAAGTGCTGTCCCATTCCTTTTTATACCAATTCGAGCCCTTGCAGCCTCTCACACTCAACCACTTTACCAGGTGACGTCAATAAGTCTGTGAGGGCTCAGGGCTTGAGGGTTTAGGGGGGACATTGAGACTGGGCCCCCCTCTCTCTCTCTCTCCCTCTCTCTCCACCCCCTCTCTCTCTCCACCCCCCTCTCTCTCTCTGTCTCTACCTCTCTCTCCACCCCCTCTCTCTCTCCACCCCCCTCTCTCTCTCTGTCTCTCCCTCTCTCTCCACCCCGCCTTCTCTCTCTCCACCTCTCCCCCTCTCTCTCCACCCCCCTCTCTCTTTCTCCACCTCCCCCCCCCCCTCTCTCCCTCTCTCTCACTTTTCCAGTCTGTCTTTGCACTGTCCTATGCAAATAAAACAGAAATGCCCTAAAATATCTATAGGGCCTAAAAATAAAATAATTAGAGCTTGTTTCATACCCAACAAATACGTTAATCTATTTGATCCTTGGTCTGGCACCATGTCATATCTGGTAACCCAAGAGGTAGTGAAAAGGTTTCTAAACACCTTTCTAACCTGCTTAAATTTAGACTTCCTATCATTTAAACAAATGTGAATGCAGACAAATCACAAAACATAGTTGATTAATTTACTTTATTGGAATGCATACTCACTGTTTCACAGGTAAGACATAAATAACTTTAGCAAAGCAATTTTACAACGATCACAGACAAAGAATCACATCAGCGTACATCTGTTATCTGTGAGGACGCAACATACAGCACAACCAGGGGTCACAGGGGGGTCACAGGGGGGTCACAGGGGGGTCACAACCAGGGGTCACAACCAGGGGGTCACAACCAGGGGGTCACAACCAGGGGGTCACAACCAGGGGGTCACAGCGAGGGAACACACACAGGAAATGAACAGCTGATTCTGGCTACTGCAGGAAGTGACAGATATACTGTAACACACGCTCGCCGCACAGCGAGACACAAACATCCAGAACATCAGTGCACCAGTAAACCAGTATACCAGTACACCAGTAAACCAGTACACCAGTACACCAGTAAACCAGTACACCAGTACACCAGTAAACCAGTACACCAGTAAACCAGTATACCAGTACACCAGTAAACCAGTACACCAGTACACCAGTAAACCAGTACACCAGTAAACCAGTATACCAGTACATCAGTAAACCAGTATACCAGTACATCAGTGCACCAGTACACCAGTATACCAATAAACCAGTTCACCAGTGCACCAGTACATCAGTATACCAGTGCCCCAGTGCAGCAGCCCATGCGCGGGTGCTCTGCTCAGCTCCGGGCCGCCACAGTCTGGGGTTGCTCTGTGGACTGCAGCTGCTTCCCCAGGTACTCCCTGAGAGAGGACACACACACACACACACACACACACACACACACACACACACACACACACACACACACACACACACACACACACACACACACACACACACACACACACACACACACACAGTTCACAAGCAGTTCCATTACGTGTAGGTAGGGTTCCATTACGTGTAGGTACAGTAGGGTTACATTATGTGTAGGTAGAGTTGCAAAAATTCCGGGAATATTCACAAACTCATTTATGGGAATTAATGGACATTAACAGAAATAAATTATGTTTTCCAGTTTATTCCCATTAATGACAATAAATTCACATTAATTCCCAAGGGAAGTTCCGAATTTTGCAACCTTATGTGTAGGCTGTACAAAAACACACTAGTTACATTATATTTCAGTGTAATGCAAAAAGGCATATAATAATAATACTAGAGATATTTTCTTTGACGTTTTGCTACTTCAAATTCTCCACCAGCCTTCTGAAGTGATGCTGTGGGGTCAGAACTTGAGACTTAGCTGTTACAGCTGGGACCGGCTTTCAGTTGCCATCTTCACATCAACATTTAACCACAACATGTCGGCACTTACGTCTTAATTGGTGCAACCCGGTGCATCGTTAAATACAGCGAGCGTTTAGTTAAAGCTTAAACAGGTACAGCGTGTACTGACAGCTGATTGGTTCAGCTCTGAGGACCCCAGAGTGCAACAGACTGCTCCCTAGCAACATGTCACTTCTTTTAGTTCATGGTTATGCAGTTAAAGGAGAAAATAAAGAATTACTGCATCAGATGTAAGCGTTCTAGAACTCTGACGTGTTTCATCAGATGTAAGCGTTCTAGAACTCTGACGTGTTTCATCAGATGGAAGCGTTCTAGAACTCTGACGTGTTTCATCAGATGTAAGCGTTCTAGAACTCTGACGTGTTTCATCAGATGTAAGCGTTCTAGAACTCTGACGTGTTTCATCAGATGTAAGCGTTCTAGAACTCTGACGTGTTTCATCAGATGTAAGCGTTCTAGAACTCTGACGTGTTTCATCAGATGTAAGCGTTCTAGAACTCTGACGTGTTTCATCAGATGTAAGCGTTCTAGAACTCTGACGTGTTTCAGAACTGAGGTGTTCAGAGAATTGGAGGGAAATAAAGAAGGAATGTGCATCCAGAGACAGCCTTGTCAAAGTGACCTAGTTTCTTTGAAGACTTCATCCGTAAACATCAGCCTATCTTTTAGAAAGTAGAGGTGTGTGTGTAGGTAATGGAGTGTGTGTGTGTGTGTAGGTGATGGAGATTGTGTGTGTAGGTCATGGAGAGTGTGTGTAGGTAATAGAGAGTGTATGTGTGTAGGTAATGGAATGTGTGTGTGTGTGTGTGTGTGTGTGTGTGTGTGTGTGTGTGTGTGTGTGTGTGTGTGTAGGTCATGGAGAGTGTGTGTGTGTAGGTAATAGAGAGTGTATGTGTGTAGGTAATGGAATGTGTGTGTGTGTGTGTGTAGGTCATGGAGAGTGTGTGTGTGTAGGTAATGGAATGTGTGTGTGTGTGTGTGTGTGTGTGTCTGTGTGTGTGTGTGTGTGTGTAGGTAATAGAGAGTGTATGTGTGTAGTTAATGGAGTGTGTGTGTAGGTCATGGAGAGTGTGTGTGTGTAGGTAATAGAGAGTGTATGTGTGTAGGTAATGGAATGTGTGTGTGTGTGTGTGTGTGTGTAGGTCATGGAGAGTGTATGTGTGTAGGTAATGGACTGAGCCAGCGGTGGGCAGGGTGGCTGGTCTCAGCCAGAGGAACATGTCACCCTGTGGGTCCTGGTCATTAGCACATAGTGACCTGAGCTTCTCAGAGGTCTGTGCATCATGGAGACCCTCATCTTCCTCAGTCTCTAGGTGCATCATGGAGACCCTCATCTTCCTCAGTCTCTAGGGGCATCATGTAGACCCTCATCTTCCTCAGTCTCTAGGTGCATCATGGAGACCCTCATCTTCCTCAGTCTCTAGGTGCATCATGGAGACCCTCATCTTCCTCAGTCTCTAGGGGCATCATGGAGACCCTCATCTTCCTCAGTCTCTAGGTGCATCATGGAGACCCTCATCTTCCTCAGTCTCTAGGTGCATCATGGAGACCCTCATCTTCCTCAGTCTCTAGGGGCATCATGGAGACCCTCATCTTCCTCAGTCTCTAGGTGCATCATGGAGACCCTCATCTTCCTCAGTCTCTAGGTGCATCATGGAGACCCTCATCTTCCTCAGTCTCTAGGGGCATCATGTAGACCCTCATCTTCCTCAGTCTCTAGGTGCATCATTGAGACCCTCATCTTCCTCAGTCTCTAGGTGCATCATGGAGACCCTCATCTTCCTCAGTCTCTAGGGGCATCATGGAGACCCTCATCTTCCTCAGTCTCTAGGTGCATCATGGAGACCCTCATCTTCCTCAGTCTCTAGGGGCATCATGGAGACCCTCATCTTCCTCAGTCTCTAGGTGCATCATGGAGACCCTCATCTTCCTCAGTCTCTAGGTGCATCATGGAGACCCTCATCTTCCTCAGTCTCTAGGGGCATCATGGAGACCCTCATCTTCCTCAGTCTCTAGGTGCATCATGGAGACCCTCATCTTCCTCAGTCTCTAGGTGCATCATGGAGACCCTCATCTTCCTCAGTCTCTAGGTGCATCATGGAGACCCTCATCTTCCTCAGTCTCTAGGTGCATCATGGAGACCCTCATCTTCCTCAGTCTCTAGGTGCATCATGGAGACCCTCATCTTCCTCAGTCTCTAGGGGAGGACGAGGGGTGCGCCAGCCTCTAGAGCAGGAGAGAAACACGCCTCTTGTCCGACGGTTCCGGGTACTAAGCTCCAGGAAATGTCCCCAAGGACAGGAAGAACACGTTAACGCTACACACTAACACAGCACACTAACACTAATAGGAGTGTGAAGCCTACACACTAACACAGCACACTAACACTAATAGGAGTGTGAAGCCTATACACTAACACAGCACACTAACACTAATAGGAGTGTGAAGCCTACACACTAACACAGCACACTAACACTAATAGGAGTGTGAAGCCTATACACTCAACACTGGGGAGGGGATCTCAAGCAACACACGCACACACGCAAGCTCTCTCTCTCACACACACACACACACACACATATGTACTGTACATACACCCACACACCACCCCCCCCCCCCACCCACCCACCCACCCACCCACCCACCCACCCACCCACCCACCCACCCACCCACCCACCCACACACACACACACACACACACACACACACACACACACACACACACACACACACACACACACACACACACACACACACACACACACACACACACACACACACGCGCGGTCCAGTCCAAGGACAAAGTGGCTGACAGTGGGTGGTACGAACAGCCTTTGAGTCCGCCATTGTCATGACAACGGAGGACTTCTGTCAGGAAGGAGTGAAGGATTCTGCCAACACACACATGCAGCATTACCATGATTACTGGCTATGATCATCCAATCAATCAATCTATCAATCAATCAGTCTATCTGTCTATCTGTCTATCTGTCTATCTATCTACCTATCTACCTACCTATCCATCTATCTATCTATCTATCTATCTATCTATCTATCTATCTATCTATCTATCTATCTATCTATCTATCTATCTATCTATCTATCTGTTTATTTATCTATCTATCTATCTATCTATCTATCTATCCATCTATCCATCTATCTATCTATCTATCCATCTATCCATCTATCCATCTATCCATCTATCCATCTACTGTATCTATCTCTTCTTTTGGGGTAAAAAATAAACTGGTTGAGTTGACATTTCTCCCTGTTATTGACTATGGTGACATGTTATATGAATGCCTCTGTTCACTGCCTCCACATGCTGGATAGTGTTCATCGTGGTGCTCTGAGATTCATAAACAGTGGAGCACTTACTCACCATTGTGCCTTATATTCTAAAGTAAATTGGCCATCCTTATATGCTCGCCGGCTCGGCCGCTGGTAAATCTATATTTACAAGGCTATTCTTGGATTGACTCCATCTTATCTGTCATCTCTTTTTGTCCTGAAGAATGGATCCTACAACCTTCGTTCTCAGGACTTTCTTCACTTTGCTGTTCCCAGTGTCAGAAGGGAGTTGGGAAGGAAGGCTTTTAGGTTCTCTGCTCCAACTTCATGGTTTAAACTGCAGTTGGGAAGGAAGGCTTTGAGGTTCTCTGCTCCAACTTCATGGTTTAAACTGCAGTTGGAGCTCAAACTTCAAAGCCTGGTGTCTGTGAACATATTCAAATCCATGATTAGTCCGATTCTATCCAGGCTTTATGAGTGCAAATGTTTTAACTGATTTACTTGATTGTCAATTCTACTGTTTTTAATCTGTATGTTGTGTATTTGTGTCTATGAAACTGGATGTGCTGCCTCTCTTGACCAGGTCTCCCTTGCAAAAGAGATCTCTGATCTCAATGGGACAAACCTGGTTAAACAACGGTTAAATAAAACTAAATATCTGCATAGCTGGTAACTATCAGGATGACGTAGCACCTTCAAGGTCATATAAGGACACAGTCCCTAGTTCAGTTGGGTATGAGCCTACAAGGAAGTACTCAACATGTCTGTTTATACATGTCTGCATTTCTCTATGTCCCAATGTTATTGTGTGAAAATCTTTCCCTTGACTCGCCAGAGTTAGCTGGCGTGATGCTCTTGGCAGAAAATCAAGTGTGTGTAGATCTCAACACCAAAGCTGCGTTTCAAACGGCTGTGTTTATCATTGTACCTTCCATGTTTGCGGAAATAATGCCCAAGTTGACCTTCCTGAACCGCAGGTCCAGAGAGCGATAATGAGGACAAGAAGCGCGTAGCTGCAGCTCAGTGCATCGGCCCAGTCTGCCAGAAGACTGGCTGCTCTCACTTACGCTGCCTTATCTTGGATCAATACCAGGGAAGTGAAAGGGTCGGCATCGCTGAGTGGGGCTGCGCTCGGCCCATTCAAACACAGAGATAAGGGGCACAATGCTATAGGCCTGCAGCCATGCAGGAGGCGTGTCCATATGCCAGCTGTAAACACCAGACCCACCAGCTCCCCTCACTAAAACAAACACCCTCTCTCTTGTCTTTCATCGTCTGAATAAGCTTCCAGGGGAGACATGATTTATTCCACACCAACACCTCAACCCTTACCCTCTGCACTAGTGAACACCTCAACCCTTACCCTCTGCACTAGTGGACACCTCAACCCTTACCCTCTGCACTAGTGGACACCTCAACCCGTACCCTCTGCACTAGTGAACACCTCAACCCTTACCCTCTGCACTAGTGAACACCTCAACCCTTACCCTCTACACTAGTGAACACCTCAACCCTTACCCTCTACACTAGTGAACACCTCAACCCTTACCCTGTGCACTAGTGAACACCTCAACCCTTACCCTATGCACTAGTGAACACCTCAACCCTACCCTCTACACTAGTGAACACCTCAACCCGTACCCTATGCACTAGTGAACACCTCAACCCTTACCCTCTGCACTAGTGAACACCTCAACCCTTACCCTCTGCACTAGTGAACACCCCAACCCTTACCCTCTGCACTAGTGAACACCTCAACCCTTACCCTCTGCACTAGTGAACACCTCAACCCTTACCCTCTGCACTAGTGAACACCTCAACCCTTACCCTCTGCACTAGTGAACACCTCAACCCTTACCCTCTGCACTAGTGAACACCTCAACCCTTACCCTCTGCACTAGTGAACACCTCAACCCTTACCCTCTGCACTAGTGAACACCTCAACCCTTACCCCCTGCACTAGTGAACACCTCAACTCTTACCCTCTGCACTAGTGAACACCTCAACCCTTACCCTCTGCACTAGTGAACACCTCAACCCTTACCCTCTGCACTAGTGAACACCTCAACTCTTACCCTCTGCACTAGTGAACACCTCAACCCTTACCCTCTGCACTAGTGAACACCTCAACTCTTACCCTCTGCACTAGTGAACACCTCAACCCTTACCCTCTGCACTAGTGAACACCTCAACCCTTACCCTCTGCACACCTCAACCCTTACCCTCTGTACTAGTGAACACCTCAACCCTTACCCTCTGCACTAGTGAACACCTCAACTCTTACCCTCTGCACTAGTGAACACCTCAACCCTTACCCTCTGCACTAGTGAACACCTCAACCCTTACCCTCTGCACTAGTGAACACCTCAACTCTTACCCTCTGCACTAGTGAACACCTCAACTCTTACCCTCTGCACTAGTGAACACCTCAACCCTTACCCTCTGCACACCTCAACCCTTACCCTCTGCACTAGTGAACACCTCAACTCTTACCCTCTGCACTAGTGAACACCTCAACCCTTACCCTCTTGTCATGGAATTTAACACAGTCTCAAGACTATTCAGATTCATATCTTTTCTTTCCCCTGCAACCTCTAGTTTCAATCCCTGTTGTAATTTTAAACACCTCAACTCTCCCTCTTTGTAAATGTAAACACCGCCTATCCTCCTCTCTTTGTTTAAGTCAGAAAGGCCACACCTTATGTCCTTCCGCCCTCCCTCAGACCTTTTGTTTTCTTTGTCTATATTCAAAGTGATATTCAAAGTGAGTTTCATCCCACATTCATTTCTACCACTGTGTGATATCCGTCACCTCACGATGACGCGTAGACAACTCAGCCAATCAAATCCACATCCTTGCTGTTGGCAGATATAAGGAGGATCCGGCGAGCTCATGATTTACTTCTCTGATAGAATCACTCTGTGTTTTTACTATTGAGGTCCGTTTGCAACCGTATTGTTTTCTTAATAAACCTGACTGAACATATTTTTGAGCGAACCCAGGCTTTGGCAAATACTTTCATTTTTATTCAACTACACTCTGCACTAGTGAACACCTCAACCCCCCTTACCCTCCCTCTGCACTAGTGAACACCTCAACCCTTACCCTGTGCACTAGTGAACACCTCAACCCTTACCCCCTATGCACTAGTGAACACCTCAACCCTTACCCCCTATGCACTAGTGAACACCTCAACCCTTACCCTCTGCACTAGTGGACACCTCAACCCTTACCCTCTGCACTAGTGAACACCTCAACCCTTACCCTCTGCACTAGTGAACACCTCAACCCTTACCCTCTGCACTAGTGAACACCTCAACCCTTACCCTCTGCACTAGTGAACACCTCAACCCTTACCCTCTGCACTAGTGAACACCTCAACCCTTACCCTCTGCACACCTCAACCCTTACCCTCTGCACTAGTGGACACCTCAACCCTTACCCTCTGCACTAGTGGACACCTCAACCCGTACCCTCTGCACTAGTGAACACCTCAACCCTTACCCTCTACACACCTCAACCCTTACCCTCTGCACTAGTGGACACCTCAACCCTTACCCTCTGCACTAGTGGACACCTCAACCCGTACCCTCTGCACTAGTGGACACATCATACATGTGACCCCAACCCTCATGCTGGGTATTCAAGTACAACTGAAAGGTCCAGTTAGGGCCGGGGGTGATGCACGCCCAAAATCACGCGCAAAGCATGCACATGGTTGGGGCGGGGGAGGGGGGGGGCGTTGAATACCTATCTTTGTATCAAGGTGGATCTTACAAACATTTATATGATCATTATCATGTTTTCTTTGCGTATTCATATCAAGTGATTGCGTTTGCTGTAAAGTTACTGTACGAGACTCATGTGAAGCTATCCTATTTCCTTCATGGAATGACAGCTGATCCTGGATCTGTGGTCCTGGTGCTTGTTTTGTTGTGTTGTTTTAGTGAATGAGTGTGAGGGTTCTGGTGGATCCATCATATTGGGCTCTTAAGATAGTTTATTTCTTATTTTCTGTGCCTTCAGTTCGGATCTGAGTGGGCATGTTTGCTCAAAAGCTTTGTACCTCGTCTTGTAATGGCGCTTCACATTGACAATTTTAATAGCAATGACAATTCAATGCATTCTAAAGAGTTTGTGTGATTTTATGCTCAAAAACAGAAATTGTAATGTTCTTTTCAACAATCAGAAAATTTGCCATTTTGGAGATAAGTGTTTTTCACCCAACAGCGATGATATGAGACATATTGGTTTTGAGCTGCCCGTGGGAGGAATGAACATCTTGATTAAAGGCTCTATTGTCACTGTCTACTTGTCTCTTTTTAGAGCACTCGTTGTGAAATTACTTTCCACAAACTCACTTATTTTTCTGACCATCTCTCCTCTGTCCCGTCACTCGCTAGCTCTAAAATGCAGAGATTTGATTGGCTGAGTACCGTGGCGCCATGTGTGTGATGGTCAGTGAGTTTCCCAGGCTGCTGAGCCAGTGTCGGTCATTGAAGACAACTGAGAGACTCTTTTTCAATGCCGCCCAGACAACGCTGTCAAAATGTAATAATTCTCTATAGCGTATCGGTTATAGGTCCAGGTTAGTCTGGGTCTGGGTTCGGACCCGGACTGAGGTCCAACTGTTAGTGGATACATCAGACATTTGGTGGAAGGAACGGCCCATTGAGGTCAGAACAGCACAGTCGAGCAGCACTGCTGCCTCCAGCTCAATAAGTCAAACTGTTGCCATGGTTTTTACTAAAACCAAAAGAGCATGCAGCGAACCCAAGATGTTTATATCAGGGGAAAGGGTGGAGGTAGTACAAGAATACAAATATCTAGGAATTCTGATCGACAGCAACCTCATATTTAAAGGTCACGTTAAAAAAGTGTGCAAGAATCTCAGATTCACCCTGGCCAACTTCCGTCATCTCAGAAACCACATGTCTACAGAAGAGGCAACAATGTACTTGTTTTCTCTCGTCCTGTCCCACATCGGTTACTGTCTGCCTACCTGGTCAAATGCAAATGCCACAACTCTAAGCCCCGTCATATCCTTATACAAACAAGCTATCAAAATTCGCGATAAAAAACCTAGAAGATTCCACCACTGCAGTATACTTAAAAAACACAATCTCTTAAGATGGGATAATCTTGTCAAATGTATGAACTGTTGTCTCAGGTACAAGATCCGCCACGGTTCGGCCCCCCCTCCACTCACCAGCGTAGTTAGTTTCCCTTCATCCACCATGGGTTCAACAAGAGGGCCATCGAGAGCTGACTGCCAAATCCCATTCAGAAAAAGTCTGTTTGGTCAATCTGTTTTTTCATACACTACTGCACACGAGTGGAACACAGTCCCACAACACATAAGAGACTCTACCTCATACCACACCTTCAAGAGACTCTACCTCATACCACACCTTCAAGAACCAACACATAAGAGACTCTACCTCATACCACACCTTCAAGAACCAACACATAAGAGACTCTACCTCATACCACACCTTCAAGAGACTCTACCTCATACCACACCTTCAAGAACCAACACATAAGAGACTCTACCTCATACCACACCTTCAAGAACCAACACATACAGTAAGAGACTCTACCTCATACCACACCTTCAATAAACACACAAGAGACTCTACCTCATACCACACCTTCAATAAACACACAAGAGACTCTACCTCATACCACACCTTCAATAAACACATAAGAGACTCTACCTCAAACCACACCTTCAAGAGACTCTACCTCATACCACACCTTCAAGAAACAACACATAAGAGACTCTACCTCATACCACACCTTCAATAAACACACAAGAGACTCTACCTCATACCACACCTTCAATAAACACATAAGAGACTCTACCTCATACCACACCTTCAAGAAACACATACGAGACTCTACCTCATACCACACCTTCAATAAACACATGAAAAACTGGCTTCTCCACTATCAAACACATAAGAGACTCTACCTCATACCACACCTTCAATAAACACACAAGAGACTCTACCTCATACCACACCTTCAAGAAACACACAAGAGACTCTACCTCAGACCACACCTTCAAGAAACAACACATAAGAGACTCTACCTCATACCACACCTTCAAGAAACACACAAGAGACTCTACCTCATACCACACCTTCAATAAACACACAAGAGACTCTTCCTCATACCACACCTTCAATAAACACACAAGAGACTCTACCTCATACCACACCTTCAATAAACACATAAGAGACTCTACCTCATACCACACCTTCAAGAAACAACACATAAGAGACTCTACCTCATACCACACCTTCAATAAACACACAAGAGACTCTACCTCATACCACACCTTCAATAAACACATACGAGACTCTACCTCATACCACACCTTCAAGAAACACATGAACAACTGGCTTCTCCACTATCAAAACTGTGACCATTAGCGCCTCTGAATGTTGTGTGTTGTGTATTGTGTTGTGAAATGATGTATTGTGTAATGTGTAGTCTGTGAATGTTGTGTACTGTTCGTTCTGTCCCATGTGATTCATGGTGTCCTGTCCCTGAATGTTGTGTGTACTGTGTTGATTTTAACCACTGTACCAATTTTACCATTGCAGGAAGGCCTTTTAATTCCTGGCAGGGGGACTGCCGACGGAAACTAGCCTTTTGGCTAAAATCGGGTGCATTTACACTATTTGTTTAATAATGTATGTTGTCCCTCTTAATCAAATAAATGAAAACTGAAACTGAGTCACTGCCCATCTTTCATCGTAGGCTCAAAACTCATCTCTTCAAGAAGTACTACAACGATCCTCCCTCTATTGTATTTTAGATTGCTATTCTTGCACTTTGCCTTCAGCACTTGATTATGCTCTTAGTCACTTGTTTTAGAAAGAAGAAGCACTTGTGAGTTCTGGCAAGTAGTAGAACATTGGCTTTTCCTACGTTAAATGCAAATAATTGTTAGTAGCTTTGGATGAAAGCGTCTGCTAAATGACTGTAATGTAATGTAATTTAACCCTAACCCTTACGCTAGGCGCCAGTGATTCATACATAGAGATGTATCCCAAATCATTAGAATATTGTGAAATTGTCCATTATATTATAAGTCCATTAATTGCCGTAATTTAATTCAAACAGTTAAACTTTCGTGTATTCTAGATCCATTACACAAAGTGAAATATTTCAAGCCTTTTTTGTTTTAATCTTTATGATTGTACAGTATGTTAATTTATATACTCAATACTTATAGATTCAATACTTACTTATAGATTCAATACAATACTTATAGATTCATTACAAACCCCATGTGTAATGAATCTATAATTTATGAAAGTTTCACTTTATGAATTAAATTATGGAAAATAATGAACTTTCCACAATATTCAAATGTTCTGAGATGCAGCTGTACAGTAGGTTCCACTCAGATCTCAGTGGTGTCCTCCAGGGCAGAGGGTCCACCTGGGACAGAGGTACAGGGAACAAGGACGAGCCAGCTAGGGTGTTCAGGTATGTAGTTCAGGTCATGTTTAGGGTCTTGTTAGGGTTAGGGTCAGGGTTGTGTTAGGGTTAGGGCCATGTTAGGGTCAGGACCTGCCAGTTATGGACCATGAGCTTCTGGATGGCCAGCAGGGCGTTGTAGTTCAGGTCAGGTTTAGGGTCATGTTAGGGTTAGGGTCAGGGTCGTGTTAGGGTTAGGGCCGTGTTAGGGTCAGGACCTGCCAGTTATGGACCATGAGCTTCTGGACGGCCAGCAGGGCGTTGTAGTTCAGGTAAGGTTTAGGTTAATGTTAAGGGTCGTGTTAGGGTCAGGGTCGTGTTATGGTTAGGGTCGTGTTAGGGTCAGGACCTGCCAGTTATGGACCATGAGCTTCTGGACGGCCAGCAGGGCGTTGTAGTTCAGGTAAGGTTTAGGTTAATGTTAAGGGTCGTGTTAGGGTCAGGGTTGTGTTATGGTTAGGGTCGTGTTAGGGTCAGGACCTGCCAGTTATGGACCATGAGCTTCTGGACGGCCAGCAGGGCGTTGTAGTTCAGGTAAGGTTTAGGTTAATGTTAAGGGTCGTGTTAGGGTCAGGGTCGTGTTAGGGTTAGGGTCGTGTTAGGGTCAGGACCTGCCAGTTATGGACCATGAGCTTCTGGACGGCCAGCAGGGCGTTGTAGTTCAGGTAAGGTTTAGGGTCATGTTTAGGGTCGTGTTAGGGTTAGGGTCAGGGTTGTGTTAGGGTTAGGGTCGTGTTAGGGTCAGGACCTACCAGTTATGGACCATGAGCTTCTGGACGGCCAGCAGGGCGTTGTAGCGGACCAGCTGGTCCTCGTGATGCATGTGGTTCATCACCAGCTGCTTCCCGCCCAGCTGCTCAATCACCCTGCAGGAGAGAGACCACACGAGAGACCACACCCAGTCAGATATAATAAAACATGCATATCTAAGTCTCATGGTATTGGGATTGAGTTGAATATTGTTTATCCTTAAATTATGACAGAGAAGAACATAGAGAGACCAGGTCTCTTTTTCCGATGTGCCCTGCTTACTAACAACATATACAGTACAGTACAGTAACAGCAGCAGAGTACAGAGAAATACAAGAACAGTGACAGCGTGCAGACAACAATGAAATGTACAAACAACGATTATAGTTATACAGTAGCACAGTACAAAAAATACAAACGTAGTGACAACGTACAGGGGTCCAGAGTAGAGTAATCATTATTATTACAAGTACAGCAATGACTAATATCAGTGGCATTTACAAACTACAGTCCAACACTGTAGGTATGAGGTCATCAGTCCCACTGTAGGTCTCAGGTCATCAGTCCCTCACTGTAGGTCTCAGGTCATCAGTCCCACACTGAAGGTCTCAGGTCATCATTCTGTCAGTGTTTGCAGGGGAATAAGGGAGGGATCTTGTTTTGTTTGAGAGGAGGTCCAGAGTTCAGGGCCCGCGATGTGAAAAGCAGCGGTTCCCCAACTCGTTCTATCTGTAGGAACGCTTAGTGCTAGTGGTACGACTGAGCTAGTGGGACGGTTCAAAACATGACATGAGCAGGCTGGATAGCTACAGAGGGCCCTGTACATAAATAAGACTCCATGTTGAATTCTCCTGAGCTCAAGAGAGGGCCATATGTGATGAGTTCTCAACCCTTCACCTGTGATGAATCTTGGGCCCTATAACAGATAGGGTCCAGGGACCGTAGGATCGAGCCGTGCGTGTTCAGGGTGTCACCAGACTGTAGGATCGAGCCGTGCGTGTTCAGGGTGTCACCAGACTGTAGGATCGAGCCGTGCGTGTTCAGGGTGTCACCAGACTGTAGGATCGAGCCGTGCGTGTTCAGGGTGTCACCAGACTGTAGGATCGAGCCGTGCGTGTTCAGGGTGTCACCAGACTGTAGGATCGAGCCGTGCATGTTCAGGGTGTCACCAGACTGTAGGATCGAGCCGTGCGTGTTCAGGGTGTCACCAGACTGTAGGATCGAGCCGTGCGTGTTCAGGGTGTCACCAGACTGTAGGATCGAGCCGTGCGTGTTCAGGGTGTCACCAGACTGTAGGATCGAGCCGTGCGTGTTCAGGGTGTCACCAGACTGTAGGATCGAGCCGTGCGTGTTCAGGGTGTCACCAGACTGTAGGATCGAGCCGTGCGTGTTCAGGGTGTCACCAGACTGTAGGATCGAGCCGTGCGTGTTCAGGGTGTCACCAGAGTCAAGAACTGGCAGGATGTTTGTCTGTATAATCCCTTCCCTACTCTCCTGGGAGAAACACCATCTGTTTCTATATAGAAATCCCATTTTAGGTTTATTTTTGTTTTCGTTCAGGAGAGCGGTGAGATGTGCCAACGACGGGCCAGGGCTCTTAATGGAGAAGATCATGAATTTAGTAATTTAGTGTTACTGGCATTCAGAAATGGCATTTAGAACTGGCATTTAGAACTGGCATCTGGGAGGGTGATGTGTCTCATGGAAAAGCAGTTAATAAAAGCCAGACTGTGTCAGATCTGGTATGAGGGCGAGAGGGAGGGAGAGAGGGAGGGAGGGAGGAACAGAGGGAGGGAGCGAGGGAGGTAGGAATGGGGAGAGAGAGGGAGGGGGGGAGAGAGGGAGCGAGGGAGGGAGCGAGGGAGAGAGAGAGGGAGAGAGAGAGGGAGGGAGAGAGGGAGCGAGGGAGAGACGGAGGGAGGGAGAGAGTGAGGGAGAGAGGGAGGGAGGGAGAGAGGAGCCAGTGGACAGACGTCCCGTACCGTTTCCCGCGTGGATAGTGGCGAACGTACTCCCCAACGTCATGGGCCGCCACGGCGATGACCTGGGGGTCATCTGACACCTCCAGCAGCCTGGTTAAAATCCTGGAGGAAGAGGAGGAAGAGGAGGAAGAGGAGGAGGAGGAGGAGGAGGAAGAGGAGGAGGAGGAGGAGGAAGGGGGGAGAGAGAGAAAGCAGCACATGAACATACAACATTGCTCCATTCCTCACCCTCCTGCTTTGAGAGGAGCGATGCCGGTCTATCTCACTAGAGAAAGATACTTTAGTGACAGCAGACAGGTGGACAGAGACCAGTCAGATCCCAGAATGCCTCAGATGCTTCAGACTGATGGAAATGTGTGGATTATATAAATGTGATGAAATGTGTGTGAAAGAACACAGCCTGAGGGTGAGGAACACTCTGTACGTTGAAGCTGTTCCCTAGTCAAATAGAAACATTGTTCACCAGAAGAAGAAGTCCTACATCAGCTCCACTAGCTAGACAGAGTTCTCTGTGATCTGTGCACATCCATCTCACCTGCTGCTTACATGTCCAGTTACATAAGAACACAGAGAATAGAAATACAGCCTTTACTCAGTTACATAAGAACACAGGGGAGAGTAGAAAGCCTTTACTCGGTTAAATAGGAACACAGGTGACAGTAGAAAGTCTTTACTCAGTTACATCAGAACACAGGGGAGAGTAGAAAGTCTTTACTCAGTTATATAGGAACTCAGGAGACAGTAGAAAGCCTTTACTCAGTTATATAAGAACTCAGGGGACAGTAGAAAACCTTTACTCAGTTATATAGGAACTCAGGGGACAGTAGAAAGTCTTTACTCAGTTACATCAGAACACAGGGGAGAGTAGAAAGTCTTTACTCAGTTATATAGGAACTCAGGGAGAGTAGAAAGCCTTTACTCAGTTATATAGGAACTCAGGGGACAGTAGAAAACCTTTACTCAGTTATATAGGAACTCAGGGAGAGTAGAAAGCCTTTACTCAGTTATATAGGAACTCAGGGGACAGTAGAAAACCTTTACTCAGTTATATAGGAACTCAGGGAGAGTAGAAAGCCTTTACTCAGTTATATAGGAACTCAGGGGACAGTAGAAAGTCTTTACTCAGTTATATAGGAACACAGGGGACAGTAGAAAACCTTTACTCAGTTATATAGGAACTCAGGGAGAGTAGAAAGCCTTTACTCAGTTATATAGGAACTCAGGGGACAGTAGAAAGTCTTTACTCAGTTATATAGGAACTCAGGGGACAGTAGAAAGCCTTTACTCAGTTATATAGGAACTCAGGGGACAGTAGAAAGTCTTTACTCAGTTACATAAGAACACAGAGAATAGAAAGCCTTTACTCAGTTATATAGGAACTCAGGGGACAGTAGAAAACCTTTACTCAGTTATATAGGAACTCAGGGAGAGTAGAAAGTCTTTACTCAGTTATATAGGAACTCATGGAGAGTAGAAAGCCTTTACTCAGTTATATAAGAACTCAGGGGACAGTAGAAAGTCTTTACTCAGTTATATAGGAACACAGGGGACAGTAGAAAACCTTTACTCAGTTATATAGGAACTCAGGGGACAGTAGAAAGCCTTTACTCAGTTATATAAGAACTCAGGGAGAGTAGAAAGTCTTTACTCAGTTATATAGGAACACAGGGGACAGTAGAAAACCTTTACTCAGTTATAAAGGGACTCAGGGAGAGTAGAAAGCCTTTACTCAGTTATATAGGAACTCAGGGGACAGTAGAAAGTCTTTACTCAGTTATATAGGAACTCAGGGGAAAGTAGAAAGTCTTTACTCAGTTATATAGGAACTCAGGGAGAGTAGAAAGTCTTTACTCAGTTACATAAGAACACAGAGAATAGAAAACCTTTACTCAGTTATATAGGAACTCAGGGAGAGTAGAAAGCCTTTACTCAGTTATATAGGAACTCAGGGGACAGTAGAAAGTCTTTACTCAGTTATATAGGAACTCAGGGGACAGTAGAAAGCCTTTACTCAGTTATATAGGAACTCAGGGGACAGTAGAAAGTCTTTACTCAGTTACATAAGAACACAGAGAATAGAAAGCCTTTACTCAGTTATATAGGAACTCAGGGGACAGTAGAAAACCTTTACTCAGTTATATAGGAACTCAGGGAGAGTAGAAAGTCTTTACTCAGTTATATAGGAACACAGGGGACAGTAGAAAACCTTTACTCAGTTATATAGGAACTCAGGGAGAGTAGAAAGCCTTTACTCAGTTATATAGGAACTCAGGGGACAGTAGAAAGTCTTTACTCAGTTATATAGGAACTCAGGGGACAGTAGAAAGCCTTTACTCAGTTATATAGGAACTCAGGGGACAGTAGAAAGTCTTTACTCAGTTACATAAGAACACAGAGAATAGAAAGCCTTTACTCAGTTATATAGGAACTCAGGGGACAGTAGAAAACCTTTACTCAGTTATATAGGAACTCAGGGAGAGTAGAAAGTCTTTACTCAGTTATATAGGAACTCATGGAGAGTAGAAAGCCTTTACTCAGTTATATAAGAACTCAGGGGACAGTAGAAAGTCTTTACTCAGTTATATAGGAACACAGGGGACAGTAGAAAACCTTTACTCAGTTATATAGGAACTCAGGGGACAGTAGAAAGCCTTTACTCAGTTATATAAGAACTCAGGGAGAGTAGAAAGTCTTTACTCAGTTATATAGGAACACAGGGGACAGTAGAAAACCTTTACTCAGTTATAAAGGGACTCAGGGAGAGTAGAAAGCCTTTACTCAGTTATATAGGAACTCAGGGGACAGTAGAACGTCTTTACTCAGTTATATAGGAACTCAGGGGAAAGTAGAAAGTCTTTACTCAGTTATATAGGAACTCAGGGAGAGTAGAAAGTCTTTACTCAGTTACATAAGAACACAGAGAATAGAAAACCTTTACTCAGTTATATAGGAACTCAGGGAGAGTAGAAAGCCTTTACTCAGTTATATAGGAACTCAGGGGACAGTAGAAAACCTTTACTCAGTTATATAGGAACTCAGGGAGAGTAGAAAGTCTTTACTCAGTTATATAGGAACACAGGGGACAGTAGAAAACCTTTACTCAGTTATATAGGAACTCAGGGAGAGTAGAAAGCCTTTACTCAGTTATATAGGAACTCAGGGGACAGTAGAAAGTCTTTACTCAGTTATATAGGAACTCAGGGAGAGTAGAAAGCCTTTACTCAGTTATATAGGAACTCAGGGGACAGTAGAAAGTCTTTACTCAGTTATATAGGAACTCAGAGAGAGTAGAAAGTCTTTACTCAGTTATATAGGAACTCAGGGAGAGTAGAAAGCCTTTACTTAGTTATATAGGAACTCAGGGGACAGTAGAAAGTCTTTACTCAGTTATATAGGAACTCAGGGAGAATAGAAAGTCTTTACTCAGTTATATAGGAACTCAGGGGACAGTAGAAAGTCTTTACTCAGTTATATAGGAACTCAGGGGACAGTAGAAAGTCTTTACTCAGTTATATAGGAACACAGGGAGAATAGAAAGTCTTTACTCAGTTATATAGGAACTCAGGGAGAAAAGAAAGTCTTTACTCAGTTATATAGGAACTCAGGGGACAGTAGAAAGCCTTTACTCAGTTATATAGGAACACAGGGGACAGTAGAAAGTCTTTACTCAGTTATATAGGAACTCAGGGGACAGTAGAAAGTCTTTACTCAGTTATATAAGAACTCAGTGGACAGTAGAAAGCCTTTACTCAGTTATATAGGAACACAGGGGACAGTAGAAAGTCTTTACTCAGTTATATAGGAACTCAGGGGACAGTAGAAAGCCTTTACTCAGTTATATAGGAACACAGGGGACAGTAGAAAGTCTTTACTCAGTTATATAGGAACTCAGGGGACAGTAGAAAGTCTTTACTCAGTTATATAGGAACTCAGGGGACAGTAGAAAGCCTTTACTCAGTTATATAGGAACTCATGGAGAGTAGAAAGCCTTTACTCAGTTATATAGGAACTCAGGGGACAGTAGAAAGCCTTTACTCAGTTATATAGGATCTCAGGGGACAGTAGAAAGCCTTTACTCAGTTATATAGGAACTCAGGGGACAGTAGAAAGTCTTTACTCAGTTATATAGGATCTCAGGGGACAGTAGAACGTCTTTACTCAGTTATATAGGATCTCAGGGGACAGTAGAAACTCAAAACAACGTCCACGTCTGCTGGTCAACACAGAGGAAGGAGACGCTAACAAAGGCCACAGATGAGGAGAGTAGCCAATCAGAGGGGACAATGGAGGCACACCTAATGGATGTCAATTACCGTGGCAACCTCTAACAGGCCGTGCCAGGTTTAGGAGAGCGTCTGTGGGTCTGAGAGCCCCGCCCCCCGCCAGCGCACCCTCCCAGCAGAGATGAGACAATGAGATGAGCAGAGCAGGCTTCTAAATGAATGTCAAAAGGGCTAACGCTGACGTGACTGAAATACTAAAGAGCAATGAATCAAACGGATCATCTCTTTCCAAAGGCCTGGGTCCCTCGACACGTGTACGGTACTTAAAACAATAAGCAGCAGACAAGTGTGAAAACCAACTGGATTGTATTTGAATATAAAACACATCAGATGGAAAAGTAGAGAGGCGGCTTGAAGAGATTTTCCTGAAGAGTAATCGTACTGCAAGCGCAATAAAATGTTTAACTCCGTCATCTCATCTAACTAAAAAAACAGAAAGATTGTGACGAGGTGCTACTTCCTGTTCCTTACTTGAGGAGCTCATAGTTCTTCTCGTTCAGGCGGACGGCGTTCTCGCGCCAGAACTTCTCCGACTTGTGAACAGGGCTCCATTCCAGACGGCCGGACTTCAGCTCAGAGCTGTACTCATCAAACGAGCTGATCAATAGAGATAGATAGAGAGATATAGAGAGAGAGATAGAGAGATAGATAGAGAGAGCGATAGAGAGAGAGAGAGAGAAAAAGAGGGGGGGTGAAAAGGTAAGGAAGCTGACTTATCCAATAATATTTTTTTGCTTGCTAGCAACGTTAAAGGAGTAGTAAAGGGAAAATGCTTGTTTAGCCCTGTTTTAAGGTTACTTATGATCATATACAATGGTTCAGATCAAAACGTTGACAAAACTAGCATTTTCGAGAAAGTTGATAATTGCTCTACCACCGTTTAGGTCATACAATGGGATGTGGGTGGGCACCTTGAAAAATTATTCAAAAACATGTTAAACTCTCGATTTCCGTCTCCCTGCTGCTGTGAGTCCCAGGTCTGACTCTGTCTCCCTGCTCATGTGAGTCCCAGGTCTGACTCTGTCCCCCTGCTGCTGTGAGTCCCAGGTCTGACTCTGTCCCCCTGCTCATGTGAGTCCCAGGTCTGACTCTGTCCCCCTGCTCATGTGAGTCCCAGGTCTGACTCTGTCTCCCTGCTGCTGTGAGTCCCAGGTCTGACTCTGTCCCCCTGCTCATGTGAGTCCCAGGTCTGACTCTGTCTCCCTGCTCATGTGAGTCCCAGGTCTGACTCTGTCTCCCTGCTGCTGTGAGTCCCAGGTCTGACTCTGTCCCCCTGCTGCTGTGAGTCCCAGGTCTGACTCTGTCCCCCTGCTCATGTGAGTCCCAGGTCTGACTCTGTCTCCCTGCTGCTGTGAGTCCCAGGTCTGACTCTGTCTCCCTGCTCATGTGAGTCCCAGGTCTGACTCTGTCTCCCTGCTCATGTGAGTCCCAGGTCTGACTCTGTCTCCCTGCTCATGTGAGTCCCAGGCCGTCTCCCATACCTGAGGTCCTGCACGCTCTCTCCCAGCCTGTCCAGCAGATACTTGATGTCCTCGGTGATGTCCTCGTCATCGTACTTCTGCTGGTCCAGGTTCTCCAGCTGCTTCAGGACTTTGCACTGGATCATGGCCAGAGCGTACTCCTGGCGCGTCTCCTTCTCCACCGACTTCTCCAGAAGGTTCTGAGACAAGACACATCCAAGTACCATACCCCTTTTTATTTTCTGATGTGTAATATAATTTATAATAAAATAACTTCTATAATAACATGTATTTTTTACCTGTCTTTGTTGCTTAGTGTGTGCACAATCTAGGAGCTAACGTAAGAGCATTTCACTACTCGTACCTGTATGATGTAGTATGTGATAAATCAAGCTGACTGATTGAAAGGTTTAAGGACTGATGTAGACAGTGGAGATGCCCAAGGACACGTTATTCCAGACGCCCAGGCGTTCTATGTGGTGAGCAAACCTATGAAGGGTACACAGAGAGCGCAGGCCCCCGCCCTGAGGATGCATGTCGTCAGCATGTGCAGTCACACTAGGGTACTGATACTTAGAGGTCGACAAATATATAAGAAACAAAAATAACACAAATATACTGGTGGTGCATCATCTGGGGTTGACTGCACGGGTGCTCTTCGGTTCTGCTCGGTTCTGCTAGCTGGATATGACAGGACCAAGACCGACAGCAGTAATCTAGTGTTCTCTACGAGCATAAGCAGATCATTAAAAACAGTTGATCTTCGCCATCATTCAATTATTTTACCTTCAGAATAACTAGGTAGCTAACAAGCTGATTCAATCCTTCCCAGCATGCCATTGATAGCTAATGTACCAGTAGTGTCTAGGAGCTGTATCCTAGTGTCTAGGAGCTGTATCCTAGTGTCTAGGAGCTGTATCCTAGTGTCTAGGAGCTGTGTCCTAGTGTCTAGGAGCTGTATCCTAGTGTCTAGGAGCTGTGTCCTAGTGTCTAGGAGCTGTATCCTAGTGTCTAGGAGCTGTATCCTAGTGTCTAGGAGCTGTGTCCTAGTGTCTAGGAGCTGTATCCTAGTGTCTAGGAGCTGTATCCTAGTGTCTAGGAGCTGTATCCTAGTGTCTAGGAGCTGTATCCTAGTTTCTAGGAGCTGTATCTTAGTGTCTAGGAGCTGTATCTTAGTGTCTAGGAGCTGTATCCTAGTGTCTAGGAGCTGCTGTATCCTAGTGCCTAGGAGCTGTATCCTAGTGTCTAGGAGCTGTATCCTAGTGTCTAGGAGCTGTATCCTAGTGTCTAGGAGCTGTATCCTAGTGCCTAGGAGCTGTATCCTAGTGTCTAGGAGCTGTGTCCTAGTGCCTAGGAGCTGTATCCTAGTGTTTAGGAGCTGTATCCTAGTGTCTAGGAGCTGTATCCTAGTGTCTAGGAGCTGTATCCTAGTGTCTAGTAGCTGTGTCCTAGTGTCTAGGAGCTGTATCCTAGTGTCTAGGAGCTGCTGTATCCTAGTGCCTAGAAGCTGTATCCTAGTGTCTAGGAGCTGTATCCTAGTGTCTAGAAGCTGTATCCTAGTGTCTAGGAGCTGTATCCTAGTGTCTAGAAGCTGTATCCTAGTGTCTAGGAGCTGTGTCCGAGCCATGGATGTATTACACATTGCCAAGTACCAGTATGACCAGTCTGGTCTATTTGGAAATGTTAAAAAAAGTGAAAAATAATTTATGGATCCGCCCGGCAATTCGGATTCGCTCAGCCTGGTATGGCTGCTTTCTTGGCCCACGCCACACCCATACTGCTGAGTTAATGAACGAACTAACATGCACCACCGACATCGCCACCTCTTCCCCCTGACTCCCATCCTGGGCAGACGTAATAATTTAGACATTTGAAGCGAGGACATTCTCTATTCTAATCACATAATTTCACAACAGGAGGAGGTTAGATACTAAACGACACCCTGCTGGGAATGTTCACCAAAATATGAACAAATCAGCAAAAGGTCACATGCAGGATGACACTGACCACACGTCACCAAGATCCATCAGTGGAACTGAAATTAGCATGAGACTAGATGTCAACAAACATCATCCATAACAGGACCACGACTGGGCTGGTCTCTCTAACCGTGACTGGGCTGGTCTCTCTAACCGTGACTGGGCTGGTCTCTCTAACCGTGACTGGGCTGGTCTCTCTAACCGTGACTGGGCTGGTCTCTCTAACCGTGACTGGGCTGGTCTCTCTAACCGTGACTGGGCTGGTCTCTCTAACCGTGACTGGGCTGGTCTCTCTAACCGTGACTGGGCTGGTCTCTCTAACCATGACTGCCATGCATGCAAGAAGGGCACAGTAGATGTTATCTGGGGGAAATACATTCCTAATATCACCATCTATCAGCCTAAGATCAGACTAATAAAGATCTGTCCCTTCCTATTATGCCTCCAATTCATGTCTGCCCTGACACAGCATAACACAGAGCTAGCATACTAAACATGGAAATATAATACAGAGCTAGCATACTAAACATGGAAGCATAACAGAACTAGCATACTAAACATGGAAGCATAACAGAACTTGCATACTAAACATGGAACGTACTTATTAAAGACACTGCAAAGAAGACATGCTGATGTCGAAGGCACACAAGTGACTTGTATTTCTAACATGTTTACAATCAGGAGCTTGCTTGATCGTCTAGTTGAGAGAGAGGTAATGGAAGATTCATTTTTTTTAACAGTTCACCTACGTTGGTTCTAATGGGTGAACTTGTTTTGCTTCCCTCTGGACAATTAGGGGTTGGATCTCTGAGCACCTCCCCTTTTCTCTCTGGAAAGTGCATTGTGTTGCCGCTGTGTAATAAAGTTTGATTTGATTTAGTTATAAGACAGTTAGCTGAAATCAAGCAATCTGACCTATAACGTCTAATTCCTCTGCACTTTGTCCTTGCGGCTACGACCGACAGTGACACACATTAGACGCAAATCCGATGTGAAAGAGCTTGATTTGGGTCAAGGTGTCTGGCTAACAGCTGGCTAGCATAAATGTTGTTGGCGATTAGTTTGACAACTGGACAGCCGAGATAGTTTTGGTTGCTAGGCTCGCTGTTTGTTGCTATGGAATGTGATTTATCACAGAGGGACTATAATAAAAGTCAGCAGTGAGCAAAGCATAAATATTATTATCTTTATTAATACAAACAATTTGGGGTGTGTCTATTACTTTCGTATTGTGACCAGGAACAAAAACTGGTCACATAACTGCTCCAGTATCATAATTGATTGCACCTGTCCAGTCTGATGAAGAGCGTGGAGCCCACACAGCAGCGTGGGAGCGGGTTAGCTCCTGTCCAGTCTGATGAAGAGCGTGGAGCGTGGGAGCGGGTTAGCTCCTGGTCATTCTGATGAAGAGCGTGGAGCCCACATAGCAGCGTGGGAGCGGGTTAGCTCCTGGTCAGTCTGATGAAGAGCGTGGAGCCCACACAGCAGCGTGGGAGCGGGTTAGCTCCTGGTCAGTCTGATGAAGAGCGTGGAGCCCACACAGCAGCGTGGGAGCGGGATAGCTCCTGGTCACCGTCTGGTTTACAGTACGAAGGCTCTGCACCTTCCCTGTTTGTCTTTCCGATTTATTACTTTATTGCCGTATTCTGTGACCGTTTTATAAAGGCAATAACTCACTTCAGGCCTGTGCTTTGTTATTATGTCACAGCTGTGAAACGTAGCTGATATAATAGCCGTGCTGTAAACTCTACCATGGCCTGCTTAGAGGGACGAGTCCACCTACAGGCGGGACATCGACCAGCTGCTGTCCTGGTGCAGCCAAAACAACCTGGAGCTCAACGCTCTCAAGACAGTGGAGATGTAGTGTAGACTTTAGAAAGAAACCAGCCACCTCCCCCCCCCCCCCCCATCGCTCTGAATGACACGCCAGCGACCACCATCTCTCAGGACCTCAAATGGGAACTAACCACCAGCTCCCTCGTGAAGAAGGCCCAGCAGAAGATTCCTTACTTCCTGAGGCAGCTGAAGAAATTCGGACACCTTCTACACCTCTATCATGGAGTCTATCCTCACCTCCTCCATCACCATCTGGTACCCAACCTCTACAGCCAAGGACAGGGCCAGACTGCCGCCTGTCATCCAATCTGCCGAGAAGGTGATCGGCCGCCACCTGCCCCCCCTCTTGGTCCAACCTGCCCCCCCCTCTTGGTCCAACCTGCCCACCCTCCTGGTCCAACCTGCCCTCCCTCCTGGTCCAACCTGCCCTCCCTCCTGGTCCAACCTGCCCTCTCTCCTGGTCCAACCTGCCCTCCCTCCTGGTCCAACCTGCCCCTCCCTCCTGGTCCAACCTGCCCTCCCTCCTGGTCCAACCTGCCCTCCCTCCTGGTCCAACCTGCCCTCCCTCCTGGTCCAACCTGCCCTCCCCCCTGGTCCAACCTGCCCTCCCTCCTGGTCCAACCTGCCCCTCCCTCCTGGTCCAACCTGCCCTCTCTCCTGGTCCAACCTGCCCTCCCTCCTGGTCCAACCTGCCCTCCCTCCTGGTCCAACCTGCCCTCCCTCCTGGTCCAACCTGCCCTCCCTCCTGGTCCAACCTGCCCTCCCTCCTGGTCCAACCTGCCCCTCCCTCCTGGTCCAACCTGCCCTCCCTCCTGGTCCAACCTGCCCTCCCTCCTGGTCCAACCTGCCCCTCCCTCCTGGTCCAACCTGCCCTCCCTCCTGGTCCAACCTGCCCTCCCTCCTGATCCAACCTGCCCCGCCCTCCTGGTCCAACCTGCCCCTCCCTCCTGGTCCAACCTGCCCTCCCTCCTGGTCCAACCTGCCCTCCCTCCTGGTCCAACCTGCCCTCCCTCCTGGTCCAACCTGCCCCCCCTCCTGGTCCAACCTGCCCCTCCCTCCTGGTCCTGCACAACTCCAGGACCCTGAAGCGGGCCAGGGAGATTTTTGCACTAGCATTTTGTACCGGCTCTTTGCATGGTCCTGTCTCGTCCTGCACCCTGTCCCTGCACCCTGTCCCTGCCCCCCTGTCCCTGCACCCTGTCCCTGCCCCCCTGTCCCTGCACCCTGTCCCTGCCCCCCTGTCCCTGCACCCCTGTCCCTGCCCCCCTGTCCCTGCACCCTGTCCCTGCACCCTGTCCCTGCCCCCCTGTCCCTGCACCCCTGTCCCTGCCCCCCTGTCCCTGCACCCTGTCCCTGCCCCCCTGTCCCTGCACCCTGTCCCTGCCCCCCTGTCCCTGCACCCCTGTCCCTGCCCCCCTGTCCCTGCACCCTGTCCCTGCACCCCTGTCCCTGCACCTTGTCCCCGCTTCCTGTCCCCACCCCCCTGTCCCCACCCCCCTGTCCAATGCTGTCTCCGTGTTAGGCACCACTACTGAAAGCTAATTCCTAGTACAACGACAATAAGCAAACAAACAAATTCTGATTCTCCATTCAAGATTTGGGGGTTTTCATCTGCTGTAATATTGCATGGAACAAGCCTCCTCCTGGGCCT
>NC_140245.1:82170-104670 GCF_949987555.1 Borostomias antarcticus
CACACACACACACACACACACACACACACACACACACACACACACACACACACACACACACACACACACACACACACACACACACACACACACACACACACACACACACACACACACACACACACACACACACACACACACACACACACACACACACACACACACACACACACACACACACACACACACACACACACACACACACACACACACACACACACAGGAAAGTTACAGGGGAAAATTAACAGGTAAAAGAAATCTTGAGAGGTTAGGTGTTATTTGGCCAGCTCATTCTGAAGGATGGAATTTCCCAAGCAGAGACGACGACACGGTGATTATAACAGAGCTGCGTCCTTGTTAACACCTACCCGGCACGCCCTGACACACATGCAGCCTAGAGAACATGCTAGAACCACAGAGGCACAGGAGAGAACCGCTAGAACCACAGAGACACGGGAGGGAACAGACAGGGGGTGAGGGAGGGGTGGAGAGGGTGAGCGGCACTTCAAACCTGGACAGGATATGTAAACACAGAGATTAGAGCTGAGGGAGCTGAGAGGAGAGAAGGGGATCAGATTAATCTGTTAAGAACCCGGAGGAGGAGGAGGAGGAGGAGGAGGAGGAGGAGGAGGAGGAGGAGGAAGAGGAGGAGGAGGAAGAGGAGGAGGAGGACGAGGAGGAGGAGGACGAGAAGGAGGAGGAGGAGGAGGAAGAGGACGAGGAGGAGGAAGAGGACGAGGAGGAGGATGAGGAGGAAGAGTTGCTGCATAGAAGCAAGTGGTCTGGAAAAATCACCAGGAGGGAAGACAGCGAAAGACAGGAGTGAGAGAGGAGACAGGAGTGAGAGGAGACAGAGGAGTGAGAGGAGTGAGAGGAGACAGAGGAGTGAGAGAGGAGAGACAGAGTGAGAGGAGTGAGAGGAGACAGAGGAGTGAGAGAGGAGAGACAGAGTGAGAGGAGTGAGAGGAGACAGGAGTGAGAGAGGAGAGACAGGAGTGAGAGGAGACAGAGTGAGAGGAGACAGAGGAGTGAGAGAGGAGAGACAGGAGTGAGAGAAGAGAGAGGAGTGAGAGGAGGCAGAGGAGTGAGAGAGGAGAGACAGGAGTGAGAGGAGAGAGAGGAGAGACAGGAGTGAGAGGAGACAGAGTGAGAGGAGACAGAGGAGTGAGAGAGGAGAGACAGGAGTGAGAGAAGAGAGAGGAGTGAGAGGAGGCAGAGGAGTGAGAGAGGAGAGACAGGAGTGAGAGGAGAGAGAGGAGAGACAGGAGTGAGAGGAGACAGAGTGAGAGGAGACAGAGGAGTGAGAGGAGAGACAGGAGTGAGAGGAGAGAGAGGAGTGAGAGGAGACAGGCGTGAGAGAGGAGAGAGAGGAGTGAGAGAGGAGAGACAGGAGTGAGAGGAGAGAGAGGAGAGACAGGAGTGAGAGGAGGCAGCAGAGGACAGAGGAGGGGACTCTGTGAGTCCAGAGGACAGCAGGACACTAATTCCTTCAGCCAGGATGTTCCTCTATTCCTCTTCCCGCCCTCCCCAGTCCAAACCCCTGGTTCTGATTCAGGATGTTCCTCTATTCCTCTTCCCGCCCTCCCCAGTCCAAACCCCTGGTTCTGATTCAGGATGTTCCTCTAGTCCTCTTCCCGCCCTCCCCAGTCCAAACCCCTGGTTCGGATTCAGGATGTTCCTCTGTTCCTCTTCC
The DNA here is from genome assembly GCF_949987555.1 of Borostomias antarcticus. Classification (NCBI taxonomy): domain Eukaryota; kingdom Metazoa; phylum Chordata; class Actinopteri; order Stomiiformes; family Stomiidae; genus Borostomias; species Borostomias antarcticus. The sequence goes on from NC_140245.1 coordinate 83,864, forward strand.
CGCCCTCCCCAGTCCAAACCCCTGGTTCTGATTCAGAAACACCACATGGTGATAGGCTAAGAAATATTCACCGGAGCATTATCTAATTTGCGGACCAGCACCTAGTATTCATTGCTTTCGGATGTGCGTGCTTTTTGTAAACCTTTTTGCATATATGTCCCAAAAGACCCCATAGCCTCTCTTCTGTGTGGAAGGCATGTCAACTTCCCCTGGTTCTCTTCTCTGGAGGGGAAGTGCGTCTCTTCATGCAAACGTCTTATTCATCAGGGCTGTCATGTGCTTCAGGCCTATGGCATGCAGTTTGCAGTCACACGCTTCAATATAACGCAGTGGTCCAAGCGTCATGCTGTTAAAATGGAGGATTTCTTGCCAGACGCCACATGTGTCCCGAGTCAAACCCCTAGACACCTCAGTCCTACAGACAGCCAGAACGATAGTGAGACAAAACAGGATGGGGGAGAAGAGAGGAGGGATTTCGCGGGGAGAGAAAAGGTGTGAATGTCTGGTGTGAGAAGCCCACAGAAAGCCAGGTTGCACAAGCCCTCCATTTTGAAGCGTGAAGGGGCGGAGCTTGAAGATGCACTCTCTCATACTCACTTCACTGGGAGAGATAGTGCCTGCTCCAGTCCCTGAATCTGGACCTGTACCATGTAGCTTCTAATAAAACAAGATAGAAGAAAGACATGCGCCGTGTGGCCGGCTTAGATATTGGACTGGGGTTTCCTGGTGCATTCACTAGCTATGGTACATGAGGTCACCACAGACGCTGTTAGGGGGAGGAGTCATCATGAGGTGCCATTTTGTTAAGCTCAGGGTCTTCTCTGCTGTCCCTGGGAAGGTTGGTTAAGACACAACACACACTGACAGACAGAACACACACTGACAGACAGAACACACACTGACAGACACAACACACACTGAGACACAACACACACTGACAGAGACACAACACACACTGACACAGAACACACACTGACAGAGACACAACACACACTGACAGACACAACACACACTGAGAGAGACACAACACACACTGACACAGAACACACACTGACAGAGACAACACACACTGACACAGAACACACACTGACAGAGACACAACACACACTGACAGACAGAACACACACTGACAGAGACACAACACACACTGACACAGAACACACACTGACAGACACAACACACACTGACAGAGACACAACACACACTGACACAGAACACACACTGACAGAAGAGACAGAGACAACACACACTGAACACAGGCATATACAAAGAGGTGAATGTTTCATGACCTTGTTAGGGTTAGGGTTAACCTTGTCCATGAACGTACTTTGGACTGGTACATAGTTTACCTAACAATACTGGTGAGAGTTATTGTTGGTGAGAGTTGTTGAAAGACAACAGCATAAATATAGTGCTTGTTTCCGCTGCCTAGAGAGCCCATCCAGCACACAGCAGAGTCTTCAGCAGGGCTGTTTCTCACTGTCTTATCAGAACTACCTCAAGGTCTAAGGACTTATGGGTCTGTTCAATCCACCGCAGCACAAATCAAGAGATTCACCTGAACAAAGCTTTCAAGGCCGGCAGAGACACTGCTTTCTATCGCCTGACAATGGACTCTGGCTGGAGGGCTCAGCAAACAACTGCATACAAACGTCAACATAACTCACAACAATGTTAGCATACTATTCAAATCTAATGTTTATGAATCATTTTAGTAGGAACATGGCTATCAAAGTGGCCAGGTAAAAACAATCACAGTATCTATAGCAATATAGAAAACTGCTTATTTCCAATTGGTAAAATAGCATATGAGTATAATTGTTCCTAAATAAACTTTTCAAATTATTTATTTAGGGCTGACTGTCTTCAACCAAAGGACATCTTGTCAGTCTGTTCTAGGGTCAACAATTAGGGTGATCCTATTCCTTAGCTAGTAATTAACTAGTAGGTCTAATTCGTTATTCAGCATAAGATGTATTATTATTATTATTATTATTGTTGTTGTTTCTTTTGATGTAGGCCTGATAAACTAGTGTATTCCACTCAACTCTCTTCCACTCGACCTCAAGTTGGTCGGCCCTGGATCATGTTCCATCAACAACCTCTCATTGTGTCCATCCATCCACATGATTTAAATAAGTGCACTTTCCCATGTCTGAATAAGATCAGAGTTTTGCTAGAGTCTGATCACGCTCCCCTTGAAGTGGCAATCCTCCTAAATCAGACTGTTTCTCTTCTTGAAGTTCTGGTAAAATCAAACATGTTTAATATTATCTGAAGTTTTTAGTCTTAATGGAAATGACCTGCATGATCCCAGTCTTTGTAAAAACCGTAGTCTGTGTCTAAAAACTCCACGTCTAGATGTGAGAGGGTGTCAGGCGATTAAACATCTTTTAGTCTTCTAGTGTATGTTTGGAGATTGCACTTTGTCAAAAATTCCTTTATGCAGAAAAACCCCCTGCCTACATTTCACAGTGCTGCACAACCATCATGCATTTCACCATTGAGCTGGACTATGGTATGTATTGAAGCAAAACAGTCATCAGTCTTAACATAATATACCTCATGTAATCAGGAAACACTTAGTCTATTTTTTGTTATATAGCCTATAGTCTATTTTTGTCTAACACGTTTTATTGCTCGACTAATAGAATCTTGGTCGGACAAGAGTATTTCACCCAAGCAGTCACCTTGAATCCTACAATCACATTCTGGGCGTTTAAATGACGTGTTCTAATCTAACTGTACGATAGCCGAACGTGTTTCATCGCCATCACAACGAGATCGCCTTCGCCTGTTGACACGGCAACGGAATCCAGGAGAGCGAGAGCGATGGATCCGTCTGACATCATCAAAACCTTCAAGATGACTCGGCTTAAAACTGTCAAAATATGATGCAGATGAGCGTTTGCCCCGGACGGACAGACCAGCAGCCGTACGCAACACAGCTACCCTGGGATAAGATGGACCAGCAGCCGTACGCAACACAGCTACCCTGGGATAAGATGGACCACCAGCCCTACGCAACACAGCTACCCTGGGATAAGATGGACCACCAGCCCTACGCAACACAGCTACCCTGGGATAAGATGGACCACCAGCCCTACGCAACACAGCTACCCTGGGATAAGATGGACCCCGTACGCAACACAGCTACCCTGGGATAAGATGGACCCCGTACGCAACACAGCTACCCTGGGATAAGATGGACCACCAGCCGTACGCAACACAGCTACCCTGGGATAAGATGGACCACCAGCCGTACGCAACACAGCTACCCTGGGATAAGATGGAGCACCAGCCGTACGCAACACAGCTACCCTGGGATAAGATGGAGCACCAGCCGTACACAACACAGCTACCCTGGGATAAGATGGAGCACCAGCCGTACCCAACACAGTTACCCTGGGATAAGATGGACCACCAGCCATACCCAACACAGCTACCCTGGGATAAGATGGACCAGCCCTACGCAACACAGCTACCCTGGGATAAGATGGACCACCAGCCGTACCCAACACAGCTACCCTGGGATAAGATGGACCCGTACGCAACACAGCTACCCTGGGATAAGATGAACCAGCAGCCGTACACAACACAGCTACCCTGGGATAAGATGAACCAGCCGTACGCAACACAGCTACCCTGGGATAAGATGGACCACCAGCCGTACCCAACACAGCTACCCTGGGATAAGATGGACCACCAGCCGTACCCAACACAGCTACCCTGGGATAAGATGGACCACCAGCCGTACCCAACACAGCTACCCTGGGATAAAATGGAGCCCCTTTCCTGGAATATAGTCCAAGACAGGTTTCCTTTGAAGCTCTTAAAAATCAAATGACCTGAAATATCAGATAAAACATCTCCCACACCTCTGATGCTGTGAACTATACCTGCGAGCTGAGCTGGGTCTTAATCCAGTTGAAGTAGTAGTTCAGGTCAGATCCCTCCATCAGGTCGCGACCCCAGGCAGCGAGCTTGGCAATGATCCTGGCAGCCTGCAGGCGGAGTCAGCAGGTCAGAACCCAGCAGAGAACGAGTCAGCAGGTCAGAACCCAGCAGAGAACGAGTCAGCAGGTCAGAACCCAGCAGAGAACGAGTCAGCAGGTCAGAACCCAGCAGAGAACGAGTCAGCAGGTCAGAACCCAGCAGAGAACGAGTCAGCAGGTCAGAACCCAGCAGAGAACAGGACCAAGAACAGAGTGGCTATAAAGATATGGTACAAAAGACCAAGCACCTGCTAATATTATCATATGACTGGAAGTGGATCCAGGCCAGGGAAGACAGGGAGACAGAGGAGACAGAAGAGACAGGGTGAATGGAGACAGAGATAGAGGAGTGAGAGAGGAGAGACAGGAGTGAGAGGAGATAGAGGAGTGAGAGGAGACAGCAGAGGACAGAGGAGGGGACACTGTGAGCCCAGCAGGACACTAATAGTAGGTCTACTGGGGCTAGGGTCTCACCATGAGGACGGTCTACAGCTGGTCTACTGGGGTTAGGGTCTCACCATGGGGACGGTCTACAGCTGGTCTACTGGGGTTAGGGTCTCACCATGGGGACGGTCTACAGCTGGTCTACTGGGTCTAGGGTCTCACCATGAGGACAGTCTACAGCTGGTCTACTGGGGTTAGGGTCTCACCATGAGGACGGTCTACAGCTGGTCTAGGGTTAGGGTCTCACCATGAGGACGGTCTACAGCTGGTCTACTGGGGTTAGGGTCTCACCATGGGGACGGTCTACAGCTGGTCTACTGGGGTTAGGGTCTCACCATGAGGACGGTCTACAGCTGGTCTACTGGGGTTAGGGTCTCACCATGGGGACGGTCTACAGCTGGTCTACTGGGGTTAGGGTCTCACCATGAGGACGGTCTACAGCTGGTCTACTGGGTCTAGGGTCTCACCATGAGGACGGTCTACAGCTGGTCTACTGGGTCTAGGGTCTCACCATGAGGACAGTCTACAGCTGGTCTACTGGGGTTAGGGTCTCACCATGAGGACAGTCTACAGCTGGTCTACTGGGGTTAGGGTCTCACCATGAGGACGGTCTACAGCTGGTCTACTGGGGTTAGGGTCTCACCATGAGGACGGTCTACAGTAGGTCTGGGGTTAGGGTCTCACCATGAGGACGGTCTACAGCTGGTCTAGGGTTAGGGTCTCACCATGAGGACGGTCTACAGCTGGTCTAGGGTTAGGGTCTCACCATGAGGACGGTCTACAGCTGGTCTACTGGGGTTAGGGTCTCACCATGAGGACGGTCTACAGCTGGTCTAGGGTTAGGGTCTCACCATGAGGACGGTCTACAGCTGGTCTGGGGTTAGGGTCTCACCATGAGGACAGTCTACAGCTGGTCTACTGGGGCTAGGGTCTCACCATGAGGACAGTCTACAGCTGGTCTACTGGGGTTAGGGTCTCACCATGAGGACGGTCCACAGCTGGTCTGGGGTTAGGGTCTCACCATGAGGACAGTCTACAGCTGGTCTAGGGTTAGGGTCTCACCATGAGGACGGTCTACAGCTGGTCTACTGGGGTTAGGGTCTCACCATGAGGACGGTCTACTAGGGTTAGGGTCTCACCATGAGGACGGTCTACAGCTGGTCTACTGGGGTTAGGGTCTCACCATGAGGACAGTCTACAGCTGGTCTAGGGTTAGGGTCTCACCATGAGGACAGTCTACAGCTGGTCTAGGGTTAGGGTCTCACCATGAGGACGGTCTACAGCTGGTCTACTAGGGTTAGGGTCTCACCATGAGGACAGTCTACAGCTGGTCTACTAGACTTAGGGTCTCACCATGAGGACGGTCTACTAGGGTTAGGGTCTCACCATGAGGACGGTCTACAGCTGGTCTACTGGGGTTAGGGTCTCACCATGAGGACAGTCTACAGCTGGTCTAGGGTTAGGGTCTCACCATGAGGACAGTCTACAGCTGGTCTAGGGTTAGGGTCTCACCATGAGGACGGTCTACAGTGGGTCTACTGGGGTTAGGGTCTCACCATGAGGACGGTCTACAGCTGGTCTAGGGTTAGGGTCTCACCATGAGGACGGTCTACAGCTGGTCTAGGGTTAGGGTCTCACCATGAGGACGGTCTACAGCTGGTCTACTGGGGTTAGGGTCTCACCATGGGACGGTCTACAGCTGGTCTAGGGTTAGGGTCTCACCATGAGGACGGTCTACAGCTGGTCTAGGGTTAGGGTCTCACCATGGGACAGTCTACAGCTGGTCTAGGGTTAGGGTCTCACCATGAGGACGGTCTACAGCTGGTCTAGGGTTAGGGTCTCACCATGTGGACGGTGAAGAGGTCTTGGCGGTTCAGCATGGGCAGGAAGTAGGACCAGGCGGTGTTCTTGGTCTTCTTGGCGTAATCAAAGAAGATGTTGACCCTCTGGTGGTTCTCCTGTGGAACCGCGTTAGGAGGGCGTGACACAGTTAGTAAGGAGGACGTGACACAAACAATGCTCAATAGTAGGGCTGGGTATCGACTCGAATTTCAAGAATCGATTCGATTCCGATTCACAAGGTTCAGAATCGATTATCACGATTCAATTCGATTCGATTCGATTTGATTCAATATCGATTCGGTTAGTGTTATTAAAACCTGTTGTTTTTTTTAGCTGTAATCTTAATTACATGACTGCCAAGTTATGCAACACATCAATACTAGGGCTGGGTATCGATACTGATTTCCAAAAATGAATGAATGAATGAATCATTGAATGAATTAATGAACTATTCATTCCTTCATTTATTCATTCATTCATTAAATAAAAGATCGCTTTTGGGATTCAGGAATCGATTCTGAATCAAATGATTCAGAATCGATTTTTTAAACCCAGCCCTACTCAATAATGTAATACGCCTGGAGGAGAAAATGCACAAATTAGGGATGTTAATAATTAATCGCCTATCGATTAATTGCCGATAAGAATTTACTCGAGTAAGATTTGGTGACTCGATTAATTGTTTGTTAATGGAATTAAGCTTTTTTTTGGAACGAACGTTATCAACGGGAGTTGTGTGAAATATAATCATGATTTAGGGTCTGACTGCACATGAGGGCGCCGCCATGTAGTGAAGGCTAATTGGGATGCCGGGAAATTTCAACGACACAGCGGAAGAAGACACAAAAATGAAGCGAGCAAAGCGCAGTCCAGCGTGGGACATTTCAACTATCCACTACTGTTTAAGGTTAACAGTTATCGATAAATGAAATTCCTCGAAATTTGCAACCCTAACACAAATCCAGGGAAATAATACAGAATTCCTACAGCAAAAGGTGTGTGTGAGCGCCTACCTGGAGGGTGTCATCAATCAGGGTCAGGATGTACTGGACCGTCTGCTCCTTGGAGATGTGGGCCATCAGGTTCAGAAAGGTCTTCGCACACTGAACACAAACAACGTACACGTCACATCACACCAGAGCGGGAATCAAGCTGCCTTCATGAGAAATACAGCTGGGAGCATCCAGATGTCTGTGAGATCTGATAAGGGGAGATACAGGGAGTCCTAGGATACTGTTAAGTGAATGAGGGTGTCACCAGGTCGTAGGAAACCGTGACAGAGGGACAAGCCGTTAGATGTGATACCTGGTGCCCCTCGTTGGTCAGGATGACCTGTTTGTCCTCGGAGTGGGCCACCTCAAACTTCTTGATGAACTCACAGTCCTCCGCTGAGATCATCTGACCCCTGTAGAACACGCACACACACGCAAACACACACACACGCACACACAAGCACACACAAGCACACGCACACACAAGCACACACACACACGCAAACACACACAGGCAAACACACGCAAACACGCACACACACACATCAGGACTGACCAGTTTCTAAAATACACTACAGACAGACAGAGATAGAGATAGAGATAGAGATAGAGATAGAGAGAGAGAGAGAGAGAGATAGAGATAGAGATAGAGATAGAGATAGAGATAGAGATAGATAGATAGATAGATAGATAGATAGATAGATAGATAGATAGATAGATAGATAGACAGATAGACAGATAGACAGATAGATAGATAGATAGATAGATAGATAGATAGATAGATAGATAGATAGATAGATAGATATAGATAGATACCAGTTCATACCACTGGATGCCTACTGAGTTTAGCAGCTTACACAACAGTGTCATTCTCCCCAGGAATGTCTCACATACTCGTTTAAAAACATCTGACTATAGAGCACCAGCACCTTAGCAACGTGTCCCTTAAGGAAAGGAGGTGTTGCATTTCAGAAGGGTTAAGATCTGACTGGGTAGCAGCCTGGACTGGACTGAGACATGATGAATTCATAGGCAAGAGGAACTTCCACTCACAAGACAATGACTCAAAAGTCAAGCTCAAAGTGTCTGAAACAGGTTGGGGTTTATTTCAAGGACGTAGGGCTTAACCAAACGTTAGGGCCTTCAGCGTTAGGGTTAGGCCCATCTACTCAACACAACAGAACCCTTCCAAGAAGAAGTGGCTGAACACAACAACCAGGTGCTCAAAACGGGAAACTGAGCACCGCTAGCGTGTAGCGTGTAGTGTGTAGTGTGTAGTGTGTAGTGTGTAGTGTGTAGCGTGTAGTGTGTAGGTCTCTGGGAACAGAAACACATTAAAAAAGAGAGAGTGGATCCAGGCACTCAATAAAGTAATTGGGAGGAAATAATTATATTAAAAAGCCTTTAATGTGACTGGCTTACATGTTTCGACCACTGACGGTCTTCTTAATCATGTAAGCAAGTCACATTAAAGGCTTTTTAATATAATGATTTCCTCCTAGGCCTGGGCTATCTAGAAACATGAGCAAGTGATGGTGAATTCTGCAGTACTAATAGTGACTCACTGGAGGTACAGTAGGACTGTGATAGTAACTCACTGGAGGTACAGTAGGACTGTGATAGTGACTCACTGGAGGTACAGTAGGACTGTGATAGTGACTCACTGGAGGTACAGTAGGACTGTGATAGTGACTCACTGGAGGTACAGGAGGACTGTGATAGTGACTCACTGGAGGTACAGTAGGACTGTGATAGTAACTCACTGGAGGTACAGTAGGACTGTGATAGTGACTCACTGGAGGTACAGTAGGATTGTGATAGTGACTCACTGTAGGTAGCACTGCCAGTTGACCTTGTTGGCTCGCACCTCCGCTGCCTTGGCGGCGATGATGTTGGTGGGGACGGCGGCGTCCACAGCCCCGCGGATATCCATCTCACTGGGCTCTCTTCAACAGCAGCTCTGAACCAGTATGACACACCTGGACCGATACAATCACAATCACAATACTGAACCAGTATGACACACACACCTGGAACCAGTATGACACACACACCTGGACTGATACAATCACAATCACAATACCATTTATCACCATGCGTACTAGGAATTTCAACGTACTAGGAATTTGATTTCGGTCGTGGTGCATAACATGGAGACAACATTGGACAGGCAGCAGGACGAGACAGGACAGTGCAAAGACAAGACAGTGCAAAGTGCAAATGCTAGTGCAAAAAAGGATAAGTTAAGGATAAGAACAAGACAAAAGTGCTGTCTGTATACAGTGAGTATGCATGAGTGTAATGTGTAAGTGAGTGTGTGTTTATGTGTATGTGTAAGTGAGTGTGTGTTTATGTGTGTGTGTAAGTGAGTGTGTGTTTATGTGTAATGTGTAAGTGAGTGTGTGTTTATGTGTAATGTGTGTTTATGTCTAATGTGTAAGTGAGTGTGTGTTTATGTGTGTGTGTAAGTGAGTGTGTGTTTATGTGTAATGTGTGTTTATGTGTAATGTGTAAGTGAGTGTGTGTTTATGTGTGTGTGTAAGTGAGTGTGTGTTTATGTGTGTGTGTAAGTGAGTGTGTGTTTATGTGTAATGTGTGTTTATGTGTGTGTGTAAGTGAGTGTGTGTTTATGTGCATGTGTGAGTGAGTGTGTGTTTATGTGTGTGTGTGTGGCGTGATGGGACTGCAGAACATACCAGTAGATAAGACAAGGTTATACAGACAAAATGATACGAATAGGTTACAGAATCTTGGTGATAGAGGATTGTTAAGAGCTCCCACTCAGCAGTCACAGAATCACATCCATCACATGATCATATAGCTAGCTAATGAGCTAAATCGCTTAGGTTAGCCTGCTATCATATATAGCTGTAAACGGCTTGCTAGATAGGTCAACGGTCAACACAGTCAGATAGACATGTTAACCGACTTGTGTTGGACTGATGCGTCCAACCAGGCAGCTGTTAGCTCTGTTAGCTCTGCTAGCTCTGTTAGCTCTGTTAGCTCTGCTAGCTCTGTTAGCTCTGTTAGCTCTGCTAGCTAGGCTAGCTCTGTTAGCTCTGCTAGCTCTGTTAGCTCTGTTAGCCATGCTAGCTCTGTTAGCTCTGCTAGCTCTGTTAGCTCTGTTAGCTCTGTTAGCTCTGTTAGCTCTGCTAGCTCTGTTAGCTCTGTTAGCTCTGTTAGCTCTGTTAGCTCTGTTAGCTCTGTTAGCCATGCTAGCTAGGCTAGCTCTGCAGCCATGTCATCCTATGGAAACGGCTAACTAGCCAGCTAGCCAAAACAAGAACAGAATATCACGAAACGCACTACATTTGAGCAGAAATATTGTCTAGTTGGGAGGAGCATTCCGACCACACAACCAAACGACGTAGTTATATTTCTTTTACAGACAGAAACCAGGAAAGTCAGTAGATGTGTTTTACTCACCTTCAAGCTTTAACAGTTGACAGCTGACAGACCGAGTGACGTCACGCGATCATGTGATCAGTCACGTGGTCGCGGGGCCGAGCTGACCTGAGGTCTGCGGTCACGCGCAGGTGTTGGTGAATACAAATAATAAAAGTCATATAAAATAAAATAAAACATAAAAAAGGTGTGATAATAAAAATGAATAGCATTCGCCGCTTCGTTAACATTGGGCTAAGGAGTTGTCATTAAACTGATTCGAGAACAGTTGTTCATTCTCAAATGGCTGTGTCCAACCATGAACTGTAAAAAGGCAGGGATCTGAATGCGCGCGGTCACACTCCCGTTCAAGACTTGAAGAATGACTAAAGAATGATAGTTACAAGTAACTTATACTCAGATAGATAGATAGATAGATAGATAGATAGATAGATAGATAAACAGACAGATAGATAGATAGATAGATAGATAGATAGATAGATACTTTGCCCTTTACAGGAAATGTGTATCCTCCCGCTGTACCTGCGGCCTGACTACAATCAGTTTTACTGCCAGGTAGTTTTTACACATGCTAGGAGTTCGTTCTGGTCCCATTAGACAGGGGGACAGGGTGCATGGCCTAGACAGCACAGCGCAAAGACAGAACCGTGCAAAATACAAAATAGTGTGTGTGATGGAGGCCACACTCTCTCAAGCCCTCTTCAAGGCCCTGGAGGGGAGGGCAGGTTGCAGCCGATCCCCCTCTCAGCAGAGCGGACGACGCGCTGCAGTCTGGCCCTGTCTTGGTCTGCAGTCTGGCCTTGTCTCCGTCTGCAGTCTGGCCCTGTCTTCGTCTGCAGTCTGGCCCTGTCTCCGTCTGCAGTCTGGCCCTGTCTCCGTCTGCAGTCTGGCCCTGTCTCCGTCTGCGGTCTGGCCCTGTCTCCGTCTGCGGTCTGGCCCTGTCTCCGTCTGCAGTCTGGCCCTGTCTCCGTCTGCGGTCTGGCCCTGTCTCCGTCTGCAGTCTGGCCCTGTCTCCGTCTGCGGTCTGGCCCTGTCCTCGTCTGGCCCTGTCTTCGTCTGCAGTCTGGCCCTGTCTTCGTCTGCAGTCTGGCCCTGTCTTCGTCTGCAGTCTGGCCCTGTCTCCGTCTGCGGTCTGGCCCTGTCTTCGTCTGGCCCTGTCTCCGTCTGCAGTCTGGCCCTGTCTCCGTCTGCAGTCTGGCCCTGTCTCCGTCTGCAGTCTGGCCCTGTCTTCGTCTGCAGTCTGGCCCTGTCTCCGTCTGCAGTCTGGCCCTGTCTCCGTCTGGCCCTGTCTCCGTCTGCAGTCTGGCCCTGTCTCCGTCTGCAGTCTGGCCCCGTCTCCGTCTGCAGTCTGGCCCTGTCTCCGTCTGCGGTCTGGCCCTGTCTTCGTCTGGCCCTGTCTCCGTCTGCAGTCTGGCCCTGTCTCCGTCTGCAGTCTGGCCCTGTCTCCGTCTGCAGTCTGGCCCTGTCTCCGTCTGCAGTCTGGCCCTGTCCTCATCTGCAGTCTGGCCCTGTCTTGGTCTGCAGTCTGGCCCTGTCTCCGTCTGCAGTCTGGCCCTGTCTTGGTCTGCAGTCTGGCCCTGTCTTCGTCTGCAGTCTGGCCCTGTCTCCGTCTGCAGTCTGGCCCTGTCTCCGTCTGCAGTCTGGCCCTGTCCTCGTCTGGCCCTGTCTTCGTCTGCAGTCTGGCCCTGTCTTCGTCTGCAGTCTGGCCCTGTCTCCGTCTGCAGTCTGGCCCTGTCCTCGTCTGGCCCTGTCTCCGTCTGCAGTCTGGCCCTGTCTTCGTCTGCAGTCTGGCCCTGTCTTCGTCTGCAGTCTGGCCCTGTCTCCGTCTGCAGTCTGGCCCTGTATTGGTCTGCAGTCTGGCCCTGTATTGGTCTGCAGTCTGGCCCTGTCTTGGTCTGCAGTCTGGCCCTGTCTTGGTCTGCAGTCTGGCCCTGTCTCCGTCTGCAGTCTGGCCCTGTCTCCGTCTGCAGTCTGGCCCTGTCTCCGTCTGCAGTCTGGCCCTGTCTCCGTCTGCAGTCTGGCCCTGTCTCCGTCTGGCCCTGTCTTGGTCTGCAGTCTGGCCCTGTCTCCGTCTGCGGTCTGGCCCTGTCTTGGTCTGCAGTCTGGCCCTGTCTCCGTCTGAGGCAGCGGAGAACCAGGTGCTGGTGGAGGAGGTGAGGATGGACTCCATGACAGAGGTGTGGAACAACCATCGTTGTCTTTGGCAGGTGGATGGAAACAGTGTGAAGAGAAGGCTGAAGGGGTCACCCGGGGTCACGAGCGAAGGCTAACGAGGTCGCCCGGGGTCACGAGCGAAGGGTAAAGGGGTCACCCGGGGTCACGAGCGAAGGCGCATGCTCTGCGTGTAAGGGCTTTGCTGTCGGGGTCTGAGAGGTTCGGGGGCTGGAAGGCCGGCCATTTTGGAGGCTAGGTGTGTGACGCGTGCGAGTTTGCTCTTATTGGGTTAATTGTCACTCCTATTTCGTATGATGATACAGCCTTGTACTGTAGATGCGTTTGGAAATAGTTGTCAGTAATACGGTATCATGCTACATATTCTTGCCCCTAAGAGAGTGGTCCAGTTCAGGTATATTCAACATGCAATATAAACGTCTGTATGTTGGATTGTGTGCATTCTTATTGACCAATAGGAGTGTTTATCTTATCTTGAGTACATTTGACCTCTTAGACCTGGAGAGACTTAGATCCTTCAGATATCTCTCTCCTGATCACAACACATCTCTTAGACCTGGAGAGACTTCAGGTATCTCAGGTATCTCTCTCCTGATCACAACACATCTCTTAGACCTGGAGAGACTTAGATCCCTCAGGTATCTCTCTCCTGATAACAACACATCTCTTAGACCTGGAGAGACTTAGATCCCTCAGGTATCTCTCTCCTGATAACAACACATCTGCTTTAATCCATCGTATTGCTACATCAGCATTATTCATCAGACAATGGGGCACATACAGTCATACAAGTGAATAACATGCAATCATACAATCACTCATATACAATCACACATATACAATCATACACATACAATCATACACATACAATCACACATATACAATCATACACATACAATCACACATATACAATCACACATATACAACCATACATATACAATCATACGCACACATCGTACAAGTGAATACCCTCACTGTAACTAGTATCCACCCAGCTCACTTGGACTAGTATCCACCCAGCTCACTAGGACTAGTATCCACCCAGCTCACTAGGACTAGTATCCACCCAGCTCACTAGGACTAGTATCCACCCAGCTCACTAGGACTAGTATCCACCCAGCTCACTAGGACTAGTACCCACCCAGCTCACTAGGACTAGTACCCACCCAGCTCACTAGGACTAGTATCCACCCAGCTCACTAGGACTAGTATCCACCCAGCTCACTAGGACTAGTATCCACCCAGCTCACTAGGACTAGTACCCACCCAGCTCACTAGGACTAGTATCCACCCAGCTCACTAGGACTAGTATCCACCCAGCTCACTTGGACTAGTACCCTACCAGCTCACTAGGACTAGTATCCACCCAGCTCACTAGGACTAGTATCCACCCAGCTCACTAGGACTAGTCTCCACCCAGCTCACTAGGACTAGTCTCCACCCAGCTCACTAGGACTAGTATCCACCCAGCTCACTTGGACTAGTCTCCACCCAGCTCACTAGGACTAGTCTCCACCCAGCTCACTAGGACTAGTACCCTACCAGCTCACTAGGACTAGTACCCTACCAGCTCACTTGGACTAGTACCCTACCAGCTCACTAGGACTAGTCTCCACCCAGCTCACTAGGACTAGTACCCACCCAGCTCACTAGGACTAGTATCCACCCAGCTCACTAGGACTAGTACCGTACCAGCTCACTAGGACTAGTATCAACCCAGCTCACTTGGACTAGTATCCACCCAGCTCACTAGGACTAGTATCCACCCAGCTCACTAGGACTAGTACCCACCCAGCTCACTAGGACTAGTACCCACCCAGCTCACTAGGACTAGTACCCACCCAGCTCACTAGGACTAGTATCCACCCAGCTCACTAGGACTAGTCTCCACCCAGCTCACTAGGACTAGTACCCACCCAGCTCACTTGGACTAGTATCCACCCAGCTCACTTGGACTAGTATCCACCCAGCTCACTAGGACTAGTACCCACCCAGCTCACTTGGACTAGTATCCACCCAGCTCACTAGGACTAGTACCCACCCAGCTCACTAGGACTAGTACCCTACCAGCTCACTTGGACTCTGAGACCTCCTGCCTTAATCTGCTCTAAGCTGAGATGCAGTAGAGGAATCAGGATGGCCGCCATAATCCCCCTCTGCCCTCTTCAGTGTGAACACGCTCTGCTCGCTGGGGTCATTGTCACCACGGTGAACCTGTTCTGTCACAACGCTGCGTGGTTTCAGCACGGCGCCGGTCCCCAGACGGACCGCGCCCTAGACGGCGATGCCTCCCAGCGCCGTCCTCAGACTCCTGGACCGGGTAGGTGTGGGTGGCGGGCCTCTGCTCGCGGAGCATGCTGTGTGCTAGCGTGTCGGGATGGCGGGGGGCGTGGCCGGCGTCCGCTCTCGGCCGCGCCGCCGGCCTGGTGTGGCAGCGGACCCGGAGGCTGCTCCGGGCCTGTCGGCACGGCAACGGAGCCTACAACCGCAACCTTGAGGCGGAGGAGGATAAGGTGTCCTTTCAGGTAGGGGTGCGTGATCGAACACAACACCATGTCTTTTCAGGTAGGGGTGCGTGATCGAACACAACACCATGTCTTTACAGGTAGGGGTGCCTAATCGAACACAACACCATGTCTTTACAGGTAGGGGTGCCTAATCGAACACAACACCATGTCTTTTCAGGTAGGGGTGCCTAATCGAACACAACACCATGTCTTTTCAGGTAGGGGTGCGTGATCGAACACAATGTCTTTTCGGATAGGGGAGCCTGATCAAACACAACACTGTGTCTTTTCGGATAGGGATGCGTGATCGAACACAACACTGTGTCTTTTCAGGTAGGGGTGCCTGATTGAACACAACACCGTGTCTTTTCAGGTAGGGGTGCCTGATCGAACACAACACCATCCTTCATCATACCGTTCATCTAGACGTGCACTACTGTGAACTAGTGAATTTCCACTACAGGTTCAATGAGGCTCAACTCACTAATGTAATAACAAACGTTCCGCTGATAATGCATGAACCCTGACCCCTCAAGTTGGTCATGATTGTGGTAGTTTGTTAAACATTTCAAAACCAGAAAACTAACTATGCCTCTTGAGTGAAACATTTGAATGTTTGACTAGTATTATATACTAGAATAAATTAAAATGAGAGTTGTATGATACGCTTTTAAACTTGAAGTTGCTTTACAGAACAGCAAATGAATCAGAACAAGGTTTTGATGTTGCCCTATATATTTTATTTTATTTTGTTGGAGTAAATTATAATACTTCTCAGATAATATCAGTCAGATTGTCAATCAATGATTGGTTGCTTTAATCTAAAGAAGAGAGCCCTGGATTCTCCTTCTGTTTGTGAGATTGTTAACCACGTTAACAGCTGAGCAGCCCTGGATTACTAGTGTTTCTGACCACCGCCATTTTAGTCTCTTGGAGACAAAATGCTATTTATGGAAGCATTTCCTGTCTGAACACGAGTAAGAAGATTAAACCCAGCTGACTAGGATGTTGTGACCAGAAATAGATGATTGACACTCCCAACACCTCTATGGGCTTTCTGTCCTTATCACTATGAAACCACATCAGCCATACAGTCAGATACCTCCCCTGTACTGGTATACTAATAGAGGAATACCATTCAATATTTTATGTTTATATAGAATATTGTGAGTCATTCTTTGATGATTTTTATTTCCCTGTGGTCAGACATCACACTACAACACTATAGCAACCTCAGAGAGCACACTACAACACTATAGCAACCCCAGAGAGCACACTACAACACTATAGCAACCTCAGAGAGCACACTATAACACTACAACACTATAGCAACCCCAGAGAGCACACTATAACACTATAGCAACCTCAGAGAGCACACTATAACACTATAGCAACCTCAGACAGCACACTATAACACTATAGCAACCTCAGAGAGCACACTATAACACTATAGCAACCTCAGAGAGCACACTATAACACTATAGCAACCTCAGAGAGCACACTATAACACTATAGCAACCTCAGAGAGCACACTATAACACTATAGCAACCTCAGAGAGCACACTATAACACTATAGCAACCTCAGAGAGCACACTATAACACTATAGCAACCCCAGAGAGCACACTACAACACTATAGCAACCCCAGAGAGCACACTATAACACTATAGCAACCTCAGAGAGCACACTATAACACTATAGCAACCTCAGAGAGCACACTACAACACTATAACACTATAGCAACCCCAGAGAGCACACTACAACACTATAGCAACCCCAGAGAGCACACTATAACACTATAACACTATAACACTATAGCAACCTCAGAGAGCACACTATAACACTATAACACTATAACACTATAACACTATAGCAACCTCAGAGAGCACACTATAACACTATAACACTATAGCAACCCCAGAGAGCACACTATAACCCCGTGACAGCATGTATAGTGAGAACGCTGGGAGAGATGCTGAAGAGAGGTCTCTCCCTGTGTTCTCAGTAGATCTCTCCAGTATTTCTCAGTGGTCTCAGTAGATCTCTCCAGTATTTCTCAGTGGTCTCAGTAGATCTCTCCAGTATTTCTCAGTGGTCTCAGTAGATCTCTCCAGTAATTCTCAGTGTTCTCAGTAGGTCTCTCCCTGCGTTGTCAGTAAGCAAGAATGGTCTCGTGCTTTTGAAAGTGCTTCCTCAGTCAGAAGCGTCTCAGCCGTGCTCCGAGCCGACCTTGTCCTCAGAACACCTCCACATTCCCACAGCTAAGAAGGGATTTATTCCTCATCTATCCCAGCGCTGCTGACGTGTGCTTCCTGTAGCAGCCACGGTGTATTTACAATGTGTTGAGCATAACTCAAACAATGGCGCAGACCTAGCAGTGGCACAGAGGATGTTCCGGGCTTGTCTCTCTGGGTGAAGGGTCTTCTGGGTAAGGGCTAGTGCAGACGTTGAAGTGACACAGAGAATGTTCCAGCGTGTCTTTCTGGGTGATTGGCCTTCTGGGTAATAGCCCTCCCTCTGGGGGGTGGAGTAAGGGCTCGTTTCTTAAGAAGGAGAGAGCACCGGTCTGCTTGGAATTTGGATTATGTCCATTTAGTGACATTTGTGTCATAATCCTGATAATGAAGATGTAAGAGTAACCAGGGGGTCCATCCCCCTCCAGCCTCTCTCTGCTGGACAGACCCACTCAGCCTCCCCCCTCCAGCCTCTCTCTGCTGGACAGACCCACTCAGCCTCCCCCCTCCAGCCTCTCTCTGCTGGACAGACCCACTCAGCCTCCCCCCTCCAGCCTCTCTCTGCTGGACAGACCCACTCAGCCTCCCCCCTCCAGCCTCTCTCTGCTGGACAGACCACTCAGCCTCCAGATGGGCCGGGGAACAGGTCAGGAATGTCCTCCATTACAGATATCTTGGCTCATAACTTCTTTTTTTTTAATAAACTATTATTTACCGAGGCACAACATGATGTGCGGATCTGGTTTCCACGGGTGTTGTTGAGTACAGGGAGCCCTCTAGTGTCCACATAACTCTGTTCATGCAAAATAAACGTGTTTTCAAAAGTAAAACAGACTATTTTAATTTT
Source organism: Borostomias antarcticus (assembly GCF_949987555.1). Lineage (NCBI taxonomy): Eukaryota > Metazoa > Chordata > Actinopteri > Stomiiformes > Stomiidae > Borostomias > Borostomias antarcticus. Next base: position 102,302 of record NC_140245.1, read on the forward strand.
CCTGTTGTGATAATTTAGGCTATTCGTTGTTTACACACAACGTGTTTACAAACATTTCTGGGAAGCATGCCGTATAGCCCATTCATTGGAGTGGCGCATGCGCAATCAATACCTCAATGGACTATGAGAATAAGACTATTTCATATTTTATGCATTCAGCCTAAACAAAACGATGCATAACTACAGGCTACCTCTGTGAGTTGTGTGCGTCTGTGTGTGTGTGTGTGTGTGTGTATATATATATGTGTGTGTGTGTGTGTGTTGTCTGATGGCAGTAGGCCTATTGTCTCACTTCATGTTCCTCATTATCACCTGTCTTCTTGTCCCGCGCGCCCCTCCCTACCACTGACCCGCACGAGGCTTACGACGCCAGTAGCCTATATAATCATGATGTGACACATTAACTCGGATGTTGCAAAAAACGTCTACGTTCATCACGTTTCAATATATAATTGACTGATGACCTGCTCGCCCCGACCTCAGCCCCTGACCTAGGCCCAAGTTGATAGGTCAATGGGCGTGACCTTCAGGTGCGTCTCTCAGGCAAACAAGCGCGGGTTCAGCACCACGGACAGTTTCAGCACCACGGACAGCTCCGCGTGCTCAGGTGCGTCTCCTGCGCTCATTTAGTACAACTCACATCGTACCCCGGATGTGTCGAAGAGCTCTCGAAATCTTTACACTCAAACCTGCACCTCAACCTACTTCCTGTACAAACCACGGTCTTAAACTGGGGAATCAAGATTTTTAATCTAGACAGAGAACCAGAGAAGCGACATCATTATGATACTTTTTCAACAGATAGTTGCGTCAGGATTCTTGTTTCTCGTTTTACTATTTTCACAATAAAACTGTCTGTTTTTAGGCTCATGTGAGCGTAGCACCTTTCACTGACCGGACAGTCCTTTTCGGAGAGACGCACACGAGGAGCGAGTTGAAGTGCGTGATGAATCGATGACATCTAGAGGGGTTCTACGGTTCTACGGTTCTACGGTTCCACTACTACTACTTGGAGAGGATACGCATGCGCATTGACATGAAGCAGCCGGTCGGAAAAAAGCCCTTATGCCAACGGATGTAATCGAGGCAAAGAATTAGCTCTTCTCTCTGGGCATACATGGTGAAATTGTAAGTATTGGTTGCCAATGATGTTTCCTTACGAGAACAAGTCGTGAGCGTGTCAGAGTCATTTTCCTCGCGTTTGAATGTCATGTCTCTCTGCGTCTCCACATCAGCTCTGGAACAGATCGCCTCTGTCTTTTCGGTGGTTGTCCAGGGTGATGAAGCTGGATGCTTGCTGTTCTTCATGGTGCCACTTTTCATTTATGTGATGTGCGGTTTAATGCAAAGAGCCTTGATTCATTTTCTTTCGCACTGGAGTTCTCATTTCCATCTCATTCACTATTACGTGTCATAATAATATGTGATAGAATATGAATTTAGTTGTATACAGTGCTATATTATGTTGCCTGTGTGGACACCCCCACCCCCACCCCCACCCCCATCGCATCGTCTGTATCTGTTAAAGCCATATCCTAATGCTTAGACGAGCCACTAGCCACGTAAATCTCAGCGGAAGCACTCCTCTCAATCATGATATGGTTCCATTTTAGAAATGGACGATTCGCTCTGTAAGCTGTTCACTGAAATACTGTGATTAAAAAAAAAATGCAGTTGGAGCTTCGCAAGCTGTTCGTTCAGATCCCCCCTCCTTGGGATCTCAACCCGTCTGGTATCTCTGGGTTCTTGCTGTGTTGCCGTGGGTTGATCTGCTGATAGAATATAAGAGCCTTCAGGCTGCGGCTCCCATCGCGTCAGACTCATGCAACATTCCAGTGTGTTGATTCAAAGCCCTATTATGTGAGAATAGGAGAATAACAATGTGTATGTTGTCATACGAGCAGGCCTGACTCCGACCATTGGCTCAACAGCCTACACAGTACGTTTCAATGAAAGAAATCACAATAATAATGATAACAACAACAACAACAACAACAATAATAATAATAATAATAATAATAATGTATAGTCTATTAGAGCCACGAGAGCATGTAAAATGATAATAATATAGGATATTTGAACACATGGGATCCAGAACCGAGTCCTTCTCACACAGGGCTTGAATATAACACAGTTTTAGAGAATCTTCTCATTTAATGTTATTGGTAGAGAACGTCACTCCAGTAGCAGAAGGCAGTAGGTGGGAAATACATTTGGAGGGGACCTGTCATGTGAAATATACTGTACATCGAAGATGGAATTTGTAAGGATGCTATTCTTACTTATCGTACGACTCCTCCGCAGTTGTTAAATTATTGAGACATTGAAACGGTTCTGGGATACACGGGACCATCCATCTTGTAACATAA